>NC_139217.1:154694594-154928700 GCF_055691185.1 Crinia signifera
AGCAATACCTTTTACCAAAGACATTTGCTTTTTAGAACTGTATTAGAACTGTATTCCATTGAAAGAAGCGCCCATCAATCAATTATGTGTGTTTTGCATTGTTACTTGTACCAGACCATTGTCATATCACTACATATCATCCATATATGTTTTTACTTTATTTGCATGTATTATTATACTGAGAGACGTTTTATATTGTAGCGAGTATCAGTCGATGATGGTAAACACGTCTGATTGGCGCTGTTAGACACACCCAATAGGCAGTGTTATACATGCCCAATATGTGGTGCTAGGCACACCCCTTTGACAGTGCACCCCCTAATAAAATGCCTATGAGTGATATCTGAATACATTTTTACAAGTGATTTTGATGTGCTGTGCAGGCTATTTACACACAAAACCTCCTAATTGTCCCAATTCTCAAGGGCCATTACCATTCTTTGGGTCTGTCCCACTGTCTCACCAGTGGGCAGCGGTGTCCCGTGGTGGGTGGCAGTTTGGAGTCCCGCTGTCACTCGCTGCTCTGGCCCCATAGTGCCAAAAATGGGAATGTGGTCCACAATTGTGTCATTTATGTGAAGCCACACCTGCTTGTTTTAGGCCATGCCCCCTTTTAAGGAGCACATGGCGAGAGTCCTGCACACCTATTGTTTAAAAGTTGGGAAGTATGACAATTGGTCTCCATGTTCTCAGCCTGGGTATCCACTTTGCTTCACAGTTCAATTAGTTTACATACCGATCCAACCTCTATGATTACTTTGAATACGGTATATGGTATCTGAGAGTGGTTAGGCTGTGGCCTTCTTCATGAAAGTGCGGGGCACAGTGGTTACATAGGCTGGGTGCATTGGCACCAAGTCCTCAATGATGTACTAGACCTACATTGCTCCATATGTAAAATATAGTGTTTTTTATCATTTTCTTACAACCGGATTACATTTCTAAGTGTCCGATTAATATATGAGATGATTCCGTATCAGTTCACAATATGCACCTTAATCCAGTCGTTCTCTACCTTGGTCTTCAAGGTAGAGAATGACTGGATTAAGACCATTCACGTTTTCCAGGTGCACATTTTAAATGGTTTACAGGTGGAGCTAATTATTTCACTTTGGATTCTGTGTGGAGACCTGGAAAATGTGGTCTGTTTGGGGTATTTGAGGACTGAGGTTGAGAACCACTGCCTTAATCAACTGGTATTATGCACTTTAATTAGATGACTGTGGAAAATGTATCACATTTTATTACTAAGTCTATAGGGGGTGTACACACGCATCGATTTTGACAGGTTTCCTATTCAACTATGCTTATAGAAGCAAAATCAAAATCGAAATCTAATGGTTTTTAAGACACTTTTAATCCGCATTCGATTCGATGCGCGCTCCAGTTTTCTCTATATCGAAAAGATAAATACTGTAGACTGTGCAGACAAGGAAATATCAAAAACTATCCAGTATATCGAATGTGTACACTGTACCATGAATGTAAATGAATTCGATATCGAAATCGATATCGAATGCAAAAGTGCAGATCGAATGTGAAATTGAATGTGAAACCAAAGGCCAAATCGAAATGGGGTGGAATAGTGGAGATCGAAAGGGGGTGAAATAGTGGAGATCGAAAGCAAATCAAATCAAAAGTAAATCAATATATGTGTACACACCTTAAATGTAAATATGGAATAAGTGCGGACCTTGCATCTATATGATCCATTTTATATGATGTATTTTTGTTGACTATTATCTATTTGGTTTGTGCTACATTGTATCAATGCTTTGATTCAGTTGTCACCCATAGTGCTTTTTTTTAGTTTTTAGTCTACGTACAAATGTAATGGGCCCCATACATCAGCAATTAATTGTGACAATCCTGAGATCTGGAGATGATTGCCACAATTAATTTTAGATGTGTGGGCTCCCCCTTTTGGCAATCCCAATCAAACATTAATAGGGATCGCCAATTGATTGCTTAATCAGATTTTTAAACATGCTTAATAATCTGGTATTATCTGCGGATCTTTTTTATATGTGTGGGCATTCCCAATTCGTCTTCTTCATCTATTTACATTATGAACATCTAAAATGACAATCGATTGGGCAATTTCCAGATATGAAGATGCAATTTTTAGATGGAAAAATCTGCCGATCACTGAAATAAATCTGTAATGTGTGGGCAAGTCAAAAAGATTGTAGAATCCATTTATCTGGCCAAAAAATCCCTGGATCTGAAAACCAATAATTGTGATTGCTGATGTATGGGGCCCATAAGTTGGCATATTGTAATGGATCCATATGGAAATGTATGTCGTTGATTATCGCATGTAACATTTTATATGCTTAATTAATTTCTGATAAAGCACTCAAACAAGTGTGAAATGCGTTAGTGGCTATTTACAGGACCCCGACAGCTATATTGACCCACTGACTAGCAATACAGAGGAGCGCCACAGGTGGACATTTATTACCACATGTGCGGGAGAGTTGGAGATCTAATCAGCCAAGCAGAGACGCACAAAGCTTGAGCCGCTTCACAATACATAGCAATGGAGGAGAGGTAAATTACAGACCGGCCACATTGAACTCTACCTCCTATTCAGGAGAACCGAGCTTAAGGCATCATACCATCATACAACCGATGTGTATACACTCCATATATGAACTGGTGTTTCTTTATTTGAGGGACCAATTGATGCAGTACTTATTATTGATCATATCTGTGTGCAAACAATAAATTGAAGGAGACTCCGATTGCCATAATGATCCACTGCTCATAATAATAATAATATATTATAATACTCCACCGCTCACATTATTAATAATGTATTACTATATGTTAATAGTAAATAAGAGCTCTTATTTTTTCTTTTATAGTAAAATTGTGCATTTTTATTAATAATTAAATTTTCGCTAAATACCTCTGTCTATCATTCATTTCAGCCCTGTGTCACTAGATATATATGAGCGCATGAGTTGAAACCTTAATATAATTCATGTCTATGCCTTACACATTTGTACTCAGTGTTTCTGCTTCAATAATAATAATCATAAAGAAGTTAAATATTTGAACATGCTCATAAAGGTAACTAAACATAAAAAGAATCAGGAGGTATGGCTTATCCTTATTTGTCGGAGTTAGGGGAACATCAAATGCATTTTGTGCTAAGACTTTAGTAGTGCTAAAGTCTACCTATAATCTACCTAAAGTCTACCTATAATACATCAATTTATAATATGTGACACCACTTTCTGCTGGGACTATGCGCATGTGCTGCCACGTTTCCCTAATAAGAAATTGCGGCACCAAAAGCACTGTGTTCCTGTCAGCCTGAGAAATATCTAGGGGATGCTGATCAGTGCGATTGCTTTCCCCTGGAGGCAGAGGAGACCCTCTGCAGCCTCCCTGGACCAAGCACAGCTCAGTACATAGCAGGGTGCATTGTGCTTGGTAAAGAGACTGCTTAAGATAGGTATGAAGGAAGGACAATGAGCCCCTGTCCTTCCCTTCTAACAAGCACAAATAAATTCCTGCTCTCTGTGTCCCCTGTCCCTCCTTCCTCGCATCCACTGAATGCCCAAAATGATTTGGACACTCACTGTGTTTATTTTTTTGTTGCCATAACTACAGTGGCCAATTCATCCTGGGGCTTGAGTAGATGATCCTCACTGACACTGATCCAGGACCTGTGCAAGCTCAGTTGATGTCTATGATTGGCTGAACACCTGTGAGACTTTCTCGGATTGTGTCACAAACTCCCAAGAGTAAGGACCTGCCTGCAGACAAAACTAGGTAATTTACCACTCATATATATCATATATCAAATATATGCCATAATGTGACTGATTGCTTGGACTAACGGGTGGAAGGGCCCTCTGGAGGGCATGACCAACCCCTCTCTGACACAGTCTTACCCCTAACATAATACAACCCTGCCCTCCGCAGTGCCTAATTTAACCTTTTGTTCCTCTTTTACTTCATAATTGGGTCAGTAATACCCCTTTCACACTCACAGAGCTGGGTCATACCCGCAGGGCCTGCGCCGCCACTAGGCAGCTCTAGGCATTTGCCTAGGGTGCAAGCCACTGGAGGGTGGGAGTTCGCCCCCGTCCCCTCCCCCCCGGATGGAGGTGAGCGGCGGTGCAGAGACTGGAGCTGGCAGGAGCGGGCAGGGGGGGTCTGTGCGGCGCGGGGGTGCCTGCGGCGCTGTGTATTAAGCTGGCGGGGTACCTGCAGTGATTAGGATATAACTAGTGCAAAAAGCGCTGCTGGGTTTGAAAACACTTGCCGCACGGCCAATCAGTGTGTGGCCAGTGTTTTGAAAATCAGTAGCGCTTTCCTTGCCGCCGCCCAGCGGATATCGCTAGTTATTTCCTAATCACTGCAGGGACCCAGCCAGCTTAATACACAACGCCACAGGTACACCCGCGCCCCACGGACCCCCCTGCCCTCTCCTGCCTGCTCCAGTCTCTGCACCTCCGCTTACCTCCATCCTGGGGGGCGAACTCGACCAGACGGCGCAGCAGGTACCCCTCAGACCCCGCAACCCCCTCCCCCCCCCCCCCCCGGGACCCCACCCCGTCTTCGCCTGGGGCACTCCGGTGCCTTGCACTGGCCCTGTATACCCGGAAATGTGTTCCTGGATGCTTCTCGGGACACTACCCGGGAATGTACCCTTTCACTCAGACCTGGGATCGACCCGGGACAGCCCCATTCACACTGATCCCGGGAAATCCCTGCAAATACATATGCATGTCATTAGAAATGGACTCCAGGGCTCTGAAAGATGACATCAGCAATTGTGAGCTCAAGATATATCCAATCAGCAACTTTTTTAAAGTCCCGTGTACCCAATCCCGGGTACGATTTTGGATTCTACCCAGGTCAGGACCTGGGTAGAAATCCCGGACTGCTCACCCCGGGATATTCTTTCAAGACCCTTTTACACTGAGCTAAATCCCGGGTTGATGCGTGTTCATGTGCAAAAACCCGGGATAAAATTGTCAGTGTGAAAGGGATATAACTCATATGCAATTATACTTGTAATTGCACTGTTGTTACTAGAACACGACTGTGTTTGTACTCGTCACAGGTCAGGAATATGAAATATGCTTTGTGCTTTAAGCACTGGAATATGGGATCTGTGTTTGGCTGTAGTCACCACATAGTTAAAAACTGTCCCTATTATGAGCCACAGACCCAGGTTTTAGTAACTGGTTTAAGTAAAGTCTATTTTTTTACATTGAGTGACTGTAGTGCACGATACAAAAAATTACTCTCTTAGATGGAATTCTTACTCTCTGTTGTAATGTTCTAATCTATAGAAACTGGAACTTATTTGCATAAAGAAAATAAAATTGGCAAAAAAGAAACCACAGAGGAGTAGAGGAAGAGTAGAGGGAGAGAGGGGTATGGAGTACTTGGACAGTCAATGCAGCACTTACAGTCTAGCTTATTTGCAAAAATCAAGGAAAACACATATGAATATTTGGGCCCGATTCAGTTTGGCCCACAGATCTGCAAAGATAGTAGATAATGATTTATTCAGACGTAATCATGCTGTGAACATGGAGCAAGGAGGAGGGGGGTGACCGACCGCTTCAGGTCACTGGCGAGTCTGGACCTTTTTGCTCCATGGTGGGCTGTGTAACGTCACACCCAAAAAATGTACAGACAGGAGGCTCATAGTGATGTGCAAGTGCATTGCTATGTTATTAAATGCTTGCACCTTAGTGATGCAAATGAAAATTACTGTCCATTTAGCTTTAGCATGTAGGCCTACCATAGTACTTGAATTACAAATTAAAGGACTGAAATTTTGACCAGAAAAAAACAGGACGGGACATGGAATTCTGATATTTTACAGTAGGAACACTAGTGAGGCAGACCCAGCTACAGATGGGCATGTGGGGAGAGTCAGCCTTCTATCCTCCTGCCAGAATGTCTCTCCTGCTCTCCTCAGAACCACTGCAGTTTAATGTTTACATACGGAAGCGGTCATCTATTAGAATGAACTTAGGTCTACAGTCATTAGGTCGACCCCACTAGGTCGACTGGCAGGAAGGTCGACCTGACTTAAGGTCGACATGGGCCAAGGTCGACATGACTTAAGGTCGAATTTGCATAAAGGTCGACATGAGGAAGGTCGACTGGTCATAAGGTCGACATGGGTTTTTCACTGTTTTTTGAGCCGACATGTGCCGACAGGCGGTATTTCATGCCCTACCATCCACTAGGGCGTGGTGGGAGAATAAAATAGTGTGCCGAACGCAGCGAGGCACCGTGCCCGAAGCATGGCGAGCGAAGCGAGCGATGCGAGGGTCCGATTCTCATTGCCAACTGTGTCCATGTCGACTGTGTCGACATTCGGATCAAAAAACAGTGAAAAACCCATGTCGACCTTATGACCAGTCGACCTTCCTCATGTCGACCTTTATGCAAATTCGACCTTATGTCATGTCGACCTTGGCCCATGTCGACCTTAAGTCATGTCGACCTTCCTGCCAGTCGACCTAGTGGGGTCGACCTAATGACTGTAGACCTAAATGCAGTCTGACGAATGATCCCATTCCATCATATCATTGTGATAATTCACTAAATTTAGTATTTGCTCAAGAACACTGAACTGTCAGATGAATGTGGGTGAAAAAACAGATCTCCAGTGAAATGCCAACTTGCTGTGGGACTTTTAATAGTGTGGTACTTTAATTCCCCAATTTAATGTAATGTTAATCTGTTGTCAAACAGGTGTACACACTTTCAATCCCCCTGTTCTACTACAAACTGAGATGTGCACCGGCCTGTGAAGTGCCACCAGTACATTTGCTTCTCACACCAGAGGTTACATTATTATACTAGTAAGTTACCAATACGTTAAAATTACAGATCATAACAGAAATATCAGCTGTACGCGTTAGAACAGCGCTGCGCTTGAATTGCTCCATCTGGAGCCACTTGTGGATGCCAACACTTGCAACACTAGAATTCCCCATAGTGGTGTGCGACATTATTAGCAATGTGTGCAAGACCTATATTAAACCTGCAGGCATGTAAATAATTGTAATATATTCAGTACAATGGGGCCTGTAATATAGTTGTGAAGCTAAAAGTTTTATGTATGTTTATTCAATGGGTGGGCCCTTAGTGTCTGGCTCCATGACTGTGTCCAGCTCCTCCATGTAACTTGGGGTAATTACACTGCCAGGCCATTTACTTTAATGTATATGAATTGTGTACTGTGATGTTCTCTGCTAGACGGAGTCGGGGAACCAGAGAGAAACCCAGATCATTTTATCATCGGGTTCCCTAAGGTATTTTACATGTTTTTTTAGTAAATTTGGGTAGATCGCATTTCCCATTACAAGCATGGGAAAATTAATCTGGTTACAAAAAATTGCAATATTGAAGGTTTGGAGGAGAATTTTGTGAATTCTTCTTCATTGGCCCTTTAGTACACTTAGGTGATACTAAAATAATGTGAAAAGGGTGTAAAACACCTCTTTTCACATTATTTTAGAAAAGATAACATTGATAAATATGCCCAAAAGTCTCCTCCTGTCATTTTGCTGGTTACCTGTCCCCGTAATTCGCAGGGGGAGGTGTTACATTTGTTGTCTATGATTAATTTGTTACTTCTCACGTTTGCAGTCAAATACGCATTGATAGCAAAATGTGGGCAAAATCTATACTGACGCTTACAGTGGTTTCCAATTATGGGCCTGATTCAGAAGAACGCACTGATTTCATTCCCTCGCAGATTCCTGATTATCCGGAATCTGTGCAGATGCAAAATGGATCCTGATTGATTGCATGCATGCAGTCCACCTTCTGCCTGACTGCAGTGCCGGGACACTGGGGTGTGGCAAGGTCAAGGGGAGGCTTAAGGCCCTTATCCACTACTGTGACTTCTCCAAGGGGAGAAGTCGCAGCCAATCTCTCTTGAGCCACCCAGAAAGGTCCCAGGCTGCAGGATCGCATGCGAGGTCCTTTTGCATGCGATATTTAGCATGCGATCCCATTCCCCGCTGCAGGATCCGATGTATCCTTGGTACAGCAGTGACAATCTCCAAAACAGAATTGGAGGTTAACACATGCAATTTGGGCCCTCAGACAGATGCCTCGGAATCAGATGAAAAGGGCCCAAATCGCACTAGTGGATGGGGGCCTTTATTCAACTGGCAATCTGCGGAAATCATGGTGACCATCGGTTGCCATGTTGATCCTAGCCTGCAACTGCGGCTGCAGTGCTGGGAACGCAGGTGCGTCAAGGGTGGGTCTGACACCTCCTCCTGCATTTGCATTTACATTAGACAGGTTTGAAAAGCACTTGTGTTTTTGAGCTTTTTCATTCTTTTCTTTTCAATGACAACAGTAACCGTAAAAACTTCTGGTGTAAACTGGAAAGCAGAACTAATGCAAATATTAAGGATATACACTATGTAAGATATGATTCTCTACTTTATAATGGAGCAATGCATAAAGTTTTCAAAACTTTGGGAAAAACGCTAAAGTTTATTTAATATTCTCTTTTTCTCTGGTTTTTATCAGACATGATTATCTCACACAACCAGTCAATGATTCCCTACGACGTCATGGCTGAGCAATGCCTAATAATGAGTGCTTGGAGAGGCAGGTCTATTTATTTTAAGTGGGGGTGTCTGTCTCAGCATTACAGTATTCACAGACTGCAAGAGTGTTTATGTTGGCTATAGTGTTGTGTTGGGATATTTCAATGCCTGATTGCTAAGACAAAGGCCCCGTTCATTCATCTGTATAGCCAGGTGCAATCTATGTTCATTGCAGCTCGCTGTATATAACTAATCTCATAAGGACTGCTGTTACTGCCAGATAAATAGAAGCATACAACAACAAGAAGAAGGGAGACAAAGCATACATCAGATATTGCAGCTGGATGCTGGCCAGGGAGTGTGCACAACTATTACTATACAGACAGCAGAATGTCTTGAGGAAGTTTCTTCAAGGAACCAACTACCTCGTACATTAAAGAAATTCAAGTATGACCTAGATATTAAAGTTGAACATGTACAAAAAGCTGTATTGCAGGTACATGAATACAGAATAGCATGGGTCCAAAGGTACACTTACCTATCGGAGAAAGTCGGAATCTGACAGTCGGAATCCAAGACGATTTTAGTTCCTTCTGAACAGAAACTCGACAGTCGGTATTCAATGTTCCAACTGCTGAGTGTCGAAAACACCGCAAATTGGTAAATACAGATGCAGATTGTCGAAACGCGGCCGTTTCCGACAAAACAGATCCATCTCATTTTAAAGTTGGATCTGTTTTGACAGAAACTGCCTGCAATGCTGTCGGTAACGGCAGCATTGAATAGGCGACACATGCTATTTCCGCCAGAGGAAATAGTGTCCGGGACTGAATATATCTGCCAGAACGAGTATTCTCACATGGTGTCCAGTTCCTCGTGGATCGCTAATTAGAGAATTAAAAAAATGAGCGAATACAGAAAGACTGCATATGCACAGTGTTCACATCGTGATAGCAACTCAAAATGCAAATGTTTCGTAATTGCAATTCGGGCACAGTTTGATTGACAGGAAGCCAGGATTTGAGGGAGAAACGTGCCGTTTTCTGGGTGCGTTTGGAAAAATGCAGGTGTGCCCAGGAGTTTTTGCGGAGGGTCTGTGACTTCAGTGCTGATCTTTCATTCTGTATCAGTCGCAGATTAGAGGAAGCCTCAAACTTACTCAAATCTGTACATAGATTCTTCTATGTTCTGGGACTTGTGAATGCATGAGGCATTTATCCTCTTCTTCTAGACAATGGTTTTTTGCTTGTTGTCCACTGCATGGTACGGTATGCTCTACATTGTCCTATGTCGAACAAGATCAAATGATTCCGTTTGCAGTAAAGATCACTCAAAATGATGCACATGAATTACCTCCACAAATGGTTGGACTCAACATATTGTCATTACTGAAGTCTTTGAATGAATTTGTAACATTTTTGTCAATCAAATAAAGTTTACTTTTGTTGTTTTATATGTCTTTATTCTTATTAAAAAGAATGGAATGCAGTCAATTTACCGATAGGCGTTTTACCAAGGGTTATTATACCAACACCCATTGACCAACAGTCAAAATAAAGTCACTGCCAAAATACCATCATTCATAATACTGACATGTTCAATTGACCTGTAAATGCAATTTTGTTTGTAGGATAACGAGGCACTATTTATAGAGATCTGCCTGGTCTGTACCTTAGGGTGTATCCCAAACGCCCCAGAATTAAACATTGGAAAAATCAATGGATGGTATAGACAACTGGGTGCTCCCCTTTGGTTTGGACAACTAGTCTTGCAATATATTTTAGAATTATAGAGGTCACTTCCCGTATGATCTGTGTGGTCTCCTGTGGTGGTTTCCTTTATTGTGATTTTCCTTCTGTTCTCTAGTTTTGCCGCTCTCAAAAGCCGGAAACTAAAGATAAAAATATACAGCAATGTGAAGTATTGTCTATTTGAACTCGAGTGCAAATTGTCAAAGGTGCATTTAAAAAAAAAATGAGAGTGGTAGCGTACCAGACTCACACAATTTTTAGAATGAATCAAACGTATCAACGTATCTTTAAAAATCATCAGGGTGGCGTACCCGTACTCACGGAGACTTGTAGATAATGAAGCTCATCAAGGCATCTTTATCATGTGTAGTTTATTCTCAATAAAATTACTTAACAAAAGGTAAAAACGGTTTAAGGGTGGCAGATGGTTAGCGTTCAGTGTGATTCCAGAATGGGGTCAAACCCGGATAACACCCACAACAGAAGTTACAAAGTGCTAATCCCACCTATCACACCTCTCTCAGTGATGATCACACTATAAGGCCCTTATTCAGATCTGATCGCAGTACAAATTTGTTTGGATAATGGGCAAAACCACGTGCACTGCAGGTGGGGCAGATGTAACATGTGCAGAGAGAGTTAAATTTGGGTGGGGTGTGTTGAAACTGAAATCTTAATTGCAGTGTAAAAATAATGCAGCCAGTATTTACCCTGCACAGAAACAAATGAACTCACACAAATCTAACTCTCTCTATACATGTTACATCTGCCCCACCTGCAGTGCACATGGTTTTGACCATTTTCCAAACAAATTTGTACTGCGATCAGATCTGAATAAGGGTTCTCACTTCCTTAGGATCTCCCGTTCAATTGACCAACATGGTCAAAATACTGCCATTTAACATAACAACCGGTCAACATGTCGTCAAGAGTTAAAAAAAAAAATTGTCCCAAAACAGACTTTTCATACTTTACCATCCCAGTTGACCTGAAGGGGGAATATAATAGTGTACCAAGTGCAGCGAGTCATGCTAGGGGACGTGGTACACTTAGATGGTGTCCAGGTCAAGCTACGTCGTCACCCAAAAAAACATAGAAACACATGTTGACCTGTCGGCATGTTAAATGTAGGCATTTTGACCATGTCGGTCAATTCAATATTCACTGTGTCGTTATTTTGACTGTTGGTCAATGGGTGACGGTGAGAGATGAGCTGGCAGGTGAGAAGCTGTTACTTTAACAAATGAGATGCAAATGATAAGGCCACCAATCATCTCTGAAAGAATGTAAGCAGCAATTAATCTTATCATTTTGTTTGAGCTGGGACCAGAGACAGATGGGCAGACAAGACCGGCGGTGAAAGCTGTGTGACTCAGAGGGGTAAGGCAGGGTTGGGGTGGGGGGGGGGGTTAACCCTACTTGGGGGGGGCAAAATGGGGGGGGGGGCGCAAGTTTAAAAGTTACACCACTGGCTATAGAGGAGAGGGTCCACATGGAGACTGCTTATGGGGCCCCTCCACACTTAATATGCCCTTGAAGTGTCTCAAATATTATTTATGATAAACTCTAATAAGAGTCAATATGGAGTGGGGTTTACCTCACAGCTAACTGAATGTGTTGTGTAATTTTAGCTGTGGGAAAGCAAAGTGCTTAGTTGCAAAGGGTGGATTTTTTTCTTGAGCTGTGCAGAAAAATCAGACTCCCAGGGTGACATTTAATAGGATGCGATTTTTTGGCACTTTTCGAAATATCACCACTTTTAAAATTCACCATTTTTTGCCGGAATATGGCAATGAGATGTGAATTTGCAGCAAAAAAGTGCAATAGGTGCAATTTTTTGTCATGAAAATGTGCGAATTTGTGTTAAAAAAACAAACAAAAAAACGTTGTGGGGTTAAAGAGCCAGTCCTGGTTTCATAAAATCACTGGGCAAAACAAATAAGGGTACTTGTGGAGTATCACGGCTCCCACGATCTTCATCGTATGCTGATTGTATGCTAAAAATCGCATCGCATCGCATCCAATATATAGTGGCATACGATGGCATACGATGCGATATGATTTTTACCGATTTTTGAGCATTTTTGCTCAAAAATCGTATGCGATCGCATCGGATGCCATACGATGGCATACGATGCGATGCGATGCGATGGCACCCGATTTTGCACTGAAATGCATCAGAATGCATTGAAATGTGTATTAAACTTGTGAAATGCCCCCAAATGCGATTTTTCATAGTGCACCACCCCCACTATCAACGTCAACCCGAAGCGTGGCGAGCGCAGCGGTACGAGTCCTACGACCTTTTCATACCCCCACTATCCACGTCGGCGTGGAGTTGAGAATAGAAAGTGTGGCGAGCGCAGCGAGCCACTGAGCCCGAAGCGTGGCGAGCGCAGCGAGTCCCGCGAGGGGGCGCGGATACCTTCACAGCTATACGCGTCCCCTCGCGGGCTTCACAGGTATCCGCGTCCGCTCGCCACGCTTCGGGTTGACGTTGATAGTGGGAGTGGTGCACTATGAAAAATGGCATTTGGGGGCATTTCACAAGTTTAATACACATTTCAATGCATTTTGATGCATTTCAGTGCAAAATCGGGTGCCATCGCATCGCATCGGATGCCATCGTATGGCATCCGATGCGATCGCATACGATTTTTTAGCAAAAATGCTCAAAAATCGGTAAAAATCGTATCGCATCGTATGCCATCGTATGCCACTACATATGGCATACGATGCCATACGATGAGAGCCATGATACTCCACAAGTACCCAAATAAGGTTCCCCTGGATTTTATAAAACCAGCACCAGGCTCAAGGGCCAATCCTGTTTCATGAAATACGGTGGAAAAAAAGAGTTGGGGTCCCCGTATTTCAAGAACCAGCACCGAGCCCAACCAGCCAGCAGTGTAATGCCACAGACTTTTTATACAAGTCCCCCCGGCCAAAGCATTCTCCCTCTGACCGGTCAGCATGGGCAGGGGCCCAGGGAAGTGGGGACACCCCTAAAGAAGTTGTGCCCCCTCTAGAATTTACTAGCCCATGCTGAAGCCGGGGCTGTCCCCGGTGTCCCTAGGCAGTAGGCATCGGGCTGATAAATGGTGTCAAATTAGAAAAACCTATTGTGTATTGCTGTGGAACTATAAGTCCCAGCAAGCCTGCACCACATACAGGGACTAGGAAAACCAAAAGTCCCTGCATGCTGGGCAATAAAGGGCCACAGTAGTCCCACAGTAGTACAAATAGTTAAATAAACTATCCACAGGTACCATGTGGGTACCTGTGGATATAAAACATACTCACTAGGGGCGGGATGTATTAATATACATCTCCGCCCTTTGCCTGCCAGCCGCCGCGATGCTACCGCATATGTACTAACATATGCGGCTAGCATCGGGTTGCGGTGACGGAGACCCCCGCGATACCTGTAATGTGGTGTGTGGGGGTCTCCGTCACATCCCGGCGGCTGTCAGTGTCCCCCTGCGTCTCCTCCTCCCCCCTGCAGCCGGATGTCCTCCCTGCTGTGACACCTGCTGGGGGAGGAGGAGATTGATAGAGGACGGGAGGGGGGGGGGGTCGCGCGGCCGGCGATAGAAGCCCATAGGCTTCTATAGGGTATCGCCACCCTCTGGGTGGCGATACCCTGCCAGGCGGAGACGGGGCGGACGGCTAATAGTACATAGGAAAATGCGGTAAAACCCCTGTTTTACCGCATTTTCCCTTTAGTACATCCCACCCTAGACATCTTCGGTGCTTCTCTGGGACCCCTGCACTGCTGTAGTGACGATGCAGTGTTGTGTTTACTTCTGGGGATCCGCCCCCGACCAGGAGTTAGGCCTACCCACCAGCCAATCATGGTCCGGGAAATCCCAAAGCCGGACCATGATTGGCTGGTGGGCGGGGGGCATCATATTGCATGTCACCCCAATAGTCTGCAGCACTTTGTGCAGAATCTATGGTTAAGCGCATGTTTAAATACCCTTTATGAGGTATTAATTAAAAAAAAAAACTATTTAAGTAACTGATGGCCACTGGCAAGCTGCTGAAGCAGGAAAACATTTACTGGCTGCAGCTCCATCCATGGCCAAAATTAGTGGCTGTGGCCTTGTGACTAGGGTGTATGGCCACAATAGTTGCACTTCTTTTTTGTCCACTGAGGGGTGTAAGACAGTGGCAGGGAAAGTCATAGACGGCAGGTACCTTTCCCCTAGAACCCTGTCTTATGGCATATAGACTGCAGGCTGTTTCAATCTGTGTGGTAAGCTCCGGCTTACAAAGGGTGTTCTGTCCTGGGCTGGTAATCAGGAGAGCACCTGATTCTTTAAAAATGAGTCAGCCCTCTCCATAGAGCTCTCTCTCTCTCCCTGGGTGTTGGAGGCAGTAAGCTGCTGCTAGAGAGAGACAAGGCTGTAAGTACTGCATTACTTGATCTATATCTGCTGTGTGTGTCCAGTGTCACATAGTGTGGCCCTGGTATAGAGAGGGACGTTTATTCTGTTTAGTTAGAGCTCAGACGAGCAGGTTTTATTTTCTGTTTTGCCTGAAGTGTAAAGGCTGTTTTTTTTAGTTTCTTGCTCTGAGTGCTGCAATAAACTCAGGCAAGCCCTGTTTTGGACCCAAGCCGTGATGTCACTGTCTAAGTCTGTGCCAAATCCTCACCTGTGCCTACCCGTTTGATGCTAAAACCCCACATATGGTGGAGAATGCAAGCAAGCATCTCACTTAAAGAGACATACATCGAACTATAGGACTTTTGCTACAGCAAGCTGGAAGTTGTTGCTAAAGGCAACCAGCCACAAGTGAGTGTCTGGAGTGCACTGATACTTGTATGTCCTGGCTGAAGGCTGCTGTAACACTGCAACAGGAGACTGTTAAAATGGAGGACCTTTTAAAACACTTGGTGCAGGCAAATGAGCTGCAGCGGCAGGCCAACGCACATCAGCAAAAGGTGCATGAGGAGGCCATGCGTGCCCAGGCTGAAACCAATGTTTTGCTGCTTGAATCCAACAGACAAGCCTTAAAGGAACAGCAGCAAACTAATCTGCAATTACAAGAGCAAATACAGAATGTGGCTAAGAGTGTGGCGCAGAGTGTGCAAACACCCCAACCCTTGCTTCCAACCACACGGGCTGCAGTACAGAAGTCTCTGCAAAAGATGACTCTCACGGATGATGTAGAGGCCTATCTTGCAGTGTTTGAACGTGTAGCAGAGCGTGAACAGTTACCCGTGGATCAATGGGCAGGTGTGGTAGCGCCTTTTCTAACTGGAGAACCACAAAAGGCGTATTTTGATCTGAGTGAGCAGGATGCTAAGGTCTACGCGAAACTCAAGGGAGAGATCCTTGCTCGCTTAGGCGTAAACATGAGTGTGCGTGCCCGGAAGGTGCATAACTGGACTTTTTCTGAACAGTTACCTGCGCGGTCCCAAATGTATGACCTGGTCCACCTGGTAAGGAAGTGGCTACAGCCAGAGGAGTCTACACCAGTGCAGATCGTGGAGAGAGTCGTGCTGGACAAGTATCTTTGTTCCTTACCTCCAAAGGTTCAGCGCTGGGTCGGTCAGGGCGACCCTAATGATGCCGAGGGGCTTGTCAACTTGGTTGAGAGGTACAGAGCTACTGAAAATCTAATCCAAGAAGTGCCTCCTGGACATTCCACCCTCAAGAACAGCAAAGCGGCCGGATCATCTGGTAAGACTGTTCCGTTTACTAGAGGGGTGAATAATGTTGTAAAGGGAGGTGGCCTAGATGGGGAACAAACAGTGGAGAGGCGTTCCCAAGGGACAGTAGGGTCCAAACCTGGGTCGCAAAAAGACTGGGGCCGCATACAGTGTTGGCGTTGTCATGGACCTGGGCATATTGCTGCCAATTGCCCCCTTACTTCTGAGCCAATGGAGTGTGATACAGCCAGGCGAAGCTCTTTATATGCACGTTCTGTTTTCTCTGCTGAGACTGTGTCAGAAACTGGACAGCAAATATGTCATGTAAAGGTGGATGGTTATCCCGGGAGTGCTCTACTGGACTCTGGGAGTTTAGTTACTCTCATCCATGCCAGCTTGGTAGACCCTGGGACACTCACAGGACGTTACATAGGGGTCTTGTGCATACATGGGGACACCAAGGAGTATCCCACAGCTTTAGTCCAGCTAAAGAGTACTTGTGGAACTGTGTCCCATGAAGTGGGCGTGGTAGAGACCCTGATGCATAGTGTGATCCTGGGAAGAGACTTCCCATTGTTCTGGGACTTGTGGAAACAGAATGTACACTGCACTAGAAATGCTGTTAATAATGAGAATGTGTGCCCTGTGATTAGTCCTGAGCCTTTTGATCAGGATACTGAGGTTCAAACGGTAGGGGTGACCACTATTGAATCTGACCGTTTTCCCCTAGCTGTTCTTGCAGGTGAAGCTGAGGAGCAGGAAGAAGCGTGTGACATGCCTGAGCTAGAGATGTCACGTGATAATTTTGGGACTGCTCAACTTAGAGATCCCACCTTATTAAGAGCTAGGGAAAATCCTAAAGTCATAAATGGTGAGCCCCAATACCCCAATGCTGACAAAGAGTTCCCATATATGGCCATTAACCAGGATCTACTGTATCGGGTAGATAAAATCCGTGGGGAGATAGTTGAGCAGCTGGCGGTGCCCCGGCCATACCGTAGAATGGTCTTAGACCTTGCTCACAAACACGCGATGGGAGGACACTTAGGTACTGAAAAGACCACACAACGCGTGTTGCAACGGTTTTACTGGCCCGGGGTTCACCGCGCAGTAGAAGACTACTGCAAGTCCTGCCCTGACTGTCAGCTGACGGCTCCCATGACACATTTTAGAAGTCCCCTGGTTCCGTTACCTATTATTGAAGTGCCCTTTGACAGGATTGCAATGGACCTGGTCGGCCCTTTGGTAAAATCCTCAAGGGGATTTCAGTATATTCTCGTGGTGTTGGATTACGCCACTCGTTACCCTGAGGCTATTCCTTTGCGGAATACCTCTTCAAAGTCCATAGCAAAAGAGCTCTTCAACATGTTTACCCGTACCGGCATACCCAAAGAGATCCTTACCGATCAAGGAACCCCCTTCATGTCTAAAGTCACGAAAGAGTTGTGTAAACTATTGAAAATTAAGCATCTACGTACATCGGTGTATCACCCACAAACTGACGGTCTTGTTGAAAGGTTTAATAAAACATTAAAGGGGATGTTGAAGAGGGTAGTGAGCAAAGATGGGAAGGACTGGGACTGTCTTCTGCCTTATTTGATGTTTGCGGTCCGTGAGGTGCCCCAATCATCCACAGGTTTTTCCCCTTTTGAGCTAGTATATGGCAGACATCCTCGTGGACTGCTTGATATAGCAAAGGAAACTTGGGAACAGGAGACTACACCCTACAAGAGTGTCATTGAGCATATTTCTCTTATGCAAGACAGAATTGCTGCGGTCATGCCTATAGTCAGGGAACACTTAGAGCAGTCCCAAGAAGCACAACGTCAAGTGTATAACAGGTCAGCCAGGGTAAGAAGCTTTAACCCAGGTGACCGTGTGTTGGTATTAGTGCCCACCGTAGAAAGCAAATTTCTTGCTAAGTGGCAAGGGCCTTATGAGATCATCGAAAAAGTGGGAAGTGTAAATTATAAAGTGTATCAACCAGGTAAACGGAAGCCAGAACAGTTGTACCATGTGAACTTAATTAAACCCTGGAAAGACAGAGAGACTCTGACAGCTGTAAGTGCCCCCTCTAGTGATAGCCCAGAGGTGCGGGTGTCAGAGACCCTGTCCAAATCCCAGAAGCAGGAAACTAAAGAGTTAGTACAAAGGAATTATGATGTGTTCTCAGAACTTCCAGGGCGCACCACAGCCATAAAACATGACATTGTCACCGAACCTGGAGTTCGGGTACGCTTAAAACCCTATAGAGTACCAGAAGCGCGTAGACAGGCCATATCTGGGGAGGTCCAGAAAATGTTAGACCTCGGGGTTATCGAGGAGTCTAAAAGTGAGTGGTCAAGCCCGATTGTGTTAATTCCAAAACCAGATGGCTCATTGCGCTTCTGTAATGACTTCCGGAAGCTGAACGAGGTATCAAAATTTGATGCCTACCCAATGCCAAGAGTTGATGAGTTAATTGAAAGACTTGGTCATGCTAGATATTTCTCTACCCTCGACTTAACTAAAGGTTACTGGCAAGTACCTCTTACCGATAGTGCCAAAGAGAAAACAGCGTTTGTCACCCCCGATGGTCTGTTTCAATATCTCTGTTTGCCTTTTGGGTTGCATGGGGCTCCAGCAACTTTTCAAAGGTTAATGGACATTGTTCTTAAACCCCATCGTCAGTATGCCTCGGCATATCTAGACGACATCATAATTTTTAGTGATGACTGGAAGAGTCATTTACCCAAAGTCCAGGCGGTGTTGAATTCCCTCAGAGAGGCGGGGTTGACAGCGAACCCAAAAAAGTGTACTTTAGGCCTCGAGGAGGCACGTTACCTGGGGTATGTTATCGGGAGAGGTATAATAAAGCCTCAAATAAATAAAGTGGAGGCTATCCAAGACTGGCCTCGTCCTTCGACAAAAAAACAAGTCAGGGCTTTTTTGGGAATTCTGGGGTATTACCGTAGGTTCATTCCCCAGTTTGCAACCATGGCAGCGCCCCTAACCGATCTTACCAAAGGAGGTAAGGCAGTTATGGTCAGCTGGAACCCAGAGGCTGAAAGGGCATTCCAAGAATTAAAAGTGGCCCTTTGTAATCAACCAGTCCTGATCACTCCAGATTTTAAAAAAGAGTTTGTCGTACAGACTGATGCTTCTGATGTGGGACTAGGTGCTGTCCTCTCCCAAGAAGTTGGTGGAGAGGAACACCCGGTAACATATTTGAGCAGGAAGCTCACACCTGCGGAGAGAAACTACAGTATAGTCGAGCGGGAGTGCTTAGCAATCAAGTGGGCCCTTGAATCCCTAAAGTACTATCTCTTAGGACGCTCCTTTAGATTAATCACTGACCACTCCCCACTTACATGGATGTACCAAGCCAAAGAGAGAAATGCAAGGGTCACGAGGTGGTTTCTCAATTTGCAAAATTTCAAATTTACAGTGGAACACAGAGCAGGAAGGCTTCAGGGTAATGCCGATGCCCTATCCCGAACATACTGCCAGTTGGCAGACAGTGTCCGACCCCATAGGTTCGAACAGAGGGGGAGGGTATGTAAGACAGTGGCAGGGAAAGTCATAGACGGCAGGTACCTTTCCCCTAGAATCCTGTCTTATGGCATATAGACTGCAGGCTGTTTCAATCTGTGTGGTAAGCTCCGGCTTACAAAGGGTGTTCTGTCCTGGGCTGGTAATCAGGAGAGCACCTGATTCTTTAAAAAGGAGTCAGCCCTCTCCATAGAGCTCTCTCTCTCTCCCTGGGTGTTGGAGGCAGTAAGCTGCTGCTAGAGAGAGACAAGGCTGTAAGTACTGCATTACTTGATCTATATCTGCTGTGTGTGTCCAGTGTCACATAGTGTGGCCCTGGTATAGAGAGGGACGTTTATTCTGTTTAGTTAGAGCTCAGACGAGCAGGTTTTATTTTCTGTTTTGCCTGAAGTGTAAAGGCTGTTTTTTTTAGTTTCTTGCTCTGAGTGCTGCAATAAACTCAGGCATGCCCTGTTTTGGACCCAAGCCGTGATGTCACTGTCTAAGTCTGTGCCAAATCCTCACCTGTGCCTACCCGTTTGATGCTAAAACCCCACAGGGGGCATGTCCAGCTCTCTATGATCGCTCTATGATCTGCCCCCTGGCCCTCTTCCTTGATGTATAGATGCTGTTGGGAGGTATGTCTATGGGCCAGATGTATCAAACTTCAAAAAGTGATAAATTGGAGAGTGATAAACAACCAGCCAATTAGCTCCTACCTGTCATTTTTCAGTCCCAGCATGTCAATTAAGAGCTGATTAACTGGATGTTCATCACTCTCCATTTTATCACGTTTTGAAGCTTGATACATCTGGCCCTATATGTTATATCCATATTGCTAGATATCATATCTATTTCACTATATGTCATATCCATCTTGTTATACTGTATGTCAAATTCATCTTGCTATATAATATATCCATCTAGCTATATATTATATCCACAGAAAATAAAAACTAGTCATTTGTAATATCTAGAAAGCTATAATGTTGAATTGAACGGCCTCTCATAGGTCAATGTAATGTAATCTTAACAAAATGTACCGTGCTGCAGCATTAGTTTCAATAAGATATTTATATAATATCAGCCCAAAAAGTAGCGGAATAGATTAGAAAAACTGAGTCACATACTTAACAGATGTCTCCAGTATGAAAGTAGGCGAAATTAATGATTTGTAGAATAAATAGTATATAGTTCACTCATAATCACTGTTCACTGTGTATCATAAATATAGCATTTGTTTGCAGCTACCAAAGCTGAATGACTGCAATGCTTGTGTCACATTGTATATAGAACCACAGGGATCAGTACAAAGCCATGAACTATAAATAGGCCTTTTAGTTACAGCATCAATTCTGTTCTTTTTAAACCATACTTCATAGTCTGTATGTGTGTATGTGTATATATATATATATATATATATATATATATATATATATATATATATATATTAGTATTAGTAATGTG
Source organism: Crinia signifera (assembly GCF_055691185.1). NCBI lineage: Eukaryota > Metazoa > Chordata > Amphibia > Anura > Myobatrachidae > Crinia > Crinia signifera. The sequence continues at coordinate 154,715,543 of NC_139217.1, forward strand.
TTATAACATCATTTGTCACCCTGCATTGGAAGCAGGCAGAGAGTGCTGTATTACTGAAAGTCAGCCTGTCAGTACATAGAATTACAGTGTCCTGACAGTGTTTATGCTGTGCTCTGTATAAGAAAAAGGACGCAGTGCAGTAATGTAGGCATCTATTAAATCATGCTTCATAATTTTAGCATGTGCCTCATTTACTAGTAAAAATTATTAACATATTATCAATTAATATTAACAAACAATGTAGCTACTCCTACCAATTCATACCCCCAGAGCTATCCCTTACATTTAATCAGAATCAGCTTTATTGGCCAGGTATACTTGCATATATTGTACTCAGAATTAGTTTCGGTATACAGTGCAACAGCCAGGGGAGTAATAGTAAGCAGGTAACAGGTAGGGGAAGACAGAGCCGGCCTTAGGCATAGGCCAACTAGGCAATTGCCTAGGGCATTTGGAATGCCTAGGGGCATCAGCAGCTTCTGCTGATTAAAACGATATGCAGCATGCCTATATTCTGTGCGTGAGTGAGGCTGTATCTGCATATGAAATAGTGTATTCATGGAAATCACTGTAACATAGCATTCCGTATATGCAGGTACAGCCACAGTCGCACACAGAATATAGGCATGCTGCATATAATTTTAAACATCAGAAGCTCCTTGTGTGTGCTGGTCGTAACAATGCAAATAAGACAAATTTTCAGCAAAAAAGGCACACAACATTAGCAGAACTGGCCAGGAGCTGCATGGCCTATTGAGGCAAGATGTATGAGGAAACATCTGTATCCAAGCAGAGGTCACAGTGTTAGTGGCTGTGCGAGTCCTGTCTGCGGGTGGGTTGGTTGTGCAATAGTGTTTGGCATACGTGTAAGGGGCATTATGTGTGTCATGTATAAATGCATTAAAAATGTGTGACATATGTGTAAGGGGCATTATGTGTGTCATTATGTGTAGGAAAGGCATTAATAAAGTTTGGCATAATGTGTAAGGGGCATTATGGTTATAAGGACATTAATAATGTGTGTCAGGTGTAAGGGGCATTACAGTGTGGTATTATCAGGGGAGCAGAGAGAAAGGGGTGGGGGGTACAAATTACCCAGGCCAAAGTCTGATGGAAGGGCCCAGTGGGGGCCCCGGGTCCGTCCCCTTAAGTGACAACAGCAGCTGCAGCTCTTCTCCTCTGCCCAGCACACACTGCTTTTTGCTGGGTTGCAGTGTGGCCATGGAGGTGCTTAAAATACAATATTTTTTCAGGATTTTTTTCTAAGGGTATAATGTGAATAATATGATGTATATAAGGTAAATTGTATATAATGTATATAAGGTAAAGTGGTACTACTGTGTGATGTAACGTGAATAAGGGGCACCATCGCATGATAAAATGTGAATAAAGTTGCACTACTGTGTGGCATAATTTGAATTGGGGGTACTATTGTGTGGCCATGCCCCTTTCAAGCAAGAACACACCCCTGTTTGGGCTGCGCACCGAATGGGTGCGCTGTTTCTATTTAAAATATTGCGGGTAGGGGCACCAAAATGATGACTGCTATGATGAGGGTTGATGGTGCTGGGAAAGGGGAGCAGGGTCAGAGACGGAACTAGTGGCGGTGCTAGGGGGCAACAGTCAAAATCTTGCCTAGGGCATAATTTAGGCTAGGGCCAGCTCTGGGGGAAGAAGAGGAGCAGGAGTTTTTGTGGGATATTTAATTTCATAAGTTGGCTTAGGAAGAACAGCCTCTGCTGTGCCTTACTGCTGATGGTATCACCATTGGGCCCCCACTTGAGGTCCATGCTATAATACGCCTCTTCCATCCTGTCCATCTTCAAGTGTCTGTCATTTACTGCCCCCCCTGGATTTCCCTTACAAATTGCTTGACAACTTTGCTTCCTGGCCACTTCATTTCCTCTCTTCTGACATTTTGTGCATTATCTTATATGATTCCAACATCGCTATCTGTACAAAATCCCCTGCCTCAAAACTCCTTACCCTCACATCTTTGCTTGGTCTCTCTCGTGGACCTCCTCACCCTCCCATGTGAATAGGAGCTCACTTGATCTAGTCTTCACTCACTGTTGTGATATTTCTAAGTTTTCAACTCCCAATTTCCCTTCTCTGACCATTGTCTGATCTAATTTTGCACCCTCCCAGATTAACACCTCAACCCTGTCACATTAAATGCACTAGAGCTGCAAAAATGCTCACAAACTGATAAGCGACAGTGGAGGAAATCACTCTCTAAGGCAGACTTCGTTCATTTCAAACTTCTGCTCTCATCCTGCAGTGCGGCCATTTCCCTTGCTAAACAGACACACTTCAAGACCCTCATCTACCTCTTCAAGCCCTCTTTACCACTGTCTTGACTTTGCCACCTGGGATGTTGCTATGGGCAACCAATCAGAATCAACTTCTTATTTATTTAGCACCCTCTAGAAGAAAATAGACAGGATCTAATGGTTTCCCATATCAACATCCCATTTGAAATAGAATTCTCATCTTAGTAAAATTTCCCCATGTGTCAGGACCTCACATTCCACTAGACCATCAGGAACCAGCCACCTCATTACCACCCCTACCATCTCTCTTACCAACTTTAACAATTTTTTCCAATGTATCCAATGGTGAGAAGGACATGGCCCTCATCCCCCTTCTATCTCACCACTTGATCCTATCCACTCCCACCTTGTCCACTACTTCTCTACTTCTGCTTTCTCTCCCTCTTTCATCATCAAATGCATTCCATACTTATAGTAAGACCATCATTAATGAACCAATGTATAAGTATACCTCCAGCTTTATTATTTCCCAACGCTCACAATTTGCTGCAGTTCCTATTGAACCAACACACCCCTTTTCCCCAAGACCGTGGCATTTAAAAAAAGAAAAAACACAGACGCAGTCGTAGGAAGCACGCAGACTGGAAACATTTTTCTTTCTGTAACCGCCGAGGTCCATTGCCCACGTGCGCACCCCCAGTTCCACAGAGAAAACAAATAGAAGTGGTACCCAACAGATGTCCCTGTACTTGGAAGGACAGAACTGTCAATCCTCGCTTTGTGACTCCCATACCCAGAGCCCTTGCGCTTAGCATAAAGAAAACGACATGCCCTCTGGTAAGCACAATCAGATCTGTCCTTTGTAATGCCAGATCTATAAAAAACAAGACTGCGACACTTGCTGACCTTATTGAAGCTTCAGAGCTAGCGTGTATTACAGAGACTTGGCTAGACAAAAATGCAGCACCTATCTTGGAAGCTGCAGTCCCAACAAAGTTTTCTGCCATACACAACCCAAGACTGGAACGCAGGGGAGGCAGGATGGCTATCTGCTTAAAAAAATCACTCAAACTTATAGTCCACCCTATGGAAAGCACTCGCTCATTTGAGTGCATTGCTGCCCGGAGTTCGACAGGATAAGGTTTCAAAGTACTCCTCAAATATCGCCCGCCTGGAGATGGTCAGTTATTTCTACAAGAACTTGCAGACACTGTTGCTGGTCTGATTCTGGAGCACCAAAGATTGCTCATCCTCAGGGTTTCAATGCATGGGTTGATGACGAGCTGTTACACCTTGGCGAAGACCTTCTTTGCACAATGAATGGTCTGGGCTTCACACAAATCATTCCTCCTGCCACACATAAAAGTGGTTACACGTTAGATCTTGTCTTTCAGATTGGATTACAAGTCACTGTCCTTTAAATAAACCCAGTCACATGGTCAGACCACCACTCCCTTTGGTTCTCAATTGCACCCCAGCAAAATAGAAATTTTCCAATGGAGCTGACCAGGTATCGTCCAAGGAGGGGTATGACTACACAGGCTTTTGCAGCAATCTGTCTGCATTACTGGGAGCTTGTGAATATCCCTGTTCCCTAGTCCGTTACTATAATAGGCATATGTTGGCTTCAATTGATATTATAGCCCCAGTGTGTATACAACATTTTAAACCACATCATCTAGCTCCTTGGTTTGACAGCAGTCTTAATGAGCTCAAGAAAAGGGGGTGTAGAATTGAAAGACAACAGAGGAAGACTAACCTTGTGGTGGACAAGCTAAAACTAACAAAGCATATTGAGTATTTTAAATCAACAATAACCCGTAAGAAGCCAAAGTTCCTGTCAACTGAGATCATGGCAGCAAACAATACTAAACTTTTCCACACAGTGGAAATGCTTTGCAAGCCAGCATGCCTGCAGCCTGGTTGAATGTTTGCAAATTCTCTTCAAATAAAATACCTGCTTTCAGGGCTGGAATCTCCACAGTGCCATCAGAGGAGGGCCAAACTATCAAGCCTGACAATGTAAGCCACCTATACTCATGGTCCAGCTTTGACCCAATGGATGTAAAGGACATAGCAGAAATTGTCCGGATTTTGCACCCCACTTCCTGTCATCTGGACCCTGCCATAACCAAGCTCCTAATAGGGTATATGATATAATTGGCCCTGTCTTTGAAAAAAATGTTCAATGTCCTTTGCAATCAGGAATTTTTCCTCAACCCCTAAAGCAGGGGTGGGGAACCTTTTTTGTGCCAAGGGCCGTTTGTATGGGGAAAAAATCCTTCAGGGGCCATATGTAAAAAATTTTTTTACAAATTGTCCTGCTACAGCTGTCCCACGCTCCGGCAGCTGCTGCTGAATAAAACTGACAGTCTCCCACTGCTGTTGATTAAGAGGAATCAATTCTCTCGTGAGAATTCCCCTGTACTTGACTCCCGGCAGAGTCGCCGGGTGGGTGGGTCACTCAGACTGGCTACGGGGGCCGCTTACGGCCCCGGGCCTGAGGTTCCTCACCCCTGCCCTAAAGGAAGCAATTGTTATAGACCGCTTCTTAAAAAAATCTAATTTAGATCCAGACTGCATGACCGACAACCGACTGGTATCAAACCTTCCTTTTCTAGGAAAAGTCATTGAAAAGTGGTTGCAAATCAAATGGAAACCCGCCTGATAACTAATGATATGTATCCAATCAAGATTCAGGAGAAGACATAGCACTGAAACAGCCTTGGTATATGTGCTAAACGATCTTCTGATGGCAAATTTTTGCTGCTTAGTGGATCAATTAGAATCACCTCCAGTGTCTCCTATGCCTTCAAGCATATTCCGGAATTAAGCCAGTACTTTCTTTTCAGTTGACTGTCTTCTGCAAAGTGGGGGCGGGTGCTGAAGTCATGTGATGTCATCTGCCTGCTCCATGCAGGCAGGGGAACGCCTGCATCCCTGGGACACCAATGAAATGCTGGGTGTCCACCCTGGAAGGCCTCCTGCCTGTCAATCAAGCAGCAAGCTCTGCTGGTGATTGAAAATATTGCTAAAGGCACATTAGCGCCTATGTGGATGCGCTGATCCCCACCATCGGAGACGGGGCTGAATACAGAGTTTAGTGTGTCCCAATTCTGATCTCTAGTGTATTAAATACATGGTAATATTTCAAGTCATTTTTATGAAACCCATTCATGTAATCCTTGAGAGTTGACTCGGCTCAAGCACATGAATCAGCCCAAAATCACCAAGGATATGGTCGACCGGGGATATGAGAGACCATATCCCTGTGAACAAGTTTTACAGATTCAAATAAATGAAAATTGCGCTAAATCAATGTTGTGTTTAGCTTCGTACATACAGAGCGACTGCCCTGCAGTGGTCGCTGGTCACAGGAGCATGCTCTTGTGACCAGCCGCCTTCCACAGAAGTTGCTCATTTATATTAGCCACCATCGTTGGTCACTGATGAAAACAGGACACCCAGCAATTTGGTCGCTGAGTGATATATCGCTTAGCAATGTCTCGCTCAGCGACCAATCGCTCTGTGTTTATGGAGCTAAACATAACATTGATTTAGCACAATTTTCATTTATTTGAATCTGTAAAACTTAGTGAAAATGAAGTTTTAGTAAATATAGCTCCAAGGGTCAGGGAAATGCATCCAGGACTATATAGATGTCACTGGCAGGAACTGCCTCTTATAAAGCACTGCTAGTGGCTCATATTATTCTGCGCTTCACTGTTCACTAGCAACCAAATCTCTATTGGATGATGTAGGCAACGCCAGGCTTAGGTTGCTATAATATCCCTTTAATCAAGGACACATATGAATTACACAGGATCTGTGGCTGATTAAAACCAGGTGAAATGCAGGCTTGAAGTCATTCAGCCACAGAATATGTGTAACTCATACTGTATGTGTCCCTGATTAACCCCTTCAGTGGCAATCCCGAGAATTTTCCGGGCTGTGCCTCAGTGCCCAGTCTGGCAAGCCCGGAAAATTATCGGGATTGCCATTGTTTACAGCCGGGCAGCGCTGCTGAGTTCAATCACTGAACTCAGGCAGCTTCAGCGCTGCCCGGCTCCCTTCCCTCTGCGGCGCCTCCAGCTCCCTCCTCCTCCCTTCTGGGTTTTGTATGAAGGCCCCGGCGCCGGCTTATGACAAGGGGGCGCAGGTCTGGGCAGCCGCTGATTGACAGTGCAGCGGCGCTGCCCGGACCCAGGGAGCAAGTGGTGTTTTTTTTTTTAAAGGGAGCGCTCCCCATAAAAAACTCGCCCAGTGGGGAGCGCTCCCAAAAAAAAAAACACCACTGAAGGGGTTAATGGGATAATATAGCAACTCTAAGCCAGGTGTTTCTTCATTTGTTAACAGTGCCAATTTTTAGGTGGACTATGATTTCCCCTCTCTTGGAATTAATTAGGCAGCTATAAAACAATCTATTGGTAAAATGCATAGTATGTGGGACAATTTTACTTTACTTCATAAAGATAAGAATACTGTATGAAGGACTTCAAGCATTTCCAGAAACACAGAAACTTAGGCCAGTATTCAATGCTCCAGATTCACCGTTTTTTTTCAGCGAATTGGGCTGTTTTCACTCCTTGCGGTGAATCTTTTTCACTGAAAATCTGATCCCCCTATTCAATGTTCACTATTTGCCGAAAGCGAACAGTGAATGCCAACCAGTTCTCCGTTTCACGCTCGCTGCAATTCGCTGTTGTATTTCAATGAGGTTTTTACTGGGATTCGCCGAGAGTGTATGCAATGCTCAAATGGAGAACTGCTTTCTCCCTGATTTTTGCCATGATTCACCATTTTGCATTCGACATCTTTTTAAGGTGAACTGGAAAGTGATCTTTTTTTTTTTTTTTTTTGGTGTCAAAAAATCAGAATTTTTTTTTCTGTGAAGCGGCATGCTATTTTTATTCATGTGCTTGAAGCACATTAATATATATATTAAATTTTAATTTTATTTTTTTAAACATTTTTTATTGCTTTTTACACTTTCACCAGCAGGGGGCTGGGAGCCAGGAGCCGCTCATTAGATATTCATATATTCACTTCAGTCTGGTCCCGGCTTGTTACGTGCGGTACCAGAGAAGCGGCTCCCTACCCCTGTCCCGTGCCTGCATTCCCGGGGGGCAGCCTCTGCTGCCTGTGCCCCAAGAGCCCTCCCCCACAAATTCTGGGGCAGGCAGGGAGGCATATGTCTCCCTGCCTGCCTCCGTCCCCCGGCTCCCTGCGGCATTCGCTGCAGGAGTTAAAATTTGCCAGCAGGGGCAGAGAGCCCCTGCTGCATTGAATAGGGTGACAGGGAGGGCTGGCAGTGAATGCTGCAGCCCTCCTGAACCCTGCGAATGTGCAGCGAATCCTAAACAGGATTTGCTGCACATGGAGAATAAAATCATTGAATACGCCCCTTAATGTGAAATTGACTAAGTTGGGAGCTCTATTTCACATGGAATGTTGCTATGCGCAACCAATTAGAATTTACTTATTTACTAAGCATCTTCTAAATCGGTGGCTCTCAACTTCAGTCTTCACGGACCATCTACAGTTCACGTTTTCCAGATCGCCACACAGAATCGCAAGTGAAGTTATTAGCTCCACCTGTGGATCTTGTGTCAGTGAATAATGAGTACAGATTGTGCACCTGCAGGGTGACCTGGAAAACATGGACTGTTGGGGGGTACTTGAGGACCAAGGTTGAGAACCACTGTTCTAGAAGATAATAGTATCTGACTGGTTGCCCATACCAACAACCCATGTGAAGTAAAATTCCCATATTAGTAAATTTCCCCCATAGAATATAATGAAAAATAACCACTTGGGTGAAATCGGCCCAAATCACATGTGTTGGACATCACATATGATCTGATGCGCTGTCCTGTGCGCATTGGATTGGAGTTGGAGGACAGATCTGTCTGCACCTCTGACCTTCGGCCTCCAACTCGGACCCCTTCCCATGGCTGGGAACAGGGTCACATGCAATGCCTCACATGCAGAAGGACTGCATGCTATGTTTCTGACACAGGAGTCCTATGTTTTTTCCTCAGTGCAGGCATGTGGGACACACTACACATGCGATCACCGCCTGTGCACCAGATCATAATGGAAAAAAGCATGGATGATCCATAAAATTCCAGTATGCATTTCTGGATGGTGACAGGGGTGTGGCTGGTGTCTTTGGGCATGTAAGGCAGGGTTGCCTATCTGACCCTCTCCTTCAGGGAGAAAATGCTCTGTTCCTGGGCTTCCCTAGTAATGTATGATTGCCATTACCTGTGGTGAAACACCTGTCTTATCAATTAACTAGTTCACCACAGGTGATGGCAATCATACACTATCAGGGAAGTCCAGGAACAGAGCAATTTCTCCCTGAAGGAGAGGGTAAGGTAGGCAACCATGATATATATGTATGGATGTGTATATGTATATCATCCATATATAAAGTATGTCTAGTGTCTGTGTCTTCGAAATACTACCATCTGTTGCCACAAGTGAAACTACATGTCTTTCTCTCTCACACATACACAAACACAGAGGCAATCACAAGGTAGCAGACTAGCTTTTGAACAATTTGCTTGTTATATTGCACCACATTATTTACATTATCATTTGATTTAAACAAATACATACCACGCTGATATTGTCACTAGGTCAACAGTCAAAACTACGACATGGGGTTTTTCACTTTTTTTGAGACATGTGCTGACATGCGGTATTTCATGCCCTACCATCCACAAGGGCATGGTGGGAGAATAAAATGGTGTGCCGACTCAGGGCCGAAACTAGGGTTTCTGGTGCCCGGGGCAAGACATTCATTTAGTGCCCCCCCCCCAAAAAACACTGTATTCTGAAATGAAATATATATTTATAAATGATCCCTCTAGAAACTATATGAACCTGAAAACAGGGACAGTGCGCGCCGAAGGCGCGCGCTAAAAATTTAGGGCATGTTTTTTTTTTTGGGGGGGGGGGGGGGGAAGTGGTGTGGTCACATAGTAGTATCAATTCACATTATAGCACACACCGTAATGCCCAGTACACATTACAGCACACACCGTTATGCCCAGTACACATTCCAGCACACACCATAATGCCCAGTACACATTCCAGCATACACCGTAATGCCCAGAGCACATTACACCACAAACCGTAATGCCCCCCCAGTACACATTATAAGCAATGGTTAATTGCTGCTGCCACTGGATAGAACACTGTCCCTGAATGATACACAATGTGCCACACACTGCAATGTCCAATATGTCACAAACATACCTCCCAACACTGGAGGCAGAGGAGAGGAGGCAGAGCAGAGGAGACATCTGCGCGTGCCGAAGGCACGCGCCCAAAATTAGAGCGTTCACCTACTACCGTGGTACTCCTGCGAGACTACATCCCCCATTTTTTCCGCTATGAGGGCATGGTCAGCTCTCTAAGAGCTGTAGCCACATGGGGTGCGGCCATAGAAAATGGAGGTGTGATACACATATGCCCACAATAGTGCAGTGCCAGATACACATGACCCCAAAAGTGCAGTCCATGATGCCCAATATACCTATGCCGCATACTGTGATGCCCATTATAAATATGATCCGCACCGTGATGCTCCATTATACATATGCCGCACACCGTGATGCTCCATTATACATATGCCGCACACCGTGATGCCCATTATACATATGCCGCACACCGTGATGCCCATTATACATGACACACACCGTGATGCTCCATTAAACTTATGCCACACACATGATGCCCATTATACATATGCCCCACAGCGTGATGCTCCATTAAACATATATGTCACACACATGATGCCCATTATACATATGCCACACACCTTGATGCTCCTTATTAATGAGTGGGTGGAGTGGGTGGATCATGGGTGGAGATGTTTTACCAAAGGAAGTTGTGCTGCACTGTATAAAGGCAACAAGTAGGGAGAATCAGAGTGGAGACGGGTGGTGGGAGATTTAATGTTCCCTCATCGTGTAAAACATCCAGCTTCCCCCTGCCACTCTATTGATGAGGTCTAGACATCATAACATAAGCTTTGCATTAGGCTTACTTTTTCACTGCTGCCACCGCCGCCGTTAATGCCCGTCTGTGTTTGCCGTGCACAGCATTTCTCTGGGAGCGTGGGAGGGGTTGCGGCTGCGCCAACCAATGGCGAGGAGGCGGCTGCCGCGTCATCACGTCCCCTCCCAAGCTCCCAGTAATGCTGTGCGCGACAGGCACAGACGGCGTCGGCAGCAGCAGTGAAAAAGCGACGGGTTAGCTAACAGCAGCGGGACTCGGGCTACATCAGTCCCCGAAACCCCGCTGGCTGTCACTCTCCCGGACCTGACAGCGCCCCCCCCCCCTCCAGCGCCCGGTGCGCGTGACCCCCCAGCCCCCCCTAGTTACGGCCCTGCCCGACTGTAGCAAGGCACAGTGCCCGAAGAATGGCGAGCAAAGTGAGCCATGCGAGGTGACGTGTTGCACTTTTTTAGTGTCCAGTGTCGTCATTCGGGTCAAAAAATAAAAGAAAAACCCCACGTCTACCTTTTGACTGTCGACCTTTTGACTGTCGACCTTAACCATGTCAACCTAATGCTCGTGTCGACCAAATGACCCTGTCAACCTAACCCATTGTCGACATTCAGTCATGTCAACTTAGTGGTATCGACTTCATGCTTGTCGACCTAGTTGCTGTATATCCAATGATCCATACCCATATGCTCCTGCAAATTAAGATTCTAACTAAGTATAATTGTTGGTACTCTTTACCTAGAAGGGCGCCAGCGATTGAAATCGCGGTCGTCGGGGGTAAAAATCGCGGTCATCGCGGTCATCGCGGGCATCGCGGGTAAATCGGGATGGCCGCGATGCCCGCGATGACCGCGATGACCGCGATTTTCCCATAGGGAACAATGTTAAAAAGGCTGATTGACCGCGATTTGACTGTTAAATGCCTCAATGGACCCGATTTGGCCCTAGGAATCAATGTTAAATGGGCCACAGAGCCCAAATAAGCACAATTAACCCTTAAATGTCCCCCCCAATTTTTAACGCCACCCCACGATCCACGCGAACCCGAAGCGTGGCGAGCGCAGCGAGCCCGCGAGGGGCGGCGGTACGCGTCCTCCGACCTTTTCATGCCCTACTATCCACTAGGGCGTGGAGTGAGAATATAATAGTGTGGCGAGCGCAGCGAGCCACCGAGCCCGAAGCGTGGCGAGCGCAGCGAGCCCTGCGAGGGGACGCGGATACCTTCACAGGTAGACGCGTCCCCTCGCGGGCTTCACAGGTGTCGGCGTCGCCACGGACACCTGTGAAGCCTGCGAGGGGACGCGTATAACTGTGAAGGTATCCGCGTCCACTCGCGGGGCTCGCTGCGCTCGCCACGCTTCGGGCTCGGTGGCTCGCTGCGCTCGCCACACTATTATATTCTCACTCCACGCCCTAGTGGATAGTAGGGCATGAAAAGGTCGGAGGACGCGTACCGCCGCCCCTCGCGGGCTCGCTGCGCTCGCCACGCTTCGGGTTCGCGTGGATCGTGGGGTGGCGTTAAAAATTGGGGGGGACATTTAAGGGATGGCCTCTGTGGCCCATTTAACATTGATTTCTATGGCCAAATCGGGTCCATTGAGCCATTTAACAGTAAAATCGGGTCCATCGCGCCTTTTAACATTGATTCCTATGGGAAATCGGGAGCATCGCGTCGCGGGCATCGCGGGTACATTTATGGCCGGCCGCGACGCGACCGACACGATTTCCATGTTTAACATGGGTTTCAATGGGAAATCGCGGGCATCGCGTCGGTCGCGTCGCGGCCACACATAAATGTACCCGCGATGCCCGCGACGGGCGCCCTTCTAGGTAAAGAGTACCTAATTGTTAGATCAAAATAATTTCTATTAGGCATTGCTACAGTATGTACTGTAGTAGAATGCATGCTTCCACTTATTATATTTAGAATAAAGAGAGTGTGACGTATATTGTTCTGCATATTGACAGATTTAAATTAACTGATTCAAACTGGCAGGGAAGCAGGAGCCCGGTGGCAGATGTCTCCCAGAGTTCCGCCTCTATATACCACGCAGTGTATCATAGAAACTTTTGCACCACAGACGCAGTGTACAGTTGGACCTGATAGACCCTGAGCTTCCCCAGCAGCTTCCTTGAGTGCTAAATGAGTCATATTTTACATGCAATTTGGTTCAATAAATGGCATGAGATTTATCTGACCAAATTGCATATGTACAGATGGGATGGTCCTAGGGAATGCCAAGAGTGCTAGGAGGAGGTGACCAGCTTGGCCAGTTTAACAGAACCATGCACAGATCAGTAAGAGATCTGTGAATAGTTCTGTCCAAAAGAGGTGTAAAAGGAAATAAAAAAATAAAGTGGTGTGTGGTCCCCCTCCTGATTGAGCCGGTCCTGGTTCCAGATATACGAGGGGGGTGGGGAGCATAGGGGTCCCGCATATTTCTGAAACTATCCCCAGACTCTTGGACCAGTCCTGGTTCCAAAATGATGTGGGACAAAAACAACTGGGGGTCCCCAGTATTTTGGAACCAGCATCGGGCTCCAACAGCCAGTGTTGTCATGCCACAGCCATGGGGGACACTTTTTACACTAGGTCCCCCAACTGAACCATGACTACCGTGGATCCTATGTGCAGGAGGCTCAATCTCGTCGGTCCGACTCGATGCACACGGAAACGCGCATTAGGTCAGAGGGCATGTCAGTCATGTGAGATTTGGTCTGATTTATTGACCCGATCCTTCGGAATCAGGTCAAATTGGACCAAATCTCACACGTGTATAGGGCCCTAACACTACTCAGTCTGTATCGAGATGCTAAGCAGCAATTTTAACCACACAGGAATTAGTTGAAATTATGTACAAAGTTGCAAATTAATCACAATGGAACTTGGCCTGAAACTACGATGTGGTTGCTACATCGTAGCACTTCACATAGAGATCCAATTTCACTCGCACAGCACACAGATGTATGAGTGTCGCACAGAAAATGTATCAGTGCAATGTCATTAAACAGCACTGTAACTAAGATGCACATTCAAACACAAAAAGCGCTCGGCACATGTTCTGTGTGGTGCAAACCTGACAATTGTGTATGAGGATGCAACTGTAGCTTTTCATTCTTACTATCTTTTCTACTGTATCTGTCGCTCACATTTTTCTATCATTTTCATTTGCCTTTTTCTGTGTCTAAATATTTCCCTTTCTTTTCTTCTTTCTTTCATGTGTACTTTTTATCTGTAGTTTGCTCTTTTTTTGTCTCAATTTTTGTCTCATTTTTATTATCTTTTCAATTCCTTTCACTCTCTCTCTCTCTCTCTCTCTCTCTGGGTCAGATTCTCTAAGCTTCAAAAGTGATCAAATGGAGATTGACAAACAGCCAGCCAATCAGCTCATGTCTGAAATTTTTCAGACACAGTCTGTGACATGGCAGGTAGGAGCTGATTGGCTGGCTGTTTATCACTCTCACTTATCACTTTTTGATGCTTGATACATCTGGCCCTAAATCCTCTGCAATCCCAGCAGTAATTAGTGTGACTAAGCCTTTAAAGTGTGTTACATGTTTCGCATTTCATGGAGGAGCTAATAAGGCAGAACATGACCGATAAGGGATTTCCTTGTTAAATGAAAATGTTTGGAGAATTCTGTTTGGAACATACAAGGCATAATTCTGCCAGAGAAACATGGAAACGTGCAATTACACACTGATGTGTGTAATGAAGAAAATATTCTGTATGACAGTTTTGACATCTTTGCTTATCTCCACCTTTAAGCTAATTTTAAAATTGTATAACTTAAGCACAATACTTTGCATGGTAAAATCCTGTTCTTACATTCACAACAGATATCTTCACCATTTTCACTAATTATGCCCAAAGCCAAAGATGCCTAAACACTATTGCTCCTGAGAAAGGTGTTAGCTTAGAAACACGAAACGCGTTGAGCCTTTTCAAGAATCTTCATCTTATTCCGGACCAGCATCATTATTACTGTGGACATGGACCCTGCCGTCTCTGTTACTTGCTCTGTGAAGTGCTATTTGCTTATATATGGACTATTCCAGACAGATTTAAAACTATCTCCAGGGTAAATATCACATCCTTGGCTGGGCATTATACTGGAACTGTTTCTTATTAGCACAATTCTCTATCTCTCTAAACTCATCATACTAGAGCAGGGGTTCCCAAACATTTTTGAAGCACCCTAGAGAATCAAAATGTTTTCAAGGCACCCCTAGGTCAAATGTTTCTTATTGAGAAATTCAGGAAAAAATATAAAAGTAAGTGCATTGTGTTTATATGTCACAGTTATGTGGTGAGGGACAGGATTTGCTCCTGTTTGTCAACATATGTTATGATTGGCAGCCACTAGCACTGCTTTGCCTGTTACATTGCCCATAACTAATATGAATTGATCCTGGTCCACCAACCCAAGGCACCCCTATAAGTGTCCTAAGGCACCCCAGGGTGCCTAGGCACACCGTTTGGGAACCACTGTACTAGAGACTGAAAACCATGACAAGATCGTGCTCTCTATAGCCTTATAAAAGACACCTCAAAATCAAGTATAATTTTTGCTTATTATTTGATGTTATTTTAAGTGTTTTATTGAGCTCAATATATTATATATGTGTTTTATAATAAATATTGTTTATAAATTATATGTGTAAGTTTCATGTTCTCAGTGAAACCCAGCACTGCTCTCCAATTTTCTCTGTTTCTTTTATACAGAGGGTTCTTCCACTCCCCTCTAGAGCAGCAGCTAAAACAGCGCCCAAAGATACGGTTCTTTCCATTTTGGTAGTATACAGATCAAGTTGTTGCACATTTACTTTAATCCACATTGGTTTACACTTATCTAGAAAGTACTCTGACCAGGGCCGGTGTAAGGCTTCTCAGCACCCTAGGCAAAACTTCAACCTACTGACCCCCCACCCCCCAATACTGCCACCAATACCTATTTTCCAACCAATTAAGGCTTACTTGCCTAACATTCCGCAATGGCAGGGAGGCACCCAAAAATCAGGTGGTTCTCCCAGACCCCAAGTGGGCAAGTGCCCTGCTTTCTCTGCGGGTCTCCCTTTGCCACCCAGAACAGAGTACAAGGAGGAGGGGGCAGAAAAGTAGGAAATGATGCCTCAAGGGAAAGTATGGAAGTGAAGTCTTAGAGGTTCCACAGCCGACAGCTCCATTAAATACAAGGATCCTCATAGACATCCTTGATTTTTTGATAGGCAGACTTGGTGCCACCACCCCCCCCCCCAGATCCCGGTGCCCTAGGCAGCCACCTAAAGCTGCCTAATGGTAGAGCCGGCCCTGACTCTGTCCCAGGTTCTGACTTAAAGCGGTTTACCACATTTGTACATGTTAATCTGGCAGCTCCCCATAACTCCATCACTTACTGTATATTGGAAAAAATATATATAAATATGGTGGCATTTAAAATCCAATGTGGACAAATCGGTGGGAATGTTCTTGAGGTCGGGTAAGTCATTCCCTTCGTGGTGCAGTTCTATTTCAAGTAAATGGGTAACCACCTCTTTAGCTGGGATGATGGATGCAGCGTTTTCCTGCTGTCTATATTGATCATCTTTTACAACATCTTAATGTCTCTTGTAAACATTTACCTTCTAGTTCAGTATGTTCTAAGAGTTATTTTACAACATTATACTGTACATAGAACCTACCTGTTCCCCCAGAGAATGCATCTAATGGAATTGTCGCCATTTACATTGCTGTCCTAAATGTCATCAAAATGATTTGCATTTGGGCCATCAAGGGTTCAGGGGTTTCTGGCTTCAAGTCAAATTGGTGGTGGAAATTACATTATTAATTATGTCCACTATAAACCTGGATGGGCTTTTTTTGTATTACTTACCAATGTCTCAGCGGTTTACTAAGGGAGGCGGGAAACTTTTGCTAACATCGAGGTCCAGAGTCAAAACAAAAATTCTGGAGTCAATCAGGCCCTCCAATTTTTTCTTTATATCAGAAGAAACTATGCCACATCTTTAGAATGGATTGGCTGGACACATTGTTTGATAAAGAAAGGTGAACTGGACACTTTTTGGATGCATGGTAGATTTACATCAGCACTTTATCTCCCTCTACTTAAAGAAGAATGAATCAGTCTCCAAATGACTACATGGTATGGGTTGAGGATGTTGGAAGGAGATTCACCAACAGTGATATATCTTCCCTTGTCTTACGTAAAACACAAATCTCAGTAGATAGGTTTCATATTTCATATTTCTTGTACAGATTGTGTTATTTCATATTGAACAAGTCAAAACTTGGAGTGTAAGTTAACTGATGCTGTTCTTTTTACTCGCTAATTGTTTAGCATTAACTTTGGTTGTGCACTGTCATTCGGTATTTTGTATTTCTTGTTATGTCTTGCTTCAAAAAAAAAATATGTCTAAATTAAGCTTGTTTTATGGCTTGTAAGACTTGCTGATACCAAAGTTTCCAGTGATACCTGACTGGGAATGCACACAGGCAGGGTAGTCAGCTTTAGACAGCTGCTTAGTGAATCCATAATCTGGGAGCAGTCCCTGAGTCTGACCAGTGGCGTAACAATAGCTCCGCAGACCCCGCGGTCACGGGGGGGTTCTGTGTAAGTGCGGGCGCCGGGGGTCTGTGGGGTTATTGTAATGCCAAATAAACACACCCCTGCCCCCCGCCACTGCCGCCAAGGCCCCGTGCCTTACTTTCCGCTGTCCTTCAGTGCCAGGGACCCGCAGCCAGCTCCCCTCCTGGCTTCTGCTGAAATGAACCATCATAAAATGTCCGCCCCCACACAGCAGACAGTTTTCTGAAACGGTGGCGGTTTTGATAGTTACGCCATCAAAACCGTTTTTCATACCAGCAGAAGCCAGAAGGGGAGCCAGCTGCGGGTCCCTGGCACTGAAGGACAGCGGAAAGTAAGGCAAGGGGGCGGGGGGGCTGGGGTTTGTGTGTTCGTTATCTTTACTGGGGGGGTTGTGTATTCGTTATCTTTACTGGGGGGGGGGTGCTGCTGAAATTTTCGGCGGGGGGGGGGGGGGCGCGTGGTTTTGATAGTTACGCCGCTGAGTCTGACTATCACCAAATTAAATTGACTCTGAGAGATGCATCCTTGTTGAACTTTAGGCAAATGGCAGGTGTTGTACTTTCTAACCACCACTTTCACAAGAGGTTCTGGAAAGTATTGGTGTGTGGGTGGTCATGAAAGCAGTAAGCTGAAGTTTTGCCTAGAGTGCCAAAAAACCTTGCATCGGCCCTACACACTGCAATCAGGCCACATGTGCAGTACCCCAGAGTTATGGAAAAATAAAGACTCCTTTATTTACTTATTGGATATATGTAGATTGCTCCATAGTTATGTCTAGTTGTGGACTGTACTTTTGATGACCCTCTTAGCTTGGTTGAAAGGGATATCAGCTCCTCTAGGGGTCCATTTATTACAGAATATTTGCAGCTAATTCCCTGAAATAACCTGTTTTCAGTGGTAACCCTGAATGCATCAGGAGAGACTGCAGCAGAAATCTCTGATTCTCTGGAACATATTGAACGATAAAAGGTAGAAACTGCTGCATGTCAAAGGATTTTTAATGGTGAATTTATTGCCAATATGTGGATGGCAAAACGTCTTTGTTGCAATAAGAGCACTACACGTTACGCACCCAGTACATTTGTAGCAGCCAGCTGCCCTTTTCTGTATGCCAGTTGTATTGCGAGAAGAGATGTCAGTCCTAACGACCCAATCTCTAATGTTTCTACCCCTGGTGTAACAAGATCTTAACCGTGAATTTTTCAATTTTCTTAAGTCTTTATCTTGCTGAATCATCGGCCATAAGGTCTTGGACATAGTTAATCTGTTCATCTGCTGTAGTAAACGCTCTCACCCAAATTATGATTTCATCCTGGTTGTTATTAGAGATCTTTGGTCTCCTAGTCAATGCAGCATCTCTGGATGTTGCCTCCACCTTTAATCTGGCCTGATCAAGCACTGTTGCAGAATAGCCCCTCAGCTCAAATTTATCATGGTATGTAGATTCTTTGATTCCAATTCTGGCAAATATGATTCGTTTTACTCTAAGGAGTTGGGAAAATGGTAATCCCCTTTTTAATGCTGGTGGTGGTGGCTCTGAGCTAATAAAAGGGTGTTACGGTCAATATCTTTAGAAAAAACGAGGTCTTAATTTCCTGTACTGAGACTTCAATACAGACATTAAGGTAGATAACGGATGTTTGACTTATGACATACGTAAATTTGATTGGACAGTCCAGAGCATTCACTCCTTCGATCATTGTAATAAATTGTTGTTTATTACCAGTCTAGAACATGAGTACATCATCAATATAACGTGTATAAAAGATGTATCGTCTTGTTTCATAATTGAAAAACAGGGTTTGTTCCAGGGATGCCATACCGGTATTAGCATAAGACGGTGCCACCGGTGACCCCATGGCACAGCCAGAGCGTTGTTGATAAAACTCTTCGTTGAATAGGAAGACATTTCTTTTTAGGGTGAGGGATAATAATTCGATGAACAGGTCCATCAGGTCGAGCTGGAGTCACTTGCTTGTGTTGCCCCCTGGGCTGAAAGTTGCGGCGGTACACGTACTCTCACACCCCCACTATCCACGTCGGTGTGGAGTTGATTCTATATAGTGTGGCGAGCGTAGCGAGCCACCGAGCCCGAAGCATGGCGAGCGCAGCAGGCCCCGCGAGGGGATGCATAATACGTCTGATGTAATGCATAATACGTCTGATGTAATGCGCGTCCCCTCGTGGGGTTCGCTGCGTTCACCACGCTTCGGGCTCGGAGGCTCGCTGCACTCGCCACACTATATAATGTAAAAATCGAGTCGGTCGGGTCAATCACATCGCATGTGATTTGTTTGCATGTGATGCGATAGGCCTGATTTTTGCGACCCGATTTCATACAATTAAAATCGTTGGCGCCGTGCTAGGAAACAAGTACCATTACATCTCTCTCTAATTTCCAATGTATAATGATTTACTGAGCATTACTTACAGTTCAACATTGTACATGTTTTACTGTGTTGTTTCTAGCAAAATCTAACTAAGCAATTAGGGATTTCTGCAAAATTGTAAAAAATGAATCGTAATAAGCATTATTACACAACAGGGGATATTCTATAAAAGTAGATTTACCACTACACTGAAGTATGCTTTTTAACAATATGTCATGCATTCATTTTTTTTTAACTGTGTTTTTTTTTTCTGGTTGAGTCATCACTCAAATTGGAAATTGAAATATCCTCTCAAACAAAGAAAGAAAGGTTTGTGGTAGTTTTAAAATATGGAGTACACAATTGCAGTCTCCATGGCTCTCCTTTAGGATAGATTCAATCTTTTACCAAGATGGCCACTGTTTGG
Organism: Crinia signifera; assembly: GCF_055691185.1. Classification (NCBI taxonomy): domain Eukaryota; kingdom Metazoa; phylum Chordata; class Amphibia; order Anura; family Myobatrachidae; genus Crinia; species Crinia signifera. The sequence continues at coordinate 154,735,221 of NC_139217.1, forward strand.
TATTCTAAGTGTGATAGGGAGGAGAAGTGAGCCAGAAGAGAAGTGGCCCATGGCAACCAATCAGCACTATAATTTGCATAAATTAAAATTATACAGAGCAGCTGATTGGTTGCCATTATTATTATTATTATTATTATTTATAGTTACTTATATAGCACATACATATTCCGCAGCGCTTTATAGAGAATAGTTGAACAGTCACATCAGTCCCTGCCCCAGTGGAGCTTACAATCTATAGTCCCTATGACATGTACATGTACGCACATTCACTATTGGGTTAATTTTGTTAGGAACCAATAAACCTACAAGTATATTTTTTGATTGTGGGAGGAAACCGGAGTACCCGGAGAAAACCCACGCAAGCATGGGGAGAATATACAAACTCTGCACAGTTAGGGCCATGGTGGGTATCAAACCCATGACCTCAGTGCTGTGAGGCAGTCACTGTTTCATACATCTACCCCTGTGTTAGAGTGCCACAGTGGGAAATGGATATGTTCTACTTAGCCCCCAGAGACTCTGCTATATCACAGAGATACCTGGTTTCCTGGTACCACAGCACATCGCTACCACTTGTATTTGCACCACATACATCATCAGCTGGTTCTCTGTTCTACTCAATATACACTCTATCAAGATATTGACTGTATGCAACATGAGTGGTGATGGTATAAAGAGTAGACGGTGTCTAGGTCGACATAGACAAAGCATAAGCAAAAGTGAATGCGGAAAGTGGTTTTATATGTCAATGTCGACACCGGAGCACCTGGACTCCCAATTAGGGTATGATTCCCTGTTGTTGTGCTTGGCACACTTTTACTGTTCCCAGTTTGAGTCTTCGTGGATGGTAAGGTATGAAAAAGTCCCAAAAAATAAATTCCCAAAAACGAATGTTAAACTTTTCATGTGTTTATTTCCATGCTGAGTTTTGCCTGTGTCGACCCTTCATCTATGTCGACCTTGTGCATGCTGACCATACGGTGTCCACCTATTGAATGTCAACCTATCAACCTGAAACCACTGTGAGGACTGCTATGCAAAAATACTATGGGGGAAATTTACTACAATGGAAGTTCTATTTCACAGGAGATGTTGCAATCTAACCAATCAGAAGCAACATATTTATTTAGCACTTTCTAGAAGTTAATAGATAGTTTCTGATTGGTTGCCCATAGCAACATCCCATCTGAAATAGAACTTAGTAAAGTTCCTCTGTCTACTCATTAAACCACACTACTGGCTAAGCCCTGGGTTGTTTGGTGACTGTGTTGGGTCCGCTGGTGTATACTATTTACTCTGCTTATCCCATTACCAAATAGTTCATACAAATATAACAGTTTGAAGAAAAACCTTTTCAGATTCATTTAATAGAATATCCTTGGATCTGTACGTTTTCAAAAACAGAGTACCAAATGCTGGCATAGGACCCCAGCCAGACTTGGGTGCAGAATTCCTTCTGAAGCCTACAGAGGTACAGTATATTATTTTAAGGTTTGTGAAGTAAGACTGCTTCCAATTATTCCACTCTCCTCTTTCTTTTGAATGAATTCTAGTATGTTTGCTAAGTGATGTATAACAGGACTGTGCCACTTTCTATTTGCTATTGCAAACATTAACTGTTGCTTTTAAATATCCACAACAAAGTATAATTCAATCACATTGTTCCACTCCATACATTTTAATGCAAAATTCCAAAGTTGAAGTGCTGTATATAATAAGTTGCAGTTGTAGATTTTCTGGCAGTGAAGGGGTCAGTCACACCATTCCTTCAGCTGTAGAAGCACTCCTCTATTGTGCTATAGATCATATATCAGTATGAGTCAGCCCTTCCTATATAGGGTTTTTTTCCATTTTGCTAGGGAAGTATAATCCACATGGGCTTTTTCCTGTAGAAATTTGTTAACAGAAAACAATTCAGACCTTATGGAGCAGGGTGGACCCTAAGATGACTTAATTTGGTGAATATGTAGTTGCCTCTCCTGTACTCTTGATTAACAGGTTATTGAAGAGAGGTCAGCTAAGCAAACATAAAAATATGAATGTACATTATAGATGTATATGTGGTCAGGAAGAGTGAGCAGGTCCTTTCCATGTAGAGCTACAAAGAAAAAGTCCCTCTTCTTCTTTCCTACAGTGGCTTTTCAGCTATATATATGGAAGGGACTTGCAGTATATTAAGGAAGGCACCTCAGCAGGGCCGGTGCTAGAGTGTTCAGCGCCCTCCTGCAAACTATAAATTTAAGCCCTCCCAGACTTTACAAAGAAACAGCAAGTGCCGAAGGTGCACGATGAAAAAAAAAAAGTGTATAATGCACATACTGTAGTGGTAGTGCCACATCCTGTACCCAGTAGCAGCAGTGCAGTAACTATACATTTTGGTTCCCTGTGCCAGAAAAGGAATTGGGTGTGTGCCCCCTTACCCCCTCGCGTAGCAAAAATGTATTGTGTGGCTTTGTGGGGTAGGAGCGTGGCCACATAATAGTACCTATTCACCCTACATCACACAGGAGTGCCACTTATACACATTGTGCCAGCTAGAGCTCCTTAGACACCCTTCACCAGGTAGACCTTCTATAGAAACACTGCACCAGGATTAAGCACACCATAATGCCCATTACACATTGTCACACACCGTAATGCCTATTACACTTTATGCTGCACATCATAATGCCCGTTACACATTATGTTGCACACTGTAATGCCCATTACACATGTCGCACACCATAATGCCCATAATATATTATGCTGCACACTGTAATGCTTATTACACATTACACCACACACCATAATGGCCATTATATATTAAACCACACACCATAATGCCTATTACACATTATGCCACACACCATAATGGCCATTACATATTATGCCACACACCATAATGCCCATTACACATTATGCCACACACTGTAATGCCTATAACATATTATGCCACATAAGTTCCGCTTACCTACATGCTCATTGCAGGAGTTACATGTTCATTGCCAGGGGTTTCATGCTTGATTCCAGGAATTACTTGCTCATTGCCAGGGGTTAAATGCTTCTTTCCAGGGATTTCATGATCGCTGCCATAGTGGTTTATATGCTCATTGCCAGGGTGTTACATGCTTGTTGCCAGGGGAAATTACATTGCCCGGGGATGCAGGTGCAGACGCACAGCATACCATCGCTTCCAGAATCTACAGTTCCGGGTAGTGCTAGGCATGCTGACAGAGATGCAGGAGGCCCTCCACAGCTTTCAATATGGTTGCTTTATTGATTAATTTATTATGATCTGTAGAATCTGCACTCTGCGCCCTCATATATGGCCCAAGAAACTTAAACTTAATTCTGATGCAATCACTTTACTTTGACATATCTCAGTGACAGTAATTTCTCTCGTCCAGGGGCGGCTCTACTTTAAAACAAATGAAGCTTACGCTTTATGGACCCTTTTTTTTTTTTAATGAGTGAGCTGATCGCCAATAACATCATGACAACCAGGATTCTAGGACAGAATAGTTGCCATTACAGCTTGTAAGCAAATAGCATAGTACTGCAGGGGTTATAGTCTAGCTCTGTGATTTGCTTTTGTAAATAGTGTGAAATATGTATCTGTTTTAAAAGTACAATTTATGACAGCCTGCAGAACTTCACTTTGAAAACTTATTCCCATGAAAATGCTGGTGGTTCCCATGGTAATGGGTCAGTGATGCGGGTGTGGGGGGGTGGACAGCTGACGTCAGGGCGCTCGCAAATGTAAGACACCATAGAGGTGTCTTAAATCTGCGAGCACTGGTCGGTGACCATCGAATGATTTTGCCCCCACACCCAAGGCTGCGAATGGATATTTATGGTAACCACCCATTTGCACCCATTTGGACCTGCAATTTACTAATTAAACCAGCAGGCAAGGGGGAGCGGGGGCTATCACCAGAAAGCGGGAGACTTGCCCACCTTCCCAGGAGGCCATTCCGGGAGGGTAGGCAAGCCTGTGTATCCACCTTCACACTGTTGGACAGCTAGCAGCTTTAATGATAAAATAAAGATGCATTAGAATGTGACATTCAAATCTCTGGCACATGTTAAAGTGAAAACTATATCTGTACTATTAAATGCTTTCCAGATTGTTTTCCAGACGTTTTTCTGAAGAGCAGAAATGTTTCTACCAATCTGTAAGAAAAGAGTTTCTTTTTTTAGGTTTGCAGCACTTTTTTTGTAACCAAATACACTTTAAATGTACATTATTGCCTTCATTGTGCCATTACCTTTCACTAATGCAGTCTAATGATAAATATTTCTAGTCAGACAAAATTATTTATACAGTTCATACAAAAATACTGGTTACCTAATAGTGCTGTTCAAGCAGGCTTTTCAATGTACAGTATACTGTAGCTTACTTTTTAAAACCACTATTAGATTTGATTATACAAACTTCAAGCTTTGGCAGAGATGTGTGTGCTGTCCATGTAGAGCAATGTGTTGTTGGTCCATAAAGTTGCATTTTCACACTCACTTGATCATTTCTGGTTGTGTTCCTCCTGGTATGGACATAGAGGGACAGGTCTGATCTTACAAGAAGACAATATTTGAGTTTCACACAGGAAACCTTGATGGACTCAACATATGGTTGCCATAATGAGTCTATTTTTTTTCCTTGCAGTTCCTCATGTAAATGTTGGGCTAACACTTCAAAAATTCCTTTTACACCTTCTGTATCTCTTGTTTTTTATTTGGTCTCCCACCAGTTAGCTGTTTTTGCAGTTGATCAGGCAGGACTATGATATTCATTTTAAAAGATTTAGCAGTCAAAAATGTCTGCAATACACAAGAATGTTGGCGCCTATTATAGATACCTAGGTATCAACCTCTTTTCTTTCCAAAAATGTCTGCAAGCCTGCAAAGTTAAAACGATACTGTAGGTCCTAATTTATATATAAACCATTTACTTACATTTAATATATTTGTGCATTATCAGTTGGGTCTTCCAATGGAAATGACAAAATTACTTTTTGGATAACAATGGAAAATGTGTAAAACAAAAATACAGTACACAGTGAATAGTGAACAGTGAATTCCCCATGTCGACCTTTTGACTGTCAACCTAGACACTGTCGAACTAATGACCTGTCGAACTAATGACCTGTCGAACTAATGACCTGTCGAACTAAGGACCTTTCCTCCTAGAATCATGTCGACCTTTGCCCATGTCGATCTTGTCTCATGTCGACCTTTTCCCATGGTGACCTAATGGTGTCGACCTAATTACTGTCAAGAATCATGCTGTAGACCAAATGTCCGGATCCCGAATAGAATAGGTGAAAAAACAAGATGGTGGTGGAGCGCTTAAGTTTAAAGGAAAGAATAAATTTGACCAATTGGGTAGTACATAAAATATACTATTTTAATCTATCATATGCACATTAGTACAATATAAAGAGCAAACTATAACATATATATTAAAACTTGCATGCAATAAAGATCGATAAAATAATGGCAATAAAACTCCCCTGTTCCGATGGTGTGGGGTCCGTGCATGTGCGTATTTGAATGAATGAAAAATTAATTGGCAGACAACTTTAATTGAGTATGTTTTTCAAGAGATGGCCACCGGAACCCACCTGTAGCAAAAGAGATGAGGTAGAGTATAGTAAACCTGGTCTGTCTAAGACTCAAGTAGTAGGTGTCATGAAAGCCCAATTAAGGAAACTACTAGCAGGTCTGTACCGTATGGGTCAGATTCAGTCCTGAATATGGTCCATGTCTATACTGCCTCAATTCACAGCCACAATGAATATGGCGCAGAGCAACGGAACGTATACAGGGTCCGGGTCTCACAAAATCTGACAGCAGGATGATGACATTCATCCTCGGTCTAGATTTGGAATATGGCACGAAGGAGCGAGCAGTCCACGAGCCTGTCTCGGATCAGGTAAGTTTGGGGGGGGGGGGGGGTTTGGTTCTCTAGTCAATATAATGACTTGTTATTTATGCATCTGAATCGCAGTAAGTTGCATTGTCAGATACCAAATTACCAAAGCAAATCAATATTGCTCAGATGCAGTGAGTGCTGTTCTAAATGATGCCGTGCCTGCCGGGCCGGCTCTACCATTAGGCAGCTTTAGGCAGTTGCCTAGGGCGCCTATCAAAAAACTCAAGGATATCTATGAGGATCCTTGTTGTACTTAATGCAGGTGGCGGCTGTGGAACTTCTAAGACCTCACCTCCATACTTTCCCTTGACGAATACTTTCCTACTTTGCTGCCCCCTCTTCCTCGGTTGTAGGTGATAAAGGGGAGGGTGCTGGGGGCCTCCAGGGAAAGCAGAGGACTTGTTCACCTTCCCATGGGGCTGGGAGGGCCACACGGTTTTTTGAAGCCTCACAGCCATTTCGGAATGTTAGGCAAGTATGCCCTAAGGGGTTGGAACGTGGTTATTTGTGGCAGCATGGGGGGGGGGGGGAGCAGTGGGTTGAAGTTTTGCCTAGGGTGCTGAGAAGCCTTACACCGGCCCTGCATGCCTGTGAGTCCTGCAATGAGCTCACACATGCAAACAACTGGATGTAATGCAGGGTAGAGGGATCCAAATGGATCTCTCTACAAGTAGACCTCCTTCCCATAAAATATATCCTGCATTTCCAACATGCTGAGTCACACTCAGGACATAAAGTGGCCCTGGAGAGACAGTGGGGCAGATGTATTAAGCCTTAACAAGAGATAAATGCAAGGGTGATGAGGAGAGATAAACGTCCAGCCAATCAGCTCCTTACTGACTTTTTACAAACACAGCCTGTAACAGGTCAGTTAGCAGGTGATTGGCTGGATGGTTTATCTCTCTTTATCACACTTGCATTTATCTCTTGTTAAGGCTTTATATAGTCATGTCCAAACTATGGCCCTCCAGCTGTTGTGAAACTACAAGTCCAATCCTGCCTTGCCACAGTTTTGCTATTAGGGAATTCTAAAAAGATGGCAATGCATGCTGGGATGCAGTGGCGGAACTACCCTGGGTGCAGGGGGTGCAGCTGCTATGGGGCCCGGCGGCTGGGGGGGCCCGGGCCCCATGGACAGAAAGCATTCCCCTGCACCATGACCGTAGTTTGTATTACTATTTTAAAAAGCCCCCACGGCCGCCTTATACGCAGCTTGCGATGAGGGGGGGCCGCGCTGCGCTGGGCTGGAGGAGAAGCCGGGGGGAGAGTCGGAGGAATAATGAACAAGCACAGTCACACGTTTTGAATTGATGCCTCCCCCGCCTGCACCATAGAGGAGCTGGCCAGCGCTGTCGCTGTGACAAAAACAGGAAGCTAGCGGCTAGCCGGTACCCACCTCCGCCTCCAGCAGAACAAGCACCGTGACCTAGCCCCAGCCACCGGCAACACCATTGTCCGCCGCTGCCAGCTGAGGTGACCCTCCTGCTTCCAAGACAATGAAGAGCAGCAGGTAACATAAGGATTTTTAAGAAACCTCCAACACAAGTTTGGTGGCGCGAGGGGTAGGCTGGTGGGGGTTAATGGAAACAGTGTCTGTATGTATGTGAGCTACACAGTATGTATGTATGTATGTATGTATGTGAGCTACACAGTATGTATGTATGTATGTATGTATGTATGTATGTATGTATGCATGAGAGCAGCACAGTATGTATGTATGTATGTATGTATGTATGTGTGTATGCATATGTGCATGACAGCTGCACAGTATGGCCCTTATTCTGATCGGTGCGGATATATCCGCGTGCGTTCGGCCCGCCGATGTTTTGTGTCTGCGCATGTGCAGAGGCGTCTCTGCGCATGTGCGAAATGGCGTACGGCCAAATTCCGCATGATATGTGAACACTCCGAACAGGGGGTGGAGAGGGGCGTGAAGGGCTATTTGGGCTCATTACCATATGCATACGCCCCGCGTTTCATGGGAGTTCCCATGAAAACGCTGGGCGTACGTATGGTAATGCGGCCGTGACGCACGTGTAGGGGGCGGACATATGACATCGCCGGATGTCAGCTGCCCGCCCAGATCTCTGCTTTTGCATGGAAAAATGTCCGTGTGGTCTGAGGTTGCGGGTGCTGGTGGAGCACTCGGTCCTGCATTCGATGGTCTGCGACCATCGAATGATGGGGGAGGTTCCCTAAGATGGAGGAGGCGCATTCCGTGAAAAATACACGTGCGGTTCGTTCGGACAGCTTCTTACCGCATACGGACGGAGTTGGCGATCCGTATGGAAGGCGGGGTTTCGCACGCACGGTCCTGGCCGCATAATCGGCTCCGGCCGCACCAATCAGAATAAGGGCCTATGTTACTATGGGCCTTATTTTGGTTTACTCTTTCTGACAAAATCCTTCTTAGATGGACAAAACCATGTGCACTGCAGGTGGGGCAGATGTTACTTGTGCAGAGAGAATTAGATTTGGGTGGGGTTTTACTTCAAAGTGAGATCTATATTGCAGTGTAAAAATAAAGCAGTCAGTATTTACCCTGCACAGAAACAAAATAACTCACCCAAATCTAATTCTCTCTGCACATTTTACATCTGCCCCCCTGCAGTGCACATGGTTTTGTCCATCTAAGAAGGATTTTGTCAGAAAGAGTGAACCAAAATAAGGCCCTATGTATGTATGTATGTACTGTATGTATGAGAACTGTACTGTATGTATGAGAGCTGCACAGTATGCATTATGTATGAGAGCGGCACAGTATGTATGTACAGTATGTATGAGTGGCACTGCATGTATGTACAGTATATATGAGAGCTGTACTGTATGTATGTATGAATGAGAGCGTCATTCTATTTATGTACAGAATGTATGAGAGTTGCATCTATGTATGTACAGTAAGAATGAGAGTTGCACTGTATGTATGTACAGTATGTATGAGAGGCACTGTATGTATGTACAGTATGTATGAGAGCGGCACAGTATCTATGTACAGTATGTATGAGAGGCACTGTATGTATGTACAGTATGTATGAGAGCGGCACAGTATGTATGTACAGTATGTATGAGAGGCACTGTATGTATGTACAGTATGTATGAGAGTGGCATGTATGTATGTACAGTATGTATGAGAGGCACTGTATGTATGCATGTATGAATGAGAGCGGCACTCTATGTATGTACAGAATGTATGTTAGTTGCATGTATGTATGTATGTACAGTATGTATGAGAGCGGCACTGTATGTATGTACAGTATGTATGAGAGTGGTATGTATGTACAGTATGTATGAGAGGCACTGTATGTATGTACAGGATGTATGAGAGTGGCACAGTATGTATGTACAGTATGTATGAGAGCGGCACTGTATGTATGTACAGTATGTATGAGAGCGGCACTGTATGTATATACAGTATGTATGAGAGTGGGCATGACCAGAAGCATAGCTGTGATGCATTGGAAATGCTTAGACTTACATCAGGTGTAATCTGACATTTTGGGCGTCAGTTTGAACACAGCTATGCTGCTTTTGGCACTGCAATGTACATTATTGAAGTTTGAACAGGGAATGATAGTAGATGCCTTTGCACAAACATTCAACATTTCTTGATCTATGCTGTGATGCGTATACCAGGAATACCTCATGAAAGGCATTACCAACTATCGTGGATGCCACCTTTGCAATAAGACAGTTTTGTGAAATGTCATACAGTACCTATTGGATATTCCATGATCAACGGTAATGAAATTATTAGAAAGTGGAATTGTTGAACTATAGATTATTAAAAGACTCTCACCAATTTTACTTGAATATAGATAAGGCAGGGAAGTATATGGCCTACCTCTCTAAACTTGACAAACCGTCATGTATTGTAACTAAAATTTACTCAAGTGCAGGGGATATGCAGACAACCACTCCAGAAATTGTAGAGGTCTTCCAGGATCACTTTAGTGAAGTCTATAAAACTAAACTAACCTATGGGAGTAGAGATATCGAAAATTATCTCAAAGGTATTAATCTCCCTTCCCTCTCTGATGAAGACAGTAGTTTTCTGGATTCCCCTTTTTCCATAGAAGAGGTTGAGGTGGTGATTAGGTCCTTGCAGACTGGTAAAGCCCCTGGAATAGACGGCCTGCCAGGAGAGTTTTATAAAATGTTTGGGGGGATTTTAGCCCCAAAACTATTACAATATTTTCAGGAAATGGAGCTGGAAGGTAACTTATCCAGATCCATGACCGAAGCCATTATTACTGTCATTCCAAAAAGTGGTAAGGATCCCTCACTAGTAGACTCATACAGGCCAATCTCCCTGATCACGACCGATGCTAAGATATTCGCCAAGATTTTGGCAACTAGACTGAATAGCATGATCAGGAAGATTGTCCATCCGGATCAAACCGGATTCATGAGGGGGAAATCAACACCTATTAAGCTGCATAGAGTCTATATGTATCTGCAGATGGCAGACAGCAATCACAGAAATATACTGTAGCTATTGCATTATTTGATGCTAATAAAGCTTTTGATTCAGTGGAATGGCTTTATTTAAGACATGTCTTGTCCGGATTTGGGATGGGTCCTAGGTTTATAAATTTGGTCTTTTTGTTGTATCAGTCTCCACGGGCAAGGATTTCAGTTAACGGTTATATATCCGACTCATTCCCACTTTTTAGGGGGACCCGCCAGGGTTGCCCCCTCTCGCCCTTACTATTCACGGTCGCTATAGAACCGAATGGCGTGCAAATTAAGGGCGACGTTGGGCAGTGGGTGCGAGAGGGGGGATCCGGGTGGTAGCATTATTTCCTTATACGCGGATGACTTACTGGTAGGAATGGCCGATCAGGCCAACCAATTGCCTTTAGTAATTGAGAACATGCGGGAATTTGGGCTCTATTCAGGCCTAACAATAAATTATGGGAAATCACATCTTCTCATAACTGGGACATATGGCAATAGTATAATTGATCGTGACGGTTGCCTCCCTATGGCTGATAAATTTAAATATCTGGGGATAGTAATATCGAATAATCCGGGAGATTATATTAAGATGAATCTGGACCCAATAATCGATGAAATCAGAATCAGGTGCAAAAATTGGCAAAGACTTCCACTAACAGTCATTGGTCGGGTTAACTTGGTAAAAATGGTGATCTTGCCTAAACTCCTGTGTATATTCATGCACTCGCCCATCCTTATTAAGGAAGAGATGTTCCGGAAAATTAATGGCATTATTTCTTCCTTTATCCGGAGGAATAAAACACCCAGAATAAAATGCCTTTTTTTTTTTACTAGAGAACGTGGTAAGGGTGGTGTAGCAATGCCCAATGTAAAGCTATATTATTATGCAGCCCAAATGGCTCACCTGACGACATGGATCAAAGAGGATGAATACATGGGAGAAGCAGCTAGATTTATTAGCAAATCAGTCATTCATTGTTACAGGCCATCCTAAAGAAGGACGGACACAATAATTTCCCTCAAACAATCTCAGTACATATGGAAATGGGTATGTAAAAAAATGGAGAATGAGGAAACTGACCCCAATACTTACTTATTCTCATTGGTCCCGTTTAACAATTTAAATTTAAATCAGGATGGGAGGATCTGGGGGCAATATGGAATAAACGCCATTGGGCAAGTATTTGAGAACAATGACCTAAAACCCTTTTCCCAATTGCAAACTGAATTTGCACTCCCTAAAACCATGTTCTATAGATATTTGCAACTGAGGAGTGCATTAACGCAACAGAATAGGATAAAACAAATTAGGCTCGCAGAGTCCCCATTGAAAAAATTTATTAAAACCCTGGGTAATAATAAACATCTATCCAAATGCTATAAATACTTATTGGCAAATACCCAGAGTGAGGAAATGGGGGGTTTGATGCAAAAATGGGCTATTAATATCCCTGAAGTAAATACCGAGAATTGGAGATCTGCTTTGGAGGCTCCTAGTCTGGTCACTAACTCTTTAAGAACACAGCAGATACAAATAAATATACAGAACATACTTAACGCCGCAAAGGATCAGTAAATTTTCTCAAAAGAGCTGCAATCGCTGCCCAAAATGTAATGAAGTGGACTGCAGCTTCTGGTATCTCCTATGGGAGTGTAGAAGCTTGCAGACGTTTTGGAAAGGGATTGGGAGAATATTGGTGGAACTAGGGCTTCCATGTCAACATCCTTCACCCCTGGAGCTTACCCTTGGGGTCTGGCATATCGGTAGTATGTCTCCGGAAGTTAGACAGCTTTTGATTAACCTATGTGCCATAGCCAAAATTGTTATTGCCCGGTCCTGGATGGCAAAAAGTGGCCCAAGGATTCATGAATGGACTAGCTTGGTTAACTGTATTATGGAGCACGAGAAATATATGTATCTTTCTAGAAAGTCAATAGATAAATTCTTTGGTATTTGGGGGAAGTGGTACTATTCCAAGTGCCATAATTAATAAAAGTATAAGAAGTTTTTCTCTTTTTTTTTCCTTTTTCATCACTCACAGCTGTGAATTATTAATATTCTACTTTTGCACAAGCTGCACTTTACTAATTGAAACGCTACAACAATCATGTATAGAATAGCGAGTTGGCACGATACCGATCAATAGCGACTGGTTAGTATCAATATATTCACTAATTATGTTTGTATCAGATACACCAACCACAATTGAAGATGGGCACTTGTTAACACTTGATATGTTCTTGGGATCGTGTGCTGAGACACTCAGGACCGGGCCATGATGACTCTACTAGAATAACTTCCACATGGCACATTAGGCTGCTAGATAATTGTTTTCTTAGAAGGGAAATTTAGCATGAATCAAATCAGGAGTAAGGTCTAATATATGCGCAACTGTATGTTTTACGTATAATGTTTCTGTTTGGTATGTATTCCTATGAGAAACACATGTATGTTTTCTAGAAAGTTCAATTAGAAACTTCTGGATATATGGGAGGAGAGATAATCTCTAAAATAACATACTCCCAATAGTACAGGAACCGTTGCCTTCTGTCTAGCCATCCACCGTTGAGATCTATTATTATTCCATCTATATTCGTATCTTATTTACTCCTTTTGTTATTGGATTTTCTCCTATTTTTGTTGGTTGCCTAGATTATACTCCAATAGTTGAACTGGTATGATAGATGCGATTGGAATAGGACTTAATAAAAATGAGGTAGCATGATAATCTGAATATTAGAAGGAAAACCTCAATGTGAACTGTAATAGTAGAAATGTTTTAAATATGCACAACTGTATGTCTTATGTGTATTTGTCTTGTATTGTCTGTACTGTTATATATATATTTAAACTTTCAATAAAGAACTATAATAAAAAAAAAAAATGGAATTGTTTCTGAACATAAGGCCACATAAAATCACAGATCAGGGTCAATGACAAGGCGCATGTTCCATAAAAGTGGCCAATGCCCTGCTGATTCCATAGCTGAAAAGTTCCAAAATCCCACTGGCACTAATGTAAGCACAAAATCTGTGCAAAAGGAACTTAATGGAATGGGTTTCTATGGCCAAACAGCTGCATGCAAGACTCACAACACCAAGTCCAATGCCTAGTGTTGAATTGAATGAGGTAAAGCACAGCGACACTGTTTTGTGGAGCAGTGAAAAGCTGTGGAGTTATGAATCATGTTTCTCTGTTTGACAGTCAGATGGGTGGGTCTGGGTATGGTGGATGCTGGGAGAACGTTATCTGTCTGACTGCAATATGCCAACTGTGACGTTTGGTGGACACAGGTGTACTGCAATCATTTTATTTTGTTGATTTGCCAATGATTATCCAGCATCCCTAAAAGTCAACTTGTATGGATATTTCAATAAACAATAGGTTAACATATATGTTTTTAGAGAAAAGTTTATGATAATTCTAGGCAAATTTCTGCAAGAAGTAAAATAGATAATTGAGAGTTTTATTTTGCAAGATAATTTACATTGGGCCTGATTCAGACCTGATCGCTCATCTACAAATTTGCAGATGACTCTGAGTAGTTAGCCGCCCCCCAGACAGAGAGAAAAACCTGCCATGTTTAAATCTGCAGGTGAATTGTGAAAAGTTTGCAATCCGCTATCATGTCGCACATGTATATGCAATTCACTAACCATCGAATGACTTTTTTCCAGTCTGTGCAAATTTGAGTTAGTTAGACTCAAACAGTTGATAGAGGCCGGCGCTGATGGCACATGACACGCCCAGAAAATAGCAGGGTACCACCCCCAAACGCTGACTTACTGGCAGTTAAATTGCGAGGAGATTGTGGTTACATATTTTTGCTATTTCTGTCATTATTTGGTTTCGGGCATGCGTGCTACAATCTGTACACATGTGCAGTCATTTGATAATTGAATAGATTGCATATTCGCACACCCCTGATAAACTCAGTGGACTACAGTACTTCAGGATTGAAGAGGACAGATCTTCGCCATAGGACACTTGTAAGTATAATTTCCTTCCACAGGTTCCCCTATGGATTTCTTTGGATACCGGACACCGGATCCCCGGACCAGGACACCGGAACACGGAGCACCAGGACCCCCGGACCAGGACACCGGACCCCCGGACCAGGACCGAGGGCTACCTACAGCTCAAGATAGGTGAGTATCAGTATGTGTGGGCTATGTATGTATTAAAGTTTTATTTTTCTTATGTGTCAGTGTGTTTTTATTTAACTATTGGTTTTGCTGTGATCCATGCAGGCTTCTGCTAAATACGACAGGAAAATAAAGTGTATTTTCGTGGTGTATTTGCCCGGCCATTCGCGGCCGTTTTACGCCAATTAGCGGGCGTATTTTCAATACAGCCGCTTAGTAAATCAGGAATCACCATTCTTTTGAATGGTGATTCCTGTAGTATTCTATCGATGGTGTATTCATTCGTATTTGTAAATACAAATACAAATGTCCCATCAATACGGATACGAAAATCGTATTTTTGGCATAGTAAAAGCCATAAAATACGGATATGCCCCAAAAAATTGTATTTTCCTATGAAAATACGAAAAAAAATTACGAATTCATCTTAGGAAATTTCCCCCATTGTCTCTAATGTTGGTCTGTCCCCAAAATTGATAACATTTCAGTCAGTGTTTTCTAGTTTTCTGGCAAATCAAACTGTATATACAAGAAAGCCCAAAATTTGGATTTCATTATTGCTCCATCAGTCACCAGACATCTAAACTACAGTACTCTCAACTGAATGAGCTCACTAACGCTGGGAGGCATTTAGTAAATGACGGATAGCATAAAAACTTGCAGAGCAACAACAAAAGAAAATAAATGTATTTCAAATGTAAAGACTATAGGTGTATAATATTGCAATCAGCGTGTGTCAGGCATTCTATAGACAGAACAAAGAGACTGTTATAGAAAAGACAATAAAAATTCTGTAACTTATTCGAAGATAATCTTAAACATTCACTGAATGTGCACTTGAGTCTCTCCTCTCATGTTACATGACTGGAGAAAGGTGAAGAAAGTACTTGCATAGGGATCATTGATCTTAATGGCATAAAGGACTAAGGGCCAGATTCTCTAAGCTTCAAAAGTGATAAAATGGAGAGTGATAAACAGCCAGCCAATCAGCTCCTACCTGCCATGTCACAGACTGTGTTTGAAAAATCTCAGATGGGAGCTGATTGGCTGGCTGTTTATCACTCTCCATTTTATCACTTTTTGAAGCTTAGAGAATCTGGCCCTAACAGTGCACATGTACCTTGGAGATGACAGAGCAGGGACAAGAAAAGTAGAACACAAAACACTTTCGTCCTTCCCTGAAACAGCTAAATCATCTGTGTGCCGTCAGCCTGTTACCTGTTACTGAGATGCCATCTTGCCTCTGTTCTCCTGTGCTGTAGACAGTGCAATGCCGCACTGCTCGTCTTACAATGGGTGGGAGAGGGTATCAAATAAGAATAATTGGTACTTGTGTAATAGCACGGTGCCCGTTGCGTAGTTAGCGTAGCGTCCCTGTCAGAATCAGCGTAGTGTTTACGTGGCCAGCGTAGTCAGTCAGCAGTAGCGTAGTGTTCCCGCGGCCAGGGTAGTCAGCATCCCTGTCAGAATCATGGTACTGTTCCCGCTGCCAGTGTAGCCAGTCAGCATTACGCAGTTACTCTATTCAGTCAGAGGTGAAGTGACTGCTTTATTTCTGACACTGTTAATTAGGAGTGGCTCTCAGACAGCGGAGGAGTCCGCTGCCACTGACACAAACCTGTGTTACTGGACACCCCATGCGCTTGAGCATGAAGGAGTGCATGTGGCGCTGCCACATTAAAACCTGCTGTAAGAAGGTCAGTCTCCGTGCGGCAGATTGGTTCCCGGGGTGTCGTATACAATTTCTTACCCTCATCCGTTTTATTTATTCATGGGCAGAGGAGCTCACAAGCATATCTTTTTGTGAGCGACAATTAAAGTTGTCGAATAAAACCACTGTACTGTACAATACCCTTATGCGGGAGGCCTGCACCGTGGACTTAATGTCGCAGGCCCAACGCCGGATTGGTGTGTCGGGAAAAATAGTGGAGGTGGATGAGAGTCTGTTGGTGCAGAGGAAAAGTCATGTCGGACGAGTGCTGCCTCAACAGTGGCTGTTTGGAGGCATTTCCAGAGACACCAGTAACTGTTTCATAATGCCTGTGGAAAGACGTGATGCCAGCCTCCTGATGGCATACCCTCCAACTGTACCGTTTTTGCCGATACAGTACCGTTTTTTAATGGTCTGTACCGGCAAAAATAAAAGTGTACCGATTTCCAGGCAGCTCCCCCATCTCCCGTGTTGATGAGCGGCCCCAGCAGGTAGAAGACAATGTATTCCGGCTGAACACTCTTCTGCACCTATTCACTGCACACATCATGCAGCTTCATTACGCTGCAGGGCCATCACCATAACAACATAGTGCTTGCTAATGGACGAGGCACCACCTGACCTGACCTCTGTGCAAAGGTCTGGGACATCTCCTTTACGGCACAGAAAATGGCCGCCCAGGCTAAAGCACCATACAAGCGTCCAGCAGCGCTATGATCTGCACAACACAGATGTCCAGCAACGCTATTTTCTGAACAACACTATACGTCTAGCAGCACTATGCTCTGCATAGCACATCAGACGCACAGCAGATCTATGCACAGCAAACGGCAGTGCACACTCGAAAGGTGGATGTAACCACGCCCCTTTACATATGGCCACACCCACATTATCCTGGACCACGCCCCGTTTTGGATGTGTACCGTTTTCTACATTTCAAATGTTGGAGGGTATGTGATGGCTGCCATCCAAAAATATATTGAATCGGGGACAACTATATATTTGGATTGCTGGTGTGCATATAACACCGAATAGCTGGAGCAGGCAGGGTATCACCATGCACGGGTGAACCACCGCTAAATTGTTGATCCGGACACTGGGGTTCACACCCAAAACATTGAAGGCAATTGGTGATTGTATAAGTGGTGTAACAAACATCAAAGGGGCACTGCGTGCCAGAATCTGGACTCCTACCTACAGGAATTTATTTGGAGAAAGACTATTTCCAGCGTATTCTTTATGCCTTAACTCTCCTCCCACAGGCTGACAAAGCAGACGACACAGATGCAGACACAACTGCATCCACTACTGCTGCAGTTTCTGTCAATGCAGAATCAGAAAAATAACTTTCATTTTTTCTTTCTTCTTGATAATCTCGATATTATTGTACTTTGTTGCTTTCTTCTTATTATTATTATTGACTAAAATCCAGTTACCAGTTAACACATGTTGTCATTACTGTCTCAGATGTATGATAATGCAGGTGTGAATGTGTTCCTGAAACACCCCCACTATCCACGCCAGCCCGAAGCATGGCGAGCGCAGCGAACCCCGCAAGGGGATGCGTTACACATACTCTCAACCTTTTCATACCTCCACTATCCACATCGGCGTAAAGTTGATTTTATAAAGTGTAGCGAGCGCCGCGAGCCACCGAGCCCGTAGCGTGGCGAGCGCAGCGAGCCCCGTGAGGGGCCGCGGATTACTTTACATGTATTCCGCGTGCGCTCACCATGCTTTGCGCTCGCCACACTTTATAAAATCAACGCCAACGTGGCTGCGCTCGCCATGCTTCGGGCTGGTGTGGATAGTGTGGGTTTCAAATGGAGGCATTTGCCAGTATGTAACATGGAGCACTTGCAAATGCCTCCTTTATTGTGCATCAGACGCACTTGCGTCCGCATAACCCCCTTTGTGCAGGAGACGCACATGCTACCGAACCCCCTAACCCCGTCTCCCTGAAGCAGACATGGCAGGGTTGCCGTACCCTGCCGCAATAATTACTGAGACGCAGGAGCATCTGAGACAGCTGAAGCGCCTCTCCGCCGGCGCTCGCATGATCCACCCTCCGCCGGCGTCTGCCAGCGTACGCCAGCCCAGGTGATCTGCCGGTTACCGGCGCTGTGTGAGAGGCGCTCACTAGGCTTGCCATGGACGCCGGGGACAGAGCCATGGACGCCGGGGACAGAGCCATGGACGCAGGGACAGAGCCATGGATTCTGGGGACAGAGCCATGGACGCCGTGGACTATTACACAAATAATTAAAAGAGAGTCAAATGAGAATGATCTATGTATGAGTAGCTACTGTATAATGAAAGAGATTTAGTCCACTGAATTAAACTCGACTGCCACCTTTTTATTTTTTTAAGTTGGTTCTCTAAATGTGTTTTCTGGTCTTGTATTACAGCATGGTGTGCCATGATTAAGAGATGGATGCATATACCTTAGCATTTGATATTCAGAAGGATGTCTTATACTGACATGTATTGCGCCGCTATAGCGATTCCAGTTTTGCTTTGAAGCAGTAATGCCGAGATAAAAACCAAGTGTAAATGCCCACTCCGGGGATATCTTCTAAACCTAAAAAGGACTAATTACTTATTGTAGAGGATTGAAACCCCCATTTTTCTGCTGCAGCTTGCCAAAGCAACTAATTTCAGGTGCCCCATAGTTTTTATCAAACCCTGGGGACAGTGCCTCTCCTGCCCGGCACTTCCCCACTCTGCAGGCCCTGATTAGATGCAATTTCCGATTGATCTTATGTGCTACGCATAAGACCAAGAGGATTCAATCCAATGTGTATGAAGAGGCGCATCGGACCCGATCACATGTCAAACACCTCTGATTTGTGCCGATTTCACTCGATAAATAGATCAGATCTGTAGGAACTGAAATATGCCCAAATGGCACCTTAAGTATAAGGGGCAGGGCCGCCGAGAGAGGAGGGGAGCGGGTACAGTTTACCTGGGCCCAGTCGGCCAGGGGGGCCCGGACACACACACACACTTTTATTTTGCCGTGGCGGGTGCACGGGCTGGGCGGCCTGGTCTGAAGGCGAGTGGGGTCAGCTTAGCAAAGAGGCATCGGCGCTGCGTGACACAGTTGTTTGGACGGGAGCCGGGACCCACACACACAGCTGAGACAGCTGTCCTCCACCGCTGCGGAGCTCTGCTGACACTCTCACGGATGATTTCTTGCTCGTCTGTGTCTGCAGCAGCAGCATGTGTCCCGACTCCCGTCCTGACTCCTGACAATAGTGTCACGCAGCGCCGCCGCTACATACAATGCTGACCCCGCTCTCCATCAGACCCAGCAGGGGGACTGAATGCACGTAGGGATGGATTCACGGGGTGGTGATCCCCCCCCCCCACCCCTAGAAGAAAAGTCGGGCTCGGCAAGTGCGGTAGCTGGGTAAGTGACGGGTATGTGAATGTTACAGGGGTATGTGACAGGAATAGCCACAGAGGAGCAGGGCTGTCTTTACATTAGAGTGGGCCCCTGGTCAAAATAAGTTGAGGGTCCCCCCTCACAACGCCGCCCCCCTCCTCACAACCCCACCTCCACCCTCCTCACAATCCCCCCCTGCCTCCACCCACCTATGTACGCAGCAGCTGGGGGTAGCGATTCAGGCTGCAGGGATCCGTGCAGTGGCGGGTGGTGGGGTCAGTCCTCCGGCAACTCAGACCTTGGTGTACTGCTA
The DNA here is from genome assembly GCF_055691185.1 of Crinia signifera. Taxonomy (NCBI): domain Eukaryota; kingdom Metazoa; phylum Chordata; class Amphibia; order Anura; family Myobatrachidae; genus Crinia; species Crinia signifera. Next base: position 154,755,148 of record NC_139217.1, read on the forward strand.
TTTACCGCCGGGCGGGAGCGCTGCAGATTTTGAAATAACTGACCGGACACTGATTGGCTGAGCGTCCGGCCAATCAGCGTCCTGCCAGTCTTTTCAAAATCAGCAGCGCTTTCCACTCGGCAAATAGCACTACATCAAGGTCTGAGCCTGGACGAACGGACGGACGCCGCTGACAGCCACCGCCCGTATCCCCTCCGCATGATGCCCGGATCCCCTCCACAAGCCGCCTGGATGCCCTCCACAAGCCGCCCGGATCGCAGCATCAAGCTCCCTGCCCTCCCGCTGCTGGATCCCTGCCGCCCGCTGCTCTTCCCCAGGGCAGGGCCGTCTTCCCCATTGGGGTGGGCCTCTACAATCCTTGGGCCCCTGGGCAACTGCCCATTAAGCCCAATTGGAAAGACGGCCCTGCAGAGGAGCGCTACTTGTCATCAAGCAAAACATGCCCATGGGGTAGTTATACTGGGGATCGCACCCCACTGGTGTGATTTCTAGGGATATTCTGAAAACTTGCTGCTGCTATCCTCTTTTGCCAGGCTGCCCCTGCCTGAATGTGCCTGCTCCCTGCTCTCACCTGGTAAGCAGCGCATCTGTGCCTGATATGTGCATTGCTCCCCGCAGCAGACATGGGGGCGGTGTGCTTGTATGTGGCTGGCTGCGACCCACACTGTGCTGTAGCCTCGGCACCTGCTACACAGCCCTCCAGCCTAGAACCTGGCAAAATAGTATAACTAGTATGAAGATCACCGCTGTGTGGGGCAGTAACTGCACCACCTGCAGTGTGCTGGCGTCATGGCAGGGGAAGGCTGCTCTCATTACACGCTAAGGTATAATGATATCCCCCCGGCACTGACTGCGGAAGTTGTCTAGATCGGCCTAGTGTGTACGGCGGCTGTGGTGATGCCCTGGCCATTGCACAGCACATAATGGTAGGCATTGCTGCAGGTGCTGGCAGCGGCACTCCAGCACGGCCGGATGTCAGAAATGCAAAACGATGTGGAAGTGACATCAGACGCGGGAGATTCGTAACCCGATGCAGCTTGTTCCTTCTGAGTGGGTCATCTGGAGCTGCGCCCTGTGTACAGCCAGTGTTAGTAGCCCGGGGTCCAAATTACAAATGTATTATTGCAATACAAACATAGGTGGGCCGACGTTTCAGCACCATGCAGGACATTTTTCCTCAAAGCCCTTGTGAACAGAAAACCTTGAGAAAAATTCCCTGGAGTCTTGATAAGAACACCCTCCAGGGGGGCCCCGGAAAGTTGTTGTACCGGGGCCCAGGATTTCTCTTGGCAGCCCTGATAAGGGGCATAGAATTTTGATCAGGATTTTAAGCAACTTTAGTTCATAGTTGGAAAACCCAACTTTAACCTTGTTTTAATGAGTTGAAATGGAAGCCTACTGTTTCAAATTTTGCTAATTCCACCAAAGTTTTGTCTGACAAACTGCAAAATGCAATAAAGTGTAAAGATTAAATTATGAAAATTTGATCGTTTAACCGCATCATTGCTCAGGGTTTTCTCATCCTTCAGTGAGGTTATTTTTCACATTTGTATTCGTCACATTCAGTAGCACTGATTTATTTATGCAGATCACACACATATTACTGTATACCTTGTTTTTTTTTAACCCCTTCCCGCCGCAGCCTGTTTTTGCCTTCCTGACAGAGCCCTTTTTTTCAAATCTGACAGGTATCACTTAAGTGGGGATAACTTTTTTTTGCTTTTACTTATCCCAGTGATTTTGAGATTGTTTTCTCGTGACACATTGTACTTCAAGTTAGTGGTAAATTTGGGTCGATACAGTCTGTGTTTTTTTGTGAAAAATACCAAAATGTCGTAAAAAAATGGAAAATGTAGCAATTTTCAAAATGTTAAATTTTCTGCTTGTGAGACAAATAATCATACCACTCAAAATAGTTAATAACTAACATAGACCATATGTCTACTTTATGTTTCCATCATTATTTCAACTTCCTTTTAAATTTTTTGGACACTAGGAGGCTTAAAATATGAATAGCAAATTCTCAAATTTTCAAGAAAATTTCAAACACTGATTTTTTTAGGGACCAGTTCAGTTCTGATGTGACTTTGAGGGACTTGTATGTGAGGCACCCTCATAAATGATGCCATTTCAAAAACTGCACCCCTCACAGTATTCAAAACAGCATTTTGGAAGTTTGTTAACCCTTTAGGTGTTTCACAGGAATTAAAATAAAGTGTAGGTGAAATTTCAAAATTTCATTTTTTTTGCAGATTTGCAATTTTAATACATTTTTCTAAGGAACACAGTAGATTTTACTAGAGAAATGTGACTAAAACTTGATTCCCCCAATTCTTTTGTTTTCATAAATATCCTATATGTGGCCCTAGTGTGCACGTTGACCAAACCACAGGCTTCATAATAGAAGGAGCACCTACTTGATTTTGGAGCCTCCTTTTTATGAGATTATTTTTTAGGCACCATGTAGGTTTCTAGGCACCATAAGATGCTAAAAGTTAGGAACCCCTCCACAAGTGACCCCATTTTGCAAACTACACCCCTCAGGGAATTCATCTAGGGGTATAGTGTACATTTCAAACCCCCAGGGGTTTCACCAATTGTGGTACAACTGGGCTGTGAAAATGAAAAATTACATTTTTTACACAAAAATGCAGTTCTGGCTCAAAATTTTTCATTTTCACAAGAAATGAAGGAGACAAAGCACCCCAAACTCTGTGCCCCAATTTCTCCCGAGTACGGAAATGCCTCACATGTGACCAAAAAATACCATTTGGGTGCATGGCAGGACTCAGAAGGGAAGGAGTGATATTTGGATTTTGCAGCTCAGATTCTGGTGGAATGTTGGTGGGTGCTATGTCGCATTAGCAAGACCCCCGAAGCACCAATACAGTGGAACCCCCCCACAAGTGATCCCATTTTGCTAACTACACCCCTCAGGGAATTCATCTAGGGGTATAGTGTACATTTCAAACCCCCAGGGGTTTCACCAATTTTGATACAACTGGGCTGTGCAAATGAAAAATTACATTTTTTACACAAAAATGCAGTTCTGGCTCAAAATTTTTCATTTTCACAAGAAATGAAGGAGATAAAGCACCCGAAAATATGTGCCCCAATTTCTCCCGAGTACGGCAATGCCTCACATGTGACCAAAAAATACCATTTGGGTGCATGGCAGGACTCAGAAGGGAAGGAGTGATATTTGGATTTTGCAGCTCAGATTCTGGTGGAATGTTGGTGGGTGCTATGTCGCATTAGCAAGACCCCCGAAGCACCAATACAGTGGAACCCCCCCACAAGTGATCCCATTTTGCAAACTACACCCCTCAGGGAATTCATCTAGGGGTATAGTGTACATTTCAAACCCCCAGGGGTTTCACCAATTTTGATACAACTGGGCTGTGCAAATGAAAAATTACATTTTTTACACAAAAATGCAGTTCTGGCTCAAATATTTTCATTTTCACAAGGAATGAAGGAGACAAAGCACCCCAAAATCTGTGCCCCAATTTCTCCCGAGTACGGCAATGCCTCACATGTGACCAAAAAATACCATTTGGGTGCATGGCAGGACTCAGAAGGGAAGGAGTGATATTTGGATTTTGCAGCTCAGATTCTGGTGGAATGTTGGTGGGTGCTATGTCGCATTAGCAAGACCCCCGAAGCACCAATACAGTGGAACCCCCCCCACAAGTGATCCCATTTTGCAAACTACACCCCTCAGGGAATTCATCTAGGGGTATAGTGTACATTTCAAACCCCCAGGGGTTTCACCAATTTTGATACAACTGGGCTGTGCAAATGAAAAATTACATTTTTTACACAAAAATGCAGTTCTGGCTCAAAATTTTTCATTTTCACAAGGAATGAAGGAGACAAAGCACCCCAAAATCTGTGCCCCAATTTCTCCCGAGTACGGCAATGCCTCACATGTGACCAAAAAATACCATTTGGGTGCATGGCAGGACTCAGAAGGGAAGGAGTGATTTTTGGATTTTGCAGCTCAGATTCTGGTGGAATGTTGGTGGGTGCTATGTCGCATTAGCAAGACCCCCGAAGCACCAATACAGTGGAACCCCCCCACAAGTGATCCCATTTTGCAAACTACACCCCTCACGGAATTCATCTAGGGGTATAGTGTACATTTCAAACCCCCAGGGGTTTCACCAATTTTGATACAACTGGGCAGTGAAAATGAAAAATTACATTTTTTTTACACAAAAATGCAGTTCTGGCTCAAAATTTTTCATTTTCACAAGGAATGAAGGAGACAAAGCACCCCCAAATCTGTGCCCCAATTTCTCCCGAGTACGGCAATGCCTCACATGTGACCAAAAAATACCATTTGGGTGCATGGCAGGACTCAGAAGGGAAGGAGTGATTTTTGGATTTTGCAGCTCAGATTCTGGTGGAATGTTGGTGGGTGCTATGTCGCATTAGCAAGACCCCCGAAGCACCAATACAGTGGAACCCCCCCACAAGTGACCCCATTTTGCAAACTACACCCCTCAGGGAATTCATCTAGGGGTATAGTGTACATTTCAAACCCCCAGGGGTTTCACCAATTGTGGTACAACTGGGCAGTGAAAATGAAAAATTAAATTTTTTACACAAAAATGCAGTTCTGGCTCCAAATTTTTCATTTTCACAAGGAATGAAGGAGACAAAGCACCCCAAAATCTGTGCCCCAATTTCTCCCGAGTACGGCAATGCCTCACATGTGACCAAAAAATACCATTTGGGTGCATGGCAGGACTCAGAAGGGAAGGAGTGATATTTGGATTTTGCAGCTCAGATTCTGGTGGAATGTTGGTGGGTGCTATGTCGCATTAGCAAGACCCCCAAAGCACCAATAAAGTGGAACCCCCCCACAAGTGACCCCATTTTGCAAACTACACCCCTCAGGGAATTCATCTAGGGGTATAGTGTACACTTCAAACCCCCAGGGGTTTCACCAATTTTGATACAACTGTGCAGTGAAAATGAAAAATTACATTTTTTTACACAAAAATGCAGTTCTGGCTCAAAATTTTTCATTTTCACAAGGAATGAAGGAGACAAAGCACCCCAAAATCTGTGCCCCAATTTCTCCCGAGTACGGCAATGCCTCATGTGTGACCAAAAAATGGCAGGACTCAGAAGGGAAGGAGTGATATTTGGATTTTGCAGCACAGATTCTGGTGGAATGTTGGTGGGTGCTATGTCGCATTAGCAAGACCCCCGAAGCACCAATACAGTGGAACCCCCCCACAAGTGATCCCATTTTGCAAACTACACCCCTCAGGGAATTCATCTAGGGGTATAGTGTACATTTCAAACCCCCAGGGGTTTCACCAATTTTGATACAACTGGGCTGTGCAAATGAAAAATTACATTTTTTACACAAAAATGCAGTTCTGGCTCAAAATTTTTCATTTTCACAAGGAATGAAGGAGACAAAGCACCCCAAAATCTGTGCCCCAATTTCTCCCGAGTACGGCAATGCCTCACATGTGACCAAAAAATACCATTTGGGTGCATGGCAGGACTCAGAAGGGAAGGAGTGATATTTGGATTTTGCAGCTCAGATTCTGGTGGAATGTTGGTGGGTGCTATGTCGCATTAGCAAGACCCCCGAAGCACCAATACAGTGGAACCCCCCCACAAGTGATCCCATTTTGCAAACTACACCCCTCAGGGAATTCATCTAGGGGTATAGTGTACATTTCAAACCCCCAGGGGTTTCACCAATTTTGATACAACTGGGCTGTGCAAATGAAAAATTAAATTTTTTACACAAAAATGTAGTTCTGGCTCAAAATTTTTCATTTTCACAAGAAATGAAGGAGATAAAGCACCCGAAAATATGTGCCCCAATTTCTCCCGAGTACGGCAATGCCTCACATGTGACCAAAAAATACCATTTGGGTGCATGGCAGGACTCAGAAGGGAAGGAGTGATATTTGGATTTTGCAGCTCAGATTCTGGTGGAATGTTGGTGGGTGCTATGTCGCATTAGCAAGACCCCCGAAGCACCAATACAGTGGAACCCCCCCACAAGTGATCCCATTTTGCTAACTACACCCCTCAGGGAATTCATCTAGGGGTATAGTGTACATTTCAAACCCCCAGGGGTTTCACCAATTTTGATACAACTGGGCTGTGCAAATGAAAAATTACATTTTTTACACAAAAATGCAGTTCTGGCTCAAAATTTTTCATTTTCACAAGGAATGAAGGAGACAAAACACCCCAAAATCTGTGCCCCAATTTCTCCCGAGTACGGCAATGCCTCACATGTGACCAAAAAATACCATTTGGGTGCATGGCAGGACTCAGAAGGGAAGGAGTGATATTTGGATTTTGCAGCTCAGATTCTGGTGGAATGTTGGTGGGTGCTATGTCGCATTAGCAAGACCCCCGAAGCACCAATACAGTGGAACCCCCCCCACAAGTGATCCCATTTTGCAAACTACACCCCTCAGGGAATTCATCTAGGGGTATAGTATACATTTCAAACCCCCAGGGGTTTCACCAATTTTGATACAACTGGGCTGTGCAAATGAAAAATTAAATTTTTTACACAAAAATGCAGTTCTGGCTCAAAATTTTTCATTTTCACAAGGAATGAAGGAGACAAAGCACCCCAAAATCTGTGCCCAAATTTCTCCCGAGTACGGCAATGCCTCACATGTGACCAAAAAATACCATTTGGGTGCATGGCAGGACTCAGAAGGGAAGGAGTGATTTTTGGATTTTGCAGCTCAGATTCTGGTGGAATGTTGGTGGGTGCTATGTCGCATTAGCAAGACCCCCGAAGCACCAATACAGTGGAACCCCCCCACAAGTGATCCCATTTTGCAAACTACACCCCTCAGGGAATTCATCTAGGGGTATAGTGTACATTTCAAACCCCCAGGGGTTTCACCAATTTTGATACAACTGGGCAGTGAAAATGAAAAATTACATTTTTTTTACACAAAAATGCAGTTCTGGCTCAAAATTTTTCATTTTCACAAGGAATGAAGGAGACAAAGCACCCCCAAATCTGTGCCCCAATTTCTCCCGAGTACGGCAATGCCTCACGTGTGACCAAAAAATACCATTTGGGTGCATGGCAGGACTCAGAAGGGAAGGAGTGATATTTGGATTTTGCAGCTCAGATTCTGGTGGAATGTTGGTGGGTGCTATGTCGCATTAGCAAGACCCCCAAAGCACCAATAAAGTGGAACCCCCCCACAAGTGACCCCATTTTGCAAACTACACCCCTCAGGGAATTCATCTAGGGGTATAGTGTACACTTCAAACCCCCAGGGGTTTCACCAATTTTGATACAACTGGGCAGTGAAAATGAAAAATTACATTTTTTTACACAAAAATGCAGTTCTGGCTCAAAATTTTTCATTTTCACAAGGAATGAAGGAGACAAAGCACCCCAAAATCTGTGCCCCAATTTCTCCCGAGTACGGCAATGCCTCATGTGTGACCAAAAAATGGCAGGACTCAGAAGGGAAGGAGTGATATTTGGATTTTGCAGCACAGATTCTGGTGGAATGTTGGTGGGTGCTATGTCGCATTAGCAAGACCCCCAAAGCACCAATACAGTGGAACCCCCCCACAATTGACCCCATTTTGCAAACTACACCCCTCAGGGAATTTATCTAGGGGTATAGTGTACATTTCAAACCCCCAGGGGTTTCACCAATTTTGATACAACTGGGCAGTGAAAATGAAAAATTAAATTTTTTTTACACAAAAATGCAGTTCTGGCTCAACATTTTTCATTTTCATAAGGTATGAAGGAGAAAAAGCACCCGAAAATCTGTGCCCCAATTTCTCCCGAGTACGGCAATGCCTCATATGTGACCAAAAAATACCAGTTGGGTGCATGGCAGGACTCAGAAGGGAAGGAGTGATTTTTGGATTTTGCAGCTCAGATTCTGGTGGAATGAATGGTGGGTGCTATGTGGCATTAGCAAGACCCCCGAAGCACGGTGAAATGATGAACCTAATAATCCATAGATGTGTGGTATATTTTAAAACACTCCTTTATACATAGGCCGGGTTTGTCGGGGCAAGTTTCACAGTGGAAAATAGTATCCTTTCTTATTCCCTTTTTATAGCAAACTTTGCACCTTTTTTGTGTCCTGCCCTTTCTTGCAGTGGAGGGGATTTCGTTAGGAAAATGCTGCCCTGGTACAATACGGGGGCCAGTACTAGAAGTACTGGGGCCCTCTGCCTGCTGGTTCCCAAATATTAGGCCCTTTATGACTTCCTCTTGAAAGTGCATAAATGTCCCCCTCTGGCCGGTAGAACGGAATAGCACGTAAGCGTTATACAGTGCCATCTGCTTCTTGTACCAGATTTTTGTTTTCCGCAGGGCACTGTACGGCTTCAGTACCTGATCTGAAAGATCCACTCCGCCCATGTACCTATTGTAATCTAGGATACAATTAGGTTTTGAGGTGTGGGTACTGGTACCTCGTACAGGGACGGAGGTGGTACTGTCTCCATGAATTGTTGTCAGTATAAGGACATCCCTCTTGTCCTTATATTTGACCAACAACATATTTTCGGTGCATATTCCCCTGCTTTCACCCCTTCTCAGTACTTGGGCAATGTGCATTTTTGGGAGGCCTCTTTGGTTCTTGCGCACAGTACCGCAAGCTGCTGTACCTCTTGAACCAAGGGCCTTAAACAGGGGGATGCTAGTGTAAAAGTTATCCACATAGAGGTGATAACCTTTATCCAGGAAGGGGTGCACTAAATCCCAGACAATTTTTCCACTAACACCTACGAGGGAGGGGGGGCATTCTGGCGGTTCAATTCTTGAATCCTTCCCTTCATATACCCTAAACCTGTGGGTGTACCCTGAGGTGCTTTCACACAGTTTATACATTTTTATGCCATACCTTGCCCTCTTATTGGGAAGGTACTGGCGGAATTTAACCCTTCCTTTAAAATGTATAAGGGACTCGTTGATACAAATAAATTTTTCAGGGATGTACATCTCTGCAAATTTGGCACTGAAATGATCAATGACCGGCCTGACTTTGAATAGCCGGTCAAAGGTGGGATCATCTCTGGGTGGGCACTGTGCATTATCGGTGTAATGTAAAAATTTAAGGATTATCTCAAAACGAGTCCGAGTCATGGCCATACGGTAAAGTGGGGTGCTGTACAGAACATCTGTACTCCAATATTGCCTAATTTCTGGCTTTTTTACTATGCCCATATGTAACACCAGACCCCAAAACGTCATCATCTCTACTGCATCTACAGGGGTCCACCTAGCAAATGATGACGTGGGGTTTTGAGCAATAAACTGCTGGGCATATAAATTACTTTGGTCCACCATTAAATTTATAAAATCATCAGAGAAAAATAATTTGAAAAAGTCAATTTCTCTGAGACCTGTTGAATCAAATTGGATTCCTGGGATGGCCAAAAACTCAGGAACCTGGGGCTCAAAATTGTCTGGTGGTGGGGTCCATACGGGATCAATCATTTGGGGGGGGTCTCAGCTGCTCTACGGGGGCGTCTTTGAGGGGGTCCCTCATCACCAGAGGAGGAAAAGGAGCTTAAGATGAATCCTTCAAATTCCCCGCTTGCATCACTGGCTGTGTCAGAGTCAGAGGCAAGCATGGCATATGCCTCCTCCGCTGAATACATTCTTCTGGATGACTGGGATGACATTTGGGATGACATTTGGGATGACATTTGGGATGCCATTTTTATTTTTGTGTTTCTGTAAGTGTAATGTTTCAACACGTGTATAGTGTAGGGGGGGTACAAACTTTATTTCAACACGGGGGGTATGTAGTGTGTATGTAGTGCAGAAAAAAAAATACTTTATACAGGAATTTGATCCCAATAAAAAAAAAAAAAAAATTGAAGGGGTTAAAAAAAAAAAAAAAAAAAGGTCCTGCGCCAAAAATTGAGCACAGATGTTGGTCAGTAACGTCCGTCACTGAACAGCGCTCAAAGGCAACAGGACACCCACAAAAGCAACGTGGGTGTAAAAACAATAAAAAAAAAAATAAACCACAGCACTCTCCAAAAAAAAAAATTTTTTTTTAAAAACTGCAGAAAAAAAATGATATCAACCCTGTGCCAAAAATGCTGTTCAGTGATGTACGTCACTGATCAGTGGCCACAGGACACCCACAAAAGCAACGTGGGTGTAAAAACAATTAAAAAAAATATACCACAGCACTCTCCAAAAAAAAAACAATTTAAAAAAACTGCAGAAATTTTTTTTTATCAACCCTGTGCCAAAAATGCTGTTCAGTGATTGTACGTCACTGATCAGCGCTCAGCGGCCACAGGACACCCACAAAAGCAACGTGGGTGTAAAAACAAAACCCCACTAAACTCTCCAAAAAAAAAAAAAAACTGCAGATCTGTGATGCAGTGATGCAACACTGCAGATCTGTGATGCAGTGATGCAGTGAGGGGCAGCAGGCACACAACTGTAGGTGCAACCTGACAGGGTATATATAAAAAAAAAAACCTGGACCCCCAAAAAGTTGCTGATCTTTAATTAAATTAAACTGATCAGCACAAAAGGGGGGGAAGCAGGGGGGGCAGCAGTCAGTTGCACAGGCAGCACAACCTTTGGTGCAACTGACAGGTATATATATTAAAAAAAAACCTCTGCACCCCCAAAAAGTTGCTGATCAGCTCAGATATAGTGATCAGCACAAAAGGGGGTGCAGCAGACACAAAATATAGCACTCTCTATCACTCTCTATCACTCTCTCTCACTATATCTGACTATCTCTGACTATCTCTCACGATCTGTGACTCTATGACACTGCAGCAGCAGGACACAGGAAGTCACAAGATCCAGGAAGCATTCAGCTGCTGGCAGCACACTACCAGCGGTGATCAGCGGTGATCAGGTAAGTATCAGGCAAGGTTCAGGTATGTATAGCAGGACAGAGTGGCAGGTGACCGCTCTGCACGCAATTCCAGACCGGAATGGCGTCTGCAGCGCAGTCACCGTTAGTTTAAATGGCGCGCCTTGGCTGTGATTGGTCCGTCGGTCCGACGGACTAATCACAGCCTTGGGGGCAGGTGGGGTGAGGTGTCGTCGTCACCGATGACCCCCTCATGCCCCCTCACACCCGGCGGTGATTGACACCTGTGTTACCGAGCGTCTGATTCGCCGGTAACACAGGAAAACGCTGCGACTGGCTGTTCACATTGAACAGCCAATCACAGCGATCGCCGACGGGGGGGGGCGACATCGCCGCCCCCCCGTGGGCATGCAGGGACATGTCTGCTTTCAGGGACAGCAGACATCGTCCCTCTGTCACTGCGTCTCTAGACGCAGTGGCACTTTGAAGTCATGACGTATATATACGTCATGTGTCGGGAAGTACATCCCGGCCATGACGTATATATACGTCAAATGTCGGGAAGGGGTTAATGCAGTGTCAGTAAAAAAGGAATGACTCAGGAATGTGGGAGCAACAGCTTAGTATTAGTTGAGTGCAGCTTCTTGTTTTTAGCAGGGGGCTGGCGCCTCCCTCCCCCTGCGCCCAGAGGGGAGACAGTTAATGTGCAATTTATGCAGCAGGTACCGGGATTGGCACCTCTGAGCGACTGCGCAAAAACTTAGTTTCTATGGGCTGCACTGACTGCAACCCATAGATGCCTGATTGGGTTGCACGATTAGGCAGGGAGTGGCTTACTACAGGAAGCCAGCTCTCTGCTTATTGCAGCCCTGTGTTGCAGTCCCTTCTAAAAGGAAGTTGCTGCCAGTCACAGTGAAGCCAGTGCAATCCTGCAGCCCATAGGTAAAATCCGCGGCATGTTATGTGATTACCTCTGTATACCCTCCAACTGTTCCGATTTAGCCGGTACAGTACCATTTTTTAACAATAAATTGTACCGATTGTACCGATTTTTAAAAATACCTCACTAAAGGACTCTGGGAGATGTAGTTCACTGCTCCCCAGGGAGTGTGGGTGAGCGGCTGGCCAGGACTACATCTCCCAGTCTGCACAGCAGTAGGACGTGGGCAGGCCGGCCTCCCCCTGCATCCCACTCCCCATGAGAGGCTGCGGCTGTGCCCGATCAGAACTGTCACCTGGAGCCGGGCGCCGCCATGACACCGCCGGAAAAGCCTGCTGTGGGGGGCGCTCCCCCCTCCAAGCGCCCTCTCCCCTTTTGCAGCCGGGACCTGCTTGCCCAGGCTGGACGGGCGGATTAGAGTCCTGACCCTGTGCACCGCAAAGTGACCTGCCTGCCCTGGGGACCGAGTCAGGGGATCCAGGTGAGCGGGGACCAGGGGGTGGGAGGACACAGAGGTAGGGGCTCAAGGACCACGCCCCTTTTCTAAATGGCCACACCCCCTATCTATGGCCACACCCCATGGCCTGTATCGTTTTTTAAGTTGAAATTGTTGGAGGGTATGTTCTCACCCTCTCAGTCAGGTTCCACTTTTGCTTGCGATGCATCCTGCCACTCTCCACATGCATATTGGCATATATTAACACCATTTTCATGAAGAAAATCCCAGTGTCTTTTGCAATTCATTTTTTTTTTACTCCTAGGCTTAGATTTAGAGACCCCTCATCCCTGGTTGGTTTTCTAACCAATTTCCTGTCCTTTTGTAAGAACCTCATATCCATGTTTTCTTTTGTGATATTGATTTGCTTCTCTTTTTCTTACCTATAAAGTGTGCCTGCATATGCATGCACAGGAGCTGAAACATGGGTGTCGCTGTGGGACCCCACACACACACACTCACACACACACATACTTGCCTACTTTCTGGCGTAATGGCTCAATAAGGGACGTCTCCACATAATGGCATGTGGAGACGTGATTGTAGCATTGCGCCCCAACCCCTTACCCCTTACTTTAAATTGCCAGTTTTACCAGCATAGTAAAGATGGCGTGGGGCTACAATGATGTAATTTAGCGTAAATCACGGCATCACCCTGAGCGTCCCAGATTATTAAAAGTCGGATGTTTTCACCTCATTCATAGGGCTGGTAAAAGAAATCGGATTACAGATGTGTTGCCCATGTTAAACATACAACACAGCTGAGGTAATGGATTCTCAGTTACAAAGATGGACACAAAACAGATCAGTAAAGTTGGACATAATTAGAGCTGTTTTTTGGGTGAGTTGTATTCGGCAATGTTATAAATCAATAACAAGTACACAATTACGGCACATTTCCAACAAATAAACTTTTTAAAATTATTTCTAAATATAATATTCCAAAATATACTTTGTGATTTCAAAACAGCTCATGTACTGTTAATGTCATTTTTGCATGATTGTGTAATTTGACTGTATCTGCTTATGAAATGTTATGCTAAAATGTTTTCCTGGCAAACACTGTAACATAATTTGGTATGCAGATGCTGTTGAAAACAGTCTAGCAGGGTGAACCTAGCGATGATTGGGGCTAATCACATGGCTGATGTATATATTTATTGTGGCATGCCAGGTTTCAAAATTGCAATTTTGTGGCAATTTTCCAATAGCTGTGCTTTAATAAGGCCAAATAATGGTAAAGAGCTGTGATTTAATCTTATGTTCAAACAATGATTTTATGAAATATTTTAAAACATTTAGGATTTTTTTTTAGCTTGAGTATTTATTATTCATTACCAGTTATTTATATAGCACACACATATACTGCAGCGCTTTACAGAGAATACTGTACTTGAACACTCAGTCCCTGCCCCAGTGGAGCTTACAATCTATATTCCCTACCACCATAGTTGCCTACTTTCTGGCTGTTCTTTCCAGGAGAGGGCAGCCAGTTCAATGAGTGGTCTGGGCCGCTGATGGGGCAGAAAAAGATCTAGATGGGGGCGGGGCTGCTAATCGAGCATCCAGTCTGGGGGCATGGCCAGCACGATCATGTCCTCTTGGTCACGCCCCTACCGTGCAATGCCGCTATTTCTGCCTTTGCACAGCTGGGGGCGGGGCTACAATGCCGCAAATTGCGTAATCCCCCCCACCCCGGACCCGATTTCGGTAGCCCGATTTCAGTGACCCTCCCGGCCATTCCAGCAGGGTAGGCAAGCCTGCTTACCACACTCTTAATTTTGAAGGCAGCCAATTATCCTACCAGTATATTTTTGGATTGTGGGAGGAAGCTGGAAAACCTGGGGGAAACCCATGAAAGTACGGGGAGAATATACAAACTCCACACAGCTAGACCCATCAGAGTCCTACCCAGCGCCCTCTTCCAGCACCCGATGTGGCATCACAGATGGCATGCAACATTGGGTGCAGGAATAAAAACGCACTTGGGCACCATGATGTGATCGGATGCGATGATACCAGGGACGTGCAGTCAGGGGAGGCAGGGGAGGCAGAGCCTCCCCTGTCATAATGATGAAAATAATAAAAAGAAGATATATTTATATATCTTCTTTTATTATTTTCATCATTTCTCCCTCTCCGGCTGCCTCCCACCCTCTTACACTGCTGCATGTGAGGGTGGGAGGCAGCGGGAGAGGTGCCTCCCGCTGTTAAAATGAAAACTACGGGCAGCGGGGGGCGGGTAGGGGAGGGCAGGGGGCAGGGGGCAGCAATGGGATGTAAAAGCCCATTGAAAATGAATGGGGAAGCGGCATTCATACTGGTGCCGCAATGACAGGGGCACCAGTATGAATGCACGCCCCCAGATGTGATTGGGCCAGCGGATCCAGCGATCCGCTGTCCTATCACACACACATGCATAGGCGTGCGCACCCCCCCTCACGCTCGCACGCTGCTAAATTCACCTCCAGCCTGCAGCAGATAAAAGCCGTCACACGGCGTCATCGCGGAAGGCTGCAGGGTGCTGGAGCGCTGGATCCATCGCAGCCCTTTCAGTTTTAGCCCCCACCTCTATCGTGACATCCCCGCGCCCGACAGCCTGCCCGCCCGCTCGGCTCCAGAGTAGTGCTCCTGTCCTGATCTCATTGCCGTGACTTTCATTGTGATCTGATTCCTGAGTCCTCCTCAGTCACTGTCTGTGTGAGCACCAGGTATGTCTGTCACTGGTGGTCGATGGGCAGGCAGCATGTTAGGGGAGAGAGGGCCAGGGGGGTCTCCCAGACCATATATATATATATATATATATATATATATATATATATATATATATATGTATATGTATATATATATGTATATATATATATATATATATATGTATATATGTATGTATATATGTATATATATGTATGAATATATATATATATATATATATATATATATATATATCATCTATCACAAACTTATATATGTATATCTATATATCATAGATAAGTGGGCAGTACCCCCTGCTGCCGGTGCCCGCGGTGAGGTGAGTGCCTCCCCAGGCAATGTCCTCACCGCACGTCACTGGATGATACATCCTATTGCGATGTCGCATCACATCTGACAGCATACTGTATGTGTATGGGCACCATAAGGGGTCAATTTACTAAGATGGAAGTTCTATTGTATATGGGATGTTGCCCATAGCAAACATACTGTACATGTGAAAATGTATGTAATATATGTGCTGACTGTGTACCTGGCATTGGTGCTGTATACTTGACATTAGGGACCTTATTCTGGTCCAAATGCAAAGATGCAAAATTAGCTTTGCATGTGGATTAAATGCCCCCCCCCCCCCCCCCCCCCCCGCGCGCGCACGCAGAGTTCCCCCGCATGCGTGCTAATGGATGTTTAGCATGTGTGTGGAGAGGAAATCATTCAATGGTCGCTGGCGCTCGCACCAAGCGTCTGCACATGTGCAGAACTGCCCATGCCCATGTGCAGACGCTAAACATCACTCCACATGGAGCAACAAACCTAGGTTTCACTTTCCTAAAACCCGCTAGAATCCTGTGAAATTAGCCATTGAGGGTTCGTTAATGGGTTTAGGAGAGTGAAGCCTAATGCCGAGTCCCAGGTTCTGCACTGCGGCTCATGTATGTTTATATGTGCTTAGTGGAAGTCCCATGCACTGGGTAGCAAGCACTGCAGCTGCCAATGGATATTATACAGTGCCAGATTAAGCCTTCGGGGGGCCCGGGACACTGTAGAGAGGGGGGCCCCATTGCACTTGTCATTACTGGCCGCAAACTGCATGGGGAGAATATTACACTATCAAAAAACAGAGTAAAGGCAGTATAAACTTGGTCAATGGGTAACTGCAGGGGGGAGATAAATCCCCCCCCCCCCTGGACTCACCCGTCGGGGATCCTGGATCCAGCGGGGTCCCAGCAGCGGATATGCCGTCAACAGCAGGGTCCCTGCGGAAGATGGAAGCTAGCAGCGGTATTAATACTGCTGCTTGTTCCCATCCCCTGCAGGGACCCCGCTGATGACAGCATATCCGCTGCTGGGACCCCGCTTCCGTGGCCCGCGCCATGGGTGCTCCACACTTTCTGTGGGTGCTCGAGCCCTAGAGCACCCATGGTTTCGGCGCCTATGCTCTGTAGGACTGTAGGAGACCTCACAGTCCCAGTTCTGCCTCTGATTAAAAACCCTCCCATGACTAGGCTGCTCCCTCCATGGGCCTGAGAAGCATGTAATGAGCTCCACCAATCAGAGCTCAGCACAAACCAATCAGCCTCTGCCCTCTTGTGCAAAGTGTCATGGGACTTAGTCAACTCCCAGTAATGCACTGTACACTTTGTGCAGTCAGTGTGCCTTGGCACCCCATGCACCATTAATCATTGTCACATTGGCAGATAGGTGAAGCTGCAGCACTACCCCACTGCCATGCACAAAATCTTTAGCTAAAATACATGCCAGCTAGAGGGGGGCCCAGGGGTACTGACGCCTTTTGCCCCTGCTTTAATCCGGCCCTTATATGATATATCCTCATTTTATTTTAGAAATGTGATATTCTGACCACATTAATTACATTGTTATATCAGGCCCTACTTTATATGTGTTTATGTGATTAGTATTGAATTCATTTTTAATAATTAAAGCCCTATACACACTGGGGCCTCCTGAGTGATATCTTTAAACAAATGTCTACTGTGTAAATGTAATCTCGTTAACTAAGTACACCCACCTCCCCTCCCACGGGTTTGGGACATTGGGTCATACAATATTAGCTAGACATGCACTAAAGTTCGACATGGCTTAGGTGGACACATGCAATAAGTCAACAATGGCAAGGTCAACAGTGAAAAGGTTGACATGTTTTTTAACCCGAGTGTCGACATAGTCAAAGTGTATCCCTGTGCGCACCATGCTTTGGGCACTATTCTATTCTCCCTCCACGCCAGTGGATGGTAGGTCATGAAATACCGGCACATGTCCGCTACATTTTTTTTTAAACCTCATGTCGACCTTTTGACTGTCGAACTTGCAATTGTCGACCTAATGCTTGTGTCGACCTTCCAACCCTGCCAACCTTAGCCATGTTGACCAGTTTCATGTGTCACCCTAAGTTATGTTGACATTTAGTGGTCGACCCAATGCATGTCGACCTAATGACCGTATACCTCTCCCCCACCCATTGGCTGTACATGCAGGTCAATTTTGGCTATGTAGCCAATGACCTACATGACGGGTGACGTCCCTTAACGATATAATGTACAATATTGTTCAATGGGAGCGCACTATTAATTGTTCACGTGCGGTGATGCGAGCCATCTAGTGTGTATGGGGCTTAACAGAAAAACCCTAAATATGTATGTAATAAATACATTTATTTATACATGAAATAAAATCTTTGTAAAGTCATTTTCAATGATGTAGCAATACGCTGAAATTGGTTTCAGAGTTGAAATGTGTCTGCCACTTTTTTTTTTTTCATAGAACTGAAAGAACTGTTCTGGAGAACATAATATTTCACAATTGTGCTGTAGTTCACATAACAATTAGTTTTCATAAGTTCAGTTTAAAATGCACATTCTACAGTGGGCTGCGGGAATGGCAAATCTCTCTTGCAATATACTGTATAGCTTATTTCTCCAGCAGAGCAGTCACTTAACGATGCACAAGAAAAAGGCATTGTGTTGTGTGTTACTCATGCTCAGCAGAGACCATTCTCATTAGTTTCCTGCCTAGACACATGGAAACAATCTGTGGTTTACCCTCCTGAGCGGAATCAGATTCTTAGAAATTGTGGGCCATTTCCAGAGCCAAATTTTGGGGAAACCTTATCAGTCTGTTTTTCTTGCATTGTGCTCCGTGAATATTGGTGCTGATGTGAAAATTGCAGACAGACCACACCCTCAATGTGTAGTCTAGCACTTGTTGATGTTAGTAAAAGAGTTCTGTAATGGGAATACAGGCACTGTACAAGGTAGACTTCCACAGGGCATATCTACATTCTGCTGCGAAGCTGATATTTTAAATGTATTCTGTCAGAAACAAGGAAAAGGCTGCTCACTGTGTGGTAGGATCAGACTGTATTGATTATGCTGCGTAAACACCGCTATGCATGTGCTGTGCTGCATGTGATTAATTCCAAGGGTACTGAACATACAGGCCTGGATTAACATCTTGTGCCCCCCTAAGCCACTTTTCCTGTGCTGTCCTTGACCTTTGTGATGTCATCGCACACCATAGTTAAAACCCTAACTAAATCCTATTTGTACAAAATGAGTACATGGAAACAATTATTTCCTAACTGAGCCAATGACTAAATGTTTACAATATTTATATAATAATTTATTTCTTTACACCACAGAACTGAAAAATGACATATGAAATGCATTTGTGGCCTTTGACCAAATCCACACCTGTGAATTTAATAGCAAGTGACAGGCAAGGTTTTGCATTCCTCCAATCATTGGCTGTGCTAAATCATACAAAAATGGTTAAGAGAATACATTAATGTTTTAAAAGATTATCACTTAACAACATATGTAGTCCTATATAAAGGGAAACTGATACATCTATTGGACCTGGGTACTGAGGGGGAGTGGCCATATCGGGAAGTATCTCCCCCCCGCCCCCCCCCCCCCCCAAAAAAAAGGGCATTTCTATGTGCAGGTGGTCTGTAATGGTGCTCAGGATGGTTGTGGGTATAGTACCTTCCCCCTTCTTGCCTCTCTGCCCACACTTGCTAAGCATCAGAGCCAGATTAAGGCCGTATGGGGACAGGGCAACAAAGGTATGGGGTTCTCTGAACTAAAATAGCTGACAAAACCCACTGCCGCCGACCCCCCGTCACCCTAACACACGTACGTAATTTACTGAGAGCAGGGGCATAGCCAGAACTTTGTGAGCCCCATAACAACATTTTTAAAAAGTTCATTACCGAATGCTTTCAAAGAGACACCAGTACATTTTATGCCCTAGTTTATTTAATGCCCCGTATAACTGCCTATTTTACATATACCACATAATGAGCCAAGTTCATAATATGCCGAACAACTCTAGTTCACAATGTGTCATATTGTAGTGCTGCCAGTACATATTATGCCACATACCTACTTTTTTTACTTCTGTCCAAGGAAATCTTGGAGTTGGGGCTCTTGTAGCATTTTCAATATGTGTGGTTACCTAACATTATTATTGTTCCATCTCGCCTGTGCTCTGTAGTGAACTGCAGCATTGTGCATTGGTGGTGAGGCCATGGATACACAACTGGCAGTGAGGAACCTATTAAACCCTCTTAACTAAAGCAACAAGTGAAATCTGGGACTGGGTCTATCTCTCCGTATATGATCTGCACATACCATACTTTAACTAACCTTTAGATTAAGATAGCAATAGGTGGAGCACATCACTACAAGTACATTGGGAACCCTCCACCACCACAAAGTTGGTGATACCTGGCAAATATTGTTAGTGGAAGCTAAATAATACAATGTAAAATATCATTGCTTTTGCTTCATAATAAATCCTAAATGATTTAATGATAAAAAAAAGTTCTCACTCATATTATGATAACTTATACTGTAAGCAGTTATTTAACCTAGCTCTACTAACTGTAACACCAGTGCAACATGTGTAATATGTGTTTCACTTTGTGTAAATGGTTTTGTATAATTATGGCGCTATATAAATATACCCACATTTTAGTTGTGGAACAAATAATTGAAACACCTGGATAAATATTAGGACACATATAAATGAAAAATGAGAGGTTGCTTACAGGTGTTGCTTTTATGATCATCAAGTAAATAATAGTATAATTAGAGGCATGAATATATAGTAAATGCTGGTTGTTAAGCAGTATGGCATGCAAGAGGGAACCTTAGTGGCCTTTAGAGGCTTTGGGGTGATTGTTCTGGCAAGTTTTGCAGAAGTTCCAGTACTATAACAAAAGAAGTTGCAGATGGTTTCAAGATCAGCTGTTTCTAAGGTAATATTGGCATTTAACTCCAGCCAGCATCAGTACAGCAGAAGCACATCTCCGGAGAGTGTTTTGGAAGCTTAGACAAAGATCCTCATATCACCTCTCTCATCGATTGCATGCTCCCCCCGCTGTCCGAGAACCTGTGCAGGGCAGCAAACGGATGTGTATAGATACAAATCCATTCACTAGCGCCTGATCAGAGAAGAAATCCTTTGATGGTTACTCACTATCAAAGGGTTTCTCCTCTTCTCCCTGGTGCTCACAGATGCCGCGTGACCCGGCAATCACTCGGTGGCTGCTGGGTTTTAAGCGAAATTGGGGCTGGCACTGACATCATGCGATCACCTCGTGCAGGCACACCCATGAAACACCGGGTGTTCACCGTGGCCCCCGTCTGTCAATCAGGCTGCGATTGCCTTGCAAAGGGAGAAATTGTGTGAAGGTCCTCATAGCCATGCCCTGTACATGTGCATTTTGGCAAATGCGCATATGCAGATGCCAGACTATCGACCAACATCTGAATTAAGACCTGACTGAACAGGTCTGAATAGGCCCCCTAATGCCATCTGAAGACCACTTGTTATTACAACGACATGCATCAACAAGAAACTATAATTTACAAGGCACAGCTATCACCAACAATAAACAGATCAGTGGCATAAGTTCATCCCAGTTGCCCGGAGGCAAACTATATATTGGTGCCCCACACAACACTTCATATAAATATATGTATGCATATAGAAAATATGCTACTTGTTTCCTAGCACGGCGCCCAAGATTTCCATCTAATGGCAGCTTATGCTATCACATGCCATATAGCCGCATACGATTCATGCGATGCGATACGATTTTTAATTGTATAAGCACTCTAATGGGTGCTTACAATGTTAAATGCACCCCCATGCCACCCCCACTAGCAACGCGAAACCGAAGCGTGGTGAGATCAACAAGCTCGCGAGGGGCGGCGGTACGTGTCCTCCGACCTTTTCATACCCCCACTATCCACGTCGGCCTGGAGTTGATTTTAGATAGTATTACTTTACATGTATTCCGCATCCGCTCGCCACGCTTCGGGCTCGGTGGCTCACTGCGCTTACCACACTATCTAAAATCAACTCCACGCTGACGTGGATAGTGGGGGTATGAAAAGGTCAGAGGACGCGTACCGCCGCCCCTCGCGGGCTCGCTGAGCTCGCCACGCTTCGGGTTGGTGTTGATAGTGGGGGAATTTAACATTGTAAGGACCCATCAGGGTGGTTGTACAATAAAAAATCGTATACAATCGCATTGTATGCCATTGTATGGCATACGATGCCATACAATTTTTTATTGTACAACATCGCGTCACATCGCATCGCATACCATATTTAGTCTTATGGTATACCATGCGATGGGCGCCGTGCTAGGAAACAGGTACCGAAAATATTTCTAAAAACGTTGTTACATTGCACCACATTTATTCACATTATTTATTTTAAACCATTGATTAGCATTCACACCTAGGATTAGAACCTGTGATCTCTCTCACTAGAGGCAAACACCTTACTGAGAGAGCTTTTTGCTCCTGCACTGCAAGTATGCAGATTTTGACTATGTATATTGTTAGCTCAAAACCATTACTATTAGGTAGAGCTATGTGGTGTAGTAACTTCATGTAGCTATTGTAGGCAATATATTTGGTTCTAGTGGAACAGGTCATGGGCTCTAATACAGACTGTGACACTTACAAAAATTATTGTGAGAATAAAGAGTCAGCCACAGAAGCGATATCCACAACTTTTTTTTTTTAATTAACTCATTCAAACTCACAGGAGAAGATAGGTGCCCCTTTGGGAGGAGGAGCCCTGCAGCAGATGACTCCATTGCCTCCCAGAGTTATGCCTCTGAACAGATTACTATAATGCTTAAATAATTGGAAAGAAACATAAAGCAGATAAAGGGATAGAAAAAGTCACGATTTCCGACATTTCCTATATACTACAATATACTGTATAATACCATATATTATTTTTTGCTTACTTTGCCTACTCCCTTAACCCCATGTCCACCTATCAACCTATCTATACCCACCTCTACCTTACTGACACATCCACCTTTCCTGATGGGGTCCCCCATAATCTCTTCTTTGGTCCCTTTCTATCCTACAGTATGTCTACACTTCTATAAAGGAGCCTATCAGTAATTTGGGACTAGGATACTACCTCTATACTGATGAGTCACAAAGTGACCTTTCTTCTTACACTATCTTTCTCAATCTCACTTCCTGACTGTCACCCATCTCCTCTTTCTCGAATGTTAAAACACTCTGCTTAATCCTAGTTCATGATGTTCCCCAGTCCTGTTTCCCAAATCAGATGTCTGGATGTCAGCCTTAGTTCATCCTTTCTTTCTATACCACATTCAGAACCTCTTCCAGTCCAGCCAAGGTCATAACTACCATAGGTAGAAGGGGTGCAGCCGCTATGGGGCCCAGAGCTGAAGGGGGCCCATCTTTGCTGTCTAAGTAATATGTTTTACATACATTTATCACCATCAGTTGCTAAATAGGTGGCCCTTACAAACTTTTGGTATGGGGCGTACGAATATCTACGTACGCCTCTGAGTCCAGCCGTTTTCATGTCCACAATATTTCCAGAAGAAAGCCCTTCCTCACAATGACAGCTACTAAAACTCTTAACCAAGCCCTTATCAATCTCACATACAGTAATTTACTGCTTTCAGTCCACTCTTCAGTCTAGCCACCTCATTTTCCTCTCAGGGGCGGGATGTACTAAGTTGAAAATGGGGTAAAACCCCCGTTTTACCACATTTTCAGGTACTTATGTATTATCTGGGCTCCCATGTTAAATGCACCCCATTTTTTCATACCCCTACTATACAACTACGCTTGGAGTTTATTTTATATAGTGTGGCGAGCGCAGCGAGCCACCGTGCTCGAAGCGTGGTGAGGGGACGTGGTCTCATAAGAAAAACGGGAGCCCAGATATTACATAAGTACCCATTTTCATATGTACTAAAACCCTGCCGCTGCGTCACCGCAGGGCAGGGTATCCCCACCTTTGGGTGGCGGTATCCTATAGAAGCCACATTGCCAAGGAGGTGACGGAGACCACCTGCAAACCACATTACAGGTATCGCGGGGGGCCTCCGTCACCTCACCGCGATGCCAGCCGCATATGTTAGTACATATGCGCTGGCATATCGGCGACCAGGTGGCGATGTATGTTAATACATCCCACCCTCAGGAACTATTGTCTCCCTCTGCTAGTTACTCAACTGACTTCCTATACCCATCAAAACCCATTTAAAATGCTCACAATATAAATACCCCATGCTAAATCTTTAGCCTTGTTCTTCATACTGTATACTCACCCGCACACTCTGCTAAATTCCTTTCCTACTTCCTCACCTCCTGCCTGATCAGCATTCCCAATTTAGGATTTTTACTGATTTGCACTGGAATTCCCTTTCTTCCTGCCTTATTTTTTTTTTTTAAATCTTACCACCCCTTCTCCTAACTCCTAACAGTAGTTTCTGTCATCTTCTAATTTGCATGCCCAGTACCAGGTCCAGGAATTAAAGTGGTCACATTTTTTATTTTCATTACTTATTTATTAACAGTTATTTATATAGCGCACAGAGAATAGTTGAACATTCATATCAGTCCCTGCCCCAGTGGGGCTTACAATCTATATTCCCTTCCATATGTACACGCACACACATCCATTCTAGGGTTAGTTTGTTAACCTACCAGTATATTTCTACTATTTATATTTTTGTAATATGGGAGGAAACCAGGGAACCCAGACTAAATCAACGCAAGCATGGGTAGTATAGTCAAACTCTACGCAGTTATGGCCATGGTGTGACGTGAACCTATATCCTCAGCACTCTGAGGCAGTAATGCTAACCAATACACCATCCATGCTGCCCAACATTTATATTCTATATTTATTATTTTTTATTTCTATATGTTTTTGTGAACTTAGTATATACTGTATACGCGGTATATATATTTTTGGAATATGTAATGGAAACCTGAGACCAGGCTCCCAAAGCACTGTGCATGTGTGGCTTTGTGCCAGGTCATACATGCACAGAAGGGAGCCTGAATGGCTGGCATTGTATCTGCTTACTGCTGTCAGTGAGTATTGCAGAGGAACTGAACAGAGCTAGACTGCCAAAGCTACGGTTTTTTGACTAATATGCCGCTCTAGAGCAGGGGTATATAATAACATGCAGCAATCCGGCTATTGTGGGATTACACATTCCGGGTTTACCATGCTCTAATAGCAAACTGTAGCAAGGCATGCTGGTATGTGTAGTTGCACAGCAGCTGGAAGACTGCATGTTTAATACCACTGCCTGCTGTATAGGGTACACTATACTGTTTAACCCTTAATTAGAAGAACAGAATGATTATATACAGCACAATAGCAAGCACTTGAAAATTTCATGTGTCAATGGTAAGATTAAGCGAGGGCTGTATAGGCATGAGGGCATTTAAGAGCCTGTGAATTTTGTGATTGTCCTAATAAAGTTGTGTGAACAGTTCATTACCCATAGAAGTTCAGGTGATTGATAGTTAGATCAGCCAATTAGGTAGAAAAGGGGTGGTAGCTTATGCAGGGGTATATAAAGGGGAGTCAGATGATGCTGCTTCCTCTTTGAATCTGGATTCCCACCCTTCCGCCCTTGCTCTTTTCAATTGCTACCTGGCCTTTCGGTCTTCACCTAATTAATTTACAGAATTAATTAAAAATTGTCGGGAAGGCGCTCTCGACCAGCGGTCAATTTTGAGGTACAGGTGGTCACTGTGTGGTATTGCCCATAGGAGGGACGGTAAGACCGTCACAGTGCAGGCTATGCCTTAAATTCAATTAGGGCGGTTCATCGCCCTGGTTATAAGTTGGGGCATTGTAGTCGTCGCCATTACTAAAAATTTTTGACCTGAGCTGGTCTCCAAGCGCTTTCCTGGCCAACCCTTTCATTAGGGTCATACCGCGTAAATAAATATCTTTGACCTTTTAACTTATGCAGTTGATGTCCGTGTGATTATTTTTAGAAAAGGTGTCCGTGTGATTCATTTTTAGGGGTAATTTAGAGTTAAGTTAAGGTAAATGTCAATCATGATAATTCAATAGGCGCCTTAAGCAAAAAAAAACATACTTGCCAATTTTTAAAACACCCTCTCCGGAAGATGGGGTCAGTCAGGTCAGTGTGTGGATCGGGGGTGTTGCACAGCACAGAGGGGCGGGGCTCACATTAAGGCAGTATATTAGGCTCCTATTCAATGACAAAATGACTGCCATTGTACAGTGAGAGGCAGCGGTGTAACTATAGCACCGCAGCCCCCGCCACCGCTGGGGGGGGGGGGGGCGCTGTGCATGTGGGGGTGCCGGGGGCTGCGGTGCTATAGTTACACCTCCCCAATCCCCCACAAAATGGCCGCCCCCATATAGCACACAGTTCTCTGAAACTGTCTGCTGTATGGGGGCGGCCATTTTGTGGTGGTCCTCAGCAGAAGAACGGAGCCGCGTGGGACCAGCGCGATAGGTAAGGCTGCGGGGGATTGGGGGGGTGGTTTGCATGGGCGGCGGGGGGTGCTTGGCGGGGGGCGGCGGTGGGAGGGGGGCGCCCAAAACTGGTGAGAGGCGTGGCACTGCTCATGCAATTTAGTATGAATCACATCATCTGCCTACAGGTGGTTGGGGGAGTCTGAAAGCTGGAGACAATCTGGCGGCTGGGGGCAGGTAGAAGCCAAATCCATGAGACTTGCCCACTTCCTCATCACCTGATTTTTGGAAGCCTCCAGGGAGAGTACACAACTTAGTGAGAGAAAAAAAAGCACGGACGGGCATGGACTGCACATAACACAAATGTGTCGCACTTAGCAACGCCCCCTCCACAAGACATCGCAATTCCCTGTATGATTTCATCATCCTGCCCACTTCACTAGGAAACTAATAGGATTCTGGAGATCTGATCACTTTTCCTCCATGGGTGCAGGGGACTGCCTGAAAAATTGTGAGTTTCCCGCAATTTGCAGGAGATTAGAAAGGCATGGTTTTTTTTTTACAATTCAATTAATATTTCAGTGTGAACACAGCCCACCCAAATTGTATCTATCTGTATATGATACGATGTCGACACTCTGACTGTCCTTCTTTTGATCATGTTGACCTTTTGACCATGTTGACCTTTTGACCATGTCGACCAACTGTTGTCAACCTAGACCCTGTAGAAGTGTAGATCTAATGACAGCATACCATTACATCTGCCCCACCTGCAGTGCAGCCTGGTCTTGCCCAGTTGATTACTTTTTTGTTTACATACAAACATTAATCCGGCCCAATGCTGCATTTTAAATGCAGAAACCATTAGCATATGACTGTGGATTAGCACTTTACTATTAACCTATTTTATTGTAAAATGCTATTTTACAAAGTTCCAGCAGGTAACGACGTCCCTTTGTTATTGTGTCCGGATTTTACAAACAACAAAGTATTTGCAAGAGAACATACTGGGGGAAAAAAGCCATGCATATTTGTCTGCATCCATTCCCACAAATTATACAGGAAGCCAACATCTGATAAGAAAAACCACAGCAAACCATGATTATAATGGTGTGGGTGGGACCGAAAAGAAAAAAAGAATAGTTTTTCTCACACAGACTGCTCCTGTACAATCTAGCGTTAGCAAAGGCATGGTTTTATATCATTGCTAAATTATGATAAAAAGAATACACTTTATTCCAGGACTTCCCTTCCAAGATAATGTAAGGATTTGTGTGGTCAGAGATTTTGTAAATGTGAAAACTAATACCCCTTTCATACCCCTTTCAGACATACGCGAAAATCCCGGGTTTTTTTCACATGAACGCGCCCAAACCCGGGACTAGCGTATGTCTGAAAGGGTATACCCGGGACTTCACTCCCGGATACTGAGCACCTGCAATTGACCAGGGTTTTTCCCGGTATTTAACTCCCGGGTATAATACCCGGCTTATGTCTGATTGGGTTTACCCGGGTTTTTCAGTTTTACACATGTGACCACGCTTTTTTTTTTGCTGCCCGGGCGTCTTCTGATGAGGTCATCAGCTGCAGCCGCGGAAGACGCCTCAGGCACACGTGCGGCGGAGCAAGCATCACAGCCTGCAAAACACAGCAAATCCACAAGAGCATACAAACTCTCCATCCTCCACATGTTCTCAGCAGCCATAACAGCAATGTATTGTGGGAACTCCTGACAGGCCCTTTTGTAGTCAGCCCCCACCTTTGCATGATGTCATTCTTGTGAGCCAGCAAAGTGTCCCATTTTAATGATGAAACACTGAAATGCTTGAAAAGCCTGGCTTATGTGTGAAAGGGGTATACCCGGGTTTTTCCCGGGTCTGAGGTGTAGTGTGAAAGGGGGTCTGTTACTAAAATCCCGGGAGTGACCTGGGTTGAAAATCCCGGGTAAACCTGGCCAAAATCCTGGGTAGTATGTCTAAAAGGGGTATAAATTACAATTTTGAACCTTACCGCTTTTTCCCACAATCTAATACCCCTTTCAGACAGAAAATCCCCAAAAACCCAGGTATTTCCCAGATACAAAAACCTGGGTAGAACTAGGCTGAAAGGCACTGACCCCCTTTCACACAGCAACAAAAACCTGGATATTTCCTGTGTCGACCCCTTTCACACAGAAGCCGGATTTTTCCTGTGTGTCATAAGAAAAGGACAGTTTCAAAGGCACACAGAGATAAGGTCATGAACAGTGGGAGGTGACTGCTCACTGCATTGCATTAAACAGTTATCTGTGACACCATAACTGTTAACTTATACTATGACACAGTAGACGGACACATGGGTTGTATGTTTGAAAGAACTTTTTTTATTTTGTTCAAAATATGTTTTATGCCTGTTAGTTCACTTTAAAAATATTTTTTTTCCAGTTTAAAGACATGGGGTGAGATTTAATATGATGAGAGATTCAGAAAGTGAGAGATTTGGTAAGAAATCTCCAGTTTTTTTAAAGCGGCAATCATTTTCATTGCAAAACCAGTTTGATCTTGAAGTGTAAATGATTTCCGCTTTAAAAAAACTGGAGATGTATCACCAAATATCTCACTTTCTGAATTTCTCATCCTATTAAATCTCACCCATGGTATTCTTTATTGGTCATAAATAACAGATACCCTTTAAAAATATAAACATATATGTATTTAACTATTGCAATACGTTAGCGTATAGGGGCGACACACCTAGTCTGACTGTCCAGCAGCCCCACCTTTTCAGTCGGCACTAAGCTTTTTTTTTTTTATTAGTGCAGCAGCACAAAAAAAAAAACAACAAACAGAGAAATATGTATGTGGCTCTGTTCGTAAAGAACAAGGCATACTGGGGGTTATTTTGGTTCACTCTTTCTGACAAATTCCTTCTTAGATGGACAAAACCATGTGCACTGCAGGGGGGGATGTAAAATGTGCAGAGAGAATTAGATTTGGGTGAGTTCTTTTGTTTCTGTGCAGGGTAAATACTGACTGCTTTATTTTTACACTGCAATATAGATCTCACTTTGAAGAAAAAAACACACCCAAATCTAACTCTCTCTGCACAAGTAACATCTGCCCCACCTGCAGTGCACATGGTTTTGTCCATCTAAGAAGGAATTTGTCAGAAAGAGTGAACCAAAATAACCCCACTGTGTACACATTTTAGATTATGTTCCCTCACATTTTGACAGTATACTGCAGTATATTATAGCAGCCCCCCCAAAAATTAAGAACGTTTTAACAATATGCCAACATTACTACAACTGCCTGTAGGCATTGCTGATTTCAGTGCTAACTGGACTGTTAGGATTAGTGCCTTCAGAAAAACTAGACCCTGAATCATCTGCATAATTATACACATTGCCATATTGCCTAGTACTGTATATCCTGTGCCATTGAGACTATTATGTATTGTCTCCTGTGGACTGGTATTGGCATGAGGCCTGCTTGGCACTGTGGCATGTGCATAATTATTGCCTGTGTCTTCAGTATAACTTTGCCCTGGGGCCTGCAGAGTACTTTGGTTTGGATTTGAAGGGTTTGAAGGCCTAAATGTACGGCCTCTGTTATGATGTGGTGGATTACAATAATCACCGTCAGCGAACGCAGGACTATACATCTTGTAAGGGTGCGGATTCTGTAATTTAGACACCATATTGGAAAGTAAGGTCATCTGTGCCTCTCTGTTTTCACGTGCTATTCGTTCGTGGAGACCCACGAGCTGTGTGAGAAACGAATCTTGTAACTTGTCAAAGAAGTGCTGCAGCCTGGCATCCTCTTGAGTTTGGAATTCAATATCAGATTCAGGCAGATGATCAACCAGGATTCTTGACATTGTGCATGTAGCAAGCTCCATCTTTGATGTTTTCTTCTTCCTTGCAGGTACATCAAATACTACAAAGAAAGGAAGATAATCCACCATTACAATCAAATAGCAGCCATGTCAGTATATATATGCTTGAGGCCTTCTCGTGGCCACCCACAAATTGATTGGTCCATGGTGTTTTTTAGACACAATGTACTCACAATCCTTCATACCATCTATGTGAGTGGGTTTCCCCCATGGTTTAGTATATATATGCTCCACTATCAGGGGGTGCAATGCCATAGCCAGGGGACACACTTGATGGGGTCCCGTGGCCAAAGCATTACCCAAAGCATTACTCAAACTAGTCAGCACAGGCCAGGAGTTCTTGGGGAGATAGGGACCCACAAATAAAGGGGTCCCTACCTCCCCAGGGCACACTAGGACTGTGCTGTAGGCTATCCCCCACACCCCTGCGTTGTTAGCTGTTTAACAACATATTGGCTTTTACAGTGGAACTACAGGTCCCAGCAATTCTGCCGTACATGCTGGTACTTTGGAGAACCATAGGTACCAGCATGTGGGGCATTAAAGGCCCTCCATTATTAAAATAGATACACAAACAATACTTTTAAAAACGTACTGTTACGATGCAATGTCGGGGTCTCAGTCTGTGCAGGAGTTGGTGTCCCAGATGGTGTACTGGTGCTGGCTCCACTGTCCTCAACCTCACCCTCTATTGGATCGGTTAATGGGTCCTCCGTGGCAGCAACAGGATCAGGAATGCTGTTGTCTGTGCTGTCATCCATTATGGGTGAGCAAGATGGGCTGCATTCTGGAGTTATGCTCCGTCGACGATTATATGGCAACGAGCTTCACCAGGGCAGAATTGCCAAATTCTTCATTACATTGTTCAAAGTAAACCCATTCCATCCTCCCAGCACCACTTTTCCTCCTGTTGTTGTCACAAACTTTGTTGTAGTACTTGCGTAGAGCTTTTAGATTGTTGACTACCTGTTGCTGGGTACGCACAATGCCCCTTGAGGTGAGGATCTTGGCAATATTGGTGTAGACTACAGCGTCCTTCACTATGCCAGTGATTTGTTTCCTGATCTTTTCCTCCCCTCTGACCACCAGCAGCTCACGGACCTTCTCGTCTTTCCAATGCGACATGCCTGTCTGCTTTTGGGCTGCAGCACATGTCTGACGCCACTGCCACACCCACTCAGCCAATCAGGGACCCAGAAATGATCAGCGCCATGCTGCACAGCCAATAAGCACTTTTTATCAATTGCCGGGATAAATATCCCGTCTCGGAGCCTTTCAAACAGCCGGGAACACGGATGAGACATGGAAAAAAACCAGGTAAATACCTGGGTCGAAGTCCAGGGAATTTAGACCCATGTTGACACGGCAAGAGCTGTCAAATTACCCGGTCTTTTTTTCTGTCTGACAGGGCAATTAGAAGTAGTTTTAAAAGGGATGATAGGTCGACAATGTCTAGGTTGACAGTCAGCAAGTTTATTCCATATGGTCAACATAGACAAAAGGTCGACTGAACAACGTCCTACACGTTTTCATACTTTGCCTTGAAGTAAGCCATGTGATGGGACGTGGTACACTCATTTGTGGTCCATGTTATCAAATCTACAAATTGACACAAAAACAATATGAAAAATCCATGTCAGGCTTTTGACCTATTGCTTGTGTGGACATTTTGTGTTTATTGGAGGAATTTCTGCGCTTTACCCCTATGTAAAATGATGAATGGAGATGAAGGCTTAATTCTCAAAAGGCTTTTTATTGGTGCAAAAAACAGCGTTATATAGACTGATCAGTGTCAGGTATATACAGTGATTTGAGCAGCATGTGAAAAGGGATTGAGGGTAGGAATGTCTGTGTCACACAGTTGTGACACTTGATGCTTATTCTGAGCAGTGAGTCCTGGCCTGTCCCAATAGCCTGCTGAGGGTATCCCCTGGGGCTTTCTAGCTAACGTCACTAGTGCTGTTATGCTGGTTGGGACGGTAGTTAGTCTGCACGAATTGGGGTTCAGCAGGTTGGTCGAGACGGGCAGGGGCGAACTGATCAGTGTGGTCGGGGGATGATTTATATAGCCCAATACAGTTCCTGGTGTGGAGGACTGGATAAAATGAGCGTAGTCCGGACGCAATCGGCAGCGGGGGTGAATACAGTACGTTGGTGGGTGCCGGTGGTGAGCGTGTGCGCTGGGTGGCAACGGAGGACGGCGTCCCTTACCTCGGGTGGTGCACCCGCACTTGCTGCGTCTCGGTCCCTCGTCGCTGTCGGCTTGCTTCTGGTGCTGGTTGCTGGAAGTCTCGGGCTGCTCCTGCAGCTCCAGGTGTACGGTGCTTCTACGCTGGCCGGTGTTACTTCCGGGTCGGGCGATCTCGCGAGATCTCGTCCGCCGGGAGTGTACCTGACCAAACGGAGCTCCGTGTGCTCGACTCCTGGGGGTTTGGAGGAGACTTGGGTGTACAGAAATGTACAGAAATGTTGGGATGAGTATGTCGCCGACGCGTTTCGGCCCGTGGGCCTTCTTCTGAAGAGTTAAATGTCTGTAATGGATTGCGGGCAGTATTTGGGGATGGAGGGCGGGACTTGGCCCGGTATGTGTCCTCCTATTGGTTCGTTTTTGGCTCACTGATAGGTTCGTGCATCATTCAGTCTAGGTGATGCTCTTTGTCTGAGTAGCTTGGTTCTGTCATTTTACGTGGGAGATTGGTTGCTGTAATTGGGGGTGCCTAGATATCATTTTAATGGTATTTAGGAAGGTGGGTTGTGCTGGTAATAGTTGAAGTAACTGGGATGTTTCAGTAATGGAACCCAAATTTATTAGAATAGTTAAAAAGCGGACTGAGTAAGTGATAAAGTTGGGAGTGCTACAGTATGGAGATAAAAACTGCTGTTTTTAATTTACTCTTTTTAACTATTTTTTACCCACTATTGATTTGATTTGGTTGTCTATGTTTAGACCCCTCCCCTCCAGCTCCCCTCCAGCTATAGGAGACTATATTCACCGCATAAACAAAATAGAACTTAGATGGATCTACACCATGAAAACTATCTCCCCACGGGGTCTAAACATAGACAACGAAATCAAATCAATAGTGGGTAAAAAATAGTTAAAAAGAGTAAATTAAAAACAGCAGTTTTTATCTCCATACTGTAGCACTCCCAACTTTATCACTTACTCAGTCCGCTTTTTAACTATTCTAATAAATTTGGGTTCCATTACTGAAACATCCCAGTTACTTCAACTATTACCAGCACAACCCACCTTCCTAAATACCATTAAAATGATATCTAGGCACCCCCAATTACAGCAACCAATCTCCCACGTAAAATGACAGAACCAAGCTACTCAGACAAAGAGCATCTCCTAGACTGACTGATGCACGAACCTATCAGTGAGCCAGAAACGAACCAATAGGAGGACACATACCGGGCCAAGTCCCGCCCTCCATCCCCAAATACTGCCCGCAATCCATTACAGACATTTAACTCCTTAGAAGAAGGCCCACGGGCCGAAACGCGTCGGCGACATACTCATCCCAACATTTTTTGCACATTTCTGTACACCCAAGTCTCCTCCAAACCCCCAGGAGTCGAGCACACGGAGCTCCGTTTGGTCAGGTACGCTCCCGGCGGACGAGATCTCGCGAGATCGCCCGACCCGGAAGTAACACCGGCCAGCGTAGAAGCACCGTACACCCGGAGCTGCAGGAGCAGCCCGAGACTTCCAGCAACCAGCACCAGAAGCAAGCCGACAGCGACGAGGGACCGAGACGCAGCAAGTGCGGGTGCACCACCCGAGGTAAGGGACGCCGTCCTCCGGTGCCACCCAGCACACACGCTCACCACCCACCAACGTACTGTATTCACCCCCGCTGCCGATTGCGTCCGGACTACGCTCATTTTATCCAGTCCTCCACACCAGGAACTGTATTGGGCTATATAAATCATCCCCCGACCACACTGATCAGTTCGCCCCTGCCCGTCTCGACCAACCTGCTGAACCCCAATTCGTGCAGACTAACTACCGTCCCAACCAGCATAACAGCACTAGTGACGTTAGCTAGAGAGCCCCAGGGGATACCCTCAGCAGGCTATTGGGACAGGCCAGGACTCACTGCTCAGAATAAGCATCAAGTGTCACAACTGTGTGACACAGACATTCCTACCCTCAATCCCTTTTCACATGCTGCTCAAATCACTGTATATACCTGACACTGATCAGTCTATATAATGCTGTTTTTTGCACCAATAAAAAGCCTTTTGAGAATTAAGCCTTCATCTCCATTCATCATTTTACATAGGGGTAAAGCGCAGAAATTCCTCCAATTATCTCTCACCTCTGCAGTTTGATCTTCTGCACTTTTCTAGCAGCTAACTCCGCACATCTGCACTTAGTGCGCAGTCTCACAACCAAAATTTATTTTGTGTTTAATGACCTTTTCATTGTTGACTTAATATAGCGCACCCAATGTTTTGAAAATGTAATACTACTGTAGTGCTTCCTCATTGTAAAAGGAAATCCTGTAGACATGGTATTGATATAAAGTTGCTGCTTTCAGACAATGTTTACTTGAAGATCTACATCAGATCATACCTCCCAACAGTCTTGATTTTGACAGTCCCAGAGTTTTGTGGTGTGGAGAAAGTTTGGGAATAATAGCTGCTGTGGACTGCTCCGCAGAGGGTCAGTAAGGTGCGGCCAAGCCAGACTAGACATCTTCCACTTCTGCCAAATGTCATAGGTCGTTCTGGGCACAAAGAGAGTCTGGATGGCTGCTGGCATCGCAGCTTCAAAACTCTATATATGCCCGCCCCCCTGGCTAACTCATGTGTACAGATGAGAGGTGTGCCACAAGGCAAGGCCACAACTCGTGACATGCCCCTGTGAGCAGTGACAACGCCCATGTGAGTGGCAGCCACTCCCCCTGTAGCATCAAATGCAAGGGTTGAATATCAGCCACATTCCGTTCTTGCGGTGTGGTGGGGTCAATGCCTGGAGATGCACTGGCTATTGTAAGAGCTGCCTCACACCTGGTCTCTCTGACCCTATACTTCTATCAGAGCCAGGGCCAGATTTCCCACTAGTCCTGTGAGGCATGGGCCTATGGGTGGCACCTGGTGGGGGCAGCAACGGCAAGCAGTGGCATGATTTATTTACTTTAAAATATTGGTGAGCTATTCCCCTTCTGTGAACCGGTGCCAGGGAACACCCAGCACCGGAGAGAGGCAGCCCTGTAATGTCACTGACTTAACAGGGCTGCCTTACACCGGGTGTTCAGCACTTGATCCCCAGTGCTGGAGAGACGCAGCCTTGCGATGCCGGTGACAGAGGCAGCCCTGTAATGCGTGACGGGGTTGACTGCCGAAGACCGGCTCTGGAGAGATGATGCCACCCTGTGATGCTGGGGAGTTGAAGACCTGCAGCCCCGCTCAGTTGAAGTTGTCTGCGCTGCTGAAGGTAAAGCCGAAACCCCCCCCCCCCCCTCTCATCATTTAACCCCTCTCTCTCCCTTTCTCTCTCCGTCTGGTCTCTCTCCCTTTTAAGGAGGAGGGCAGCAAAAATAAGTGGTGCCTAGGGGCGGTCTAACACTTAAATCCGGCACTGATCAGAGCACTACAAATTTGATGAGTGTTGACTATAATAATGACTACAATAATACAAAGATGATATTTATATTCATTTCGAAATATCTTCTTTGTATAATTGTAATTATTTTGATAGACAAAACTCTGAAATATATTGGAGTATGACATTTAAGACTCTGCATCCCCTGCCCTGACCACACATTACTGCAGAGGGATCTGATCACATCCCTCTTTGTAATCCCAGGTCTCCTTCCCATAGTTAGGTGCTAAGGTCTGGGAATCAACGCCATCTAAAGATTTCATTTACGGACCCTTCCAAAGGTTTAAAATGATTTAAAGACATCTGTGAAAATACCTTAAATGCTGCAAGTTGCTTTATATTAATACTAAATTTCCTCCTTAATATACATGAATATATTTTACTGACAGGCAGCTTAAACATCAGGAGAAGGGTTAACATATGTGCATCCAGTTTAAATAAACAATGCTCCTTTGTATATGACCAAAGACATTACCTCATGCTTTTGCAAGGAAAAATATTACCCTTAAGGGCCACATTAGAGTGGTTTACACCCGGAGGTGATTTATCAGAGCTGTACAGGAATAAGCCCATATCTAATGGTGGTAATAAGGCACTTTAGCAGCAAAGACCCTCAGCCCGCTAATAAATGGAAATGGTACCAGACTGCTACAACAGATCAGATGCAAAAAAATGCATAATAACTGGTATCTTTCCAAACAAGCTGCCATTGAAATGCTGAAATGAATATAAAGGTGTCAATAGCATTTTCACATGAACTGAAAAAATAAAGAATGTCTGAATAACACCTTTCCATACGAATAAAAACAAATTGGTGTGAGATGTGCTGACAGTATGTTGCGTGTAGCCCACAAAACACTGAATAAGTGACATCATTATTTCCCCCACAGTGCCCCTGCTTTTAGCGGCAGACACAACATTTTTTTTTTAATAAAACGGTTAGGGTGCTTCATTATATACTGTAATAACTTACTATCCAGGTCTTTTATTCTTGTCTGTCATTTCTTATACTATGCTAGTGCAGACAGGAAGTGGATATGCACTTCTGTGTCAGATACAAAGCGATATTGCCAGCCAAGCACAGTGGAACACTATGGGTAGATCTTAGTTATATGGGTATAAGCAGTGATGTCAATAGCCTGGTGCAGGGGGGCCTCAAAAGGAGAGACACCAAAGTGCCGGCTATTCTGCAGCAACAGGGGATGCTGATCATGCCCCCACAGTGCCGAAAATGGGGTCCCATGAACCCCCTTCAATTACGCCGTGCCCCCTTTTCTGGCACCAGAGTCTCTGAGATAGGGATGTTAATGCAATGTAAAGCAGGTTCCACCACACCGGTAGTACCTCTGGGTTAGAGATGGCCATGGGTGGGTTTGCCATGGATGGTAACCATAATTATTATTAACAAAGAATTTCATCAATGACCATTTATATTGAAACCATCAATGGTCTTATAAATTGATGCCCCTTCTTTCCTATACACATTGTTGTGGGTGAATCAGAGCCCGGGGGCTGTGCAGCATCAGAGGGCAGTACTAAGCTTCGTTCTTCATTCTGTAAAAGGGGAGAGAAAAAAAGATTCCGTTGCTTCTTTATCATCAATGGGGAAACCATGTGGTTCTCCTCCATCCAGTACCAGATTAAGCCTTCGGGGGGCCCAGGCACTTTAGACAGGGGGGCCCCCTTACACTTGTCAGTACTGGCTGCAAACTGTAGCCCCGCGAAGCCCCGCCCCCTGTATTTGATTGGCCCACAGGCCAATCAAACAAACACAATGTATGACCATCGATATGTAAAAATAAAGATGGTCATCCATTGAATAGTTTAGGACTATGGATGGCCAGTTGCAGAATTGCCATCAATGGCAACAATCAATGGCAATGGCAACGATGGCCATCCCTACTAACTGCAGGGGATATATACATACATACCACATGAAAAGCCTGAGTTTGTCCCTCTGCACCTTACTCTGTAGGACTGTAGGAGACCTCACAGTCCCAGTGCTTCCTCTGATTGAAAACCCTCCCATGACTAGGCTGCTGCTGCTGTCCTCCATGGACCTTAGAAGCATGTAATGAGCTCCACCAATCGAAGCTCAGCACAAACCTCTCAGCCTCAGCCCTCTTGTGCAAAGTGTCATAGGACTTAGTCAACTCCCAGTAATGCACTGCAGAATTGTGCTGTTAGTGTGCCTTGGCACCCCATGCTCAGCACCATTAATCATTGTCACATTAGCAGATAGGTGACGCTGCAGCACTACCCCACTAGCATGGACAAAACCTTTAGCTAAAAAAATAAAATCAATTTTAAATACATGCCAACCTAGCTAGAGGGGGGCCCAGGGGTATTGACCCCTTTTGCCCCTGCTTTAATCCGGCCCTGCCTCCATCGATGGTAAAAGTATTCTACATTGGTCACAGGCCAATTATCATTGATGATCATTGTCTAATCGTAATCTGGGTGTAAGGAGTATGTGAAAATGAGTAGCACAACAGTACAAAATCTTTTTGCACCATTTTATCTGGGCTTATTCAGAGATGTACAAAAAGTAATGGCAACTGCAAAATGATGCAAATGGATTTGTATTGAGACCCACCGGCAGCTTGGAAGCAGCTGTATATCGGATTTCAGTCATAGACGTAACCCCTAATTACCTCCCCGAATCAGTCCCTGAACCTTAATCACTTTGTAAATACATCCTCTGCGTGACATCTGCCACAAGACCATCATGGCACCCGCAGAGTGCGACTTAGATATGCACAGACCGATAATCCCTCAACCTGCGAAAAATCAGGTCTGCATACATATCCGAATTAGGCCTTTAATCCTCTGATAATGTAATAATCCTTCTATTGGATGAGGAGCGTAGGTTCAGATTAACTCTGAAATAAATAAGGGCACTGAGCTGTAGATTTTGGCAGAGAAACTGTTAGCTATTTATTAGAATGAAAATTATTATTTGAGATGTTAAGAATGTATGGAGGACAAGAAAGGATGGCTAGCAATTAGCCATTGTGCACAACCAACATCAGACATTGCAGGGGGAACTGCCTGGAGTTCACAAACACCAGGTTTAAAACCTGGGTAAACCTTAAAAGGTAACCACTCAACTTTGAATGATGATACTGTCCCCCATTGGGGTGGTACAGCCTATTACCAGTTAATTAAGTGAGCACAACTCAACTAAAACAAATACACTTGTACTGGGGACCTGCCGTTGTTTTCCACTGCAATAGCCAAGGTCAAAACTACAAACTTCAACAAAAGGGGAAGGTAGAAAGCCTTGAAGCAGGGAGGCTTTGACCTAGCAAACCATCCCTTAAATAAACAACTAACAGCATTGTGTCCATTCCCACTAGAATAGGCTACTCAATATGGTGTGATTTACACCCATAATAGAGGTTTACATCACTTATTTTCTTATCTCTTTCATCATAAGTGGGCAACATGTGACTCTCGCTACATACATACTGAATGCCTGTCCCTGAGTAAAGACACTGTATACAATGAGATGCTGATGTTAGGTCTGAGGATATAGGGGGGATTCCCAGAGTGTAGTGCAATTATTCCAATGCAGTTTCCTGCTGCTGGAATAATATAGCTGTGACTGCATTTAAGATCACGACAGACATTCATTCACAAGCCACAATGATTGGCTGTTCATATACTGACTTCTTTCAATCATTTAAATATAGGCATAGTTGCCTTCCCTCTTGCATTGTGCAGGAGACTCCTGAATTAGCAACGATCTCCCAGACTGCCTGATGAGTCTACCAATCTCCCTGATTTCACCTTACTCATATTGTTATTATTATTTACAGTTTCTTCTTACATAGCGCAGCATATTCCATTGCGCTGTACAATTGGAAACAAGAGTGATGAAACAAACTGGGTAATAAAACCCAAACATAAGTACCATCTATAGGGATCAATCTATAGGGATAATTACTGTATGTAGCTTTTACAATTCTTGGAAATCAGAGATACAGTATATACATCAGAATGGAATAATCAGTGCTATTTTCCTGCATTGCTTATAAAGCTCAATGATCCCTATGGCTACATGCATTTCTTGTGGCCACTTATATGGAGACAGGTGAGGGGGCGATGCGGGGCGGCGGGGGTCCGTGCGGGGCGGCGGGGGGGGCGGCGCGGGGCGGCGGAGGGTTGCGGTAGAAGCCCATTGGCTTCTATGGGACATCGCCAGATTTTTCTGGCGATGCCCCCCCCCCCACCGCGTTAACCCGCATCCCAAATGCGGTAAAAACCCCGATAACTGGGTTTTTACCGCATTTCTTGTTTAGAGAATCTCCCCCTCTGTATGTAATGCTGAGTTAGAAGAAAATACATTTCACAGCAAATAGTTGCAAATCAAATAAATGCAATAATACAGACAGCAATGTTATCATCAATACTTTTTAAAATATATACTGTAGTTAATAATTTTATCTAAAAAAATCTTGCAACAAGCTTTGAAGCACATATGCACCTACAGTATATATGGAGCTAGAGACACCCTTTGGGTGTGATAGGGCATCAAGCGAAATTATACTGCCAACTATAATCTCCCTGAAATTATTTTTCAAAAGTACACAAGTATACTACTGATAATAATAATAATAAT
Organism: Crinia signifera; assembly: GCF_055691185.1. NCBI lineage: Eukaryota > Metazoa > Chordata > Amphibia > Anura > Myobatrachidae > Crinia > Crinia signifera. The sequence goes on from NC_139217.1 coordinate 154,795,042, forward strand.
AATAATAATAATAATAATAAATATATAATAATAATAATAATAATAATAATAATAATAATAATAATAAAAATATATAATAATAATAATGTTTTTATATAGCACTCTTTCTCCAATAGGACGCAAGGCACTTAACAGATAGAAAGAACATAGAACATAGAAAGAACATAATACAATACAGGATTCTATCTGTTAAGCACCTTGAGTCCTATTGGATAAAGGGGGAGATCGCCGCAGATCGCATACATAATTATTGCATATGCTCTAACATATGTGATAATAATGGCAAAGGACAGCTCTTGCGTTAAGAGCTGTCCTTTGCGGTGAGAGACCCGGCAGCTCACGGCGGCTTGCTCCTCCCTCCCTTACCTGGCGCTGCTGCGCTGGGCTCTCCTGCCTGCACCCGGAAGAGGATCATAGTGCAGGGAGGAGGAGGTCACAGGTCCGGGCAGCACTGTGCTGCCCGGACACAGGTGAGGGGGGGGGTCGATGCGAGGCGGCAGGGGTCGGTGCGGGGCGGCGGTGGATCACGGTAAAAGCCCATAGGCTTCTATGGGGCATTGCCAGATTTATCTGGCGATGCCCCCCATCACAATAAGCCGGCGGGGGATGCTTAGAGCATCCCAAAATGCGGTAAAAATCCCAATAACGGGGTTTTTACTGCATTTTTAGTTAATGATGTGGGTGTTCCCCCGCAGACTGCAAATGGATGTTTATGTAAAACATCCATTCGCATGCTGTGCAAACGTATGTGAGGTGCAAATGGTGGGCCAGAGTAGCACCATTAGCAAGGCGGGATCTGGATAACTCAACCAGAATAACCTTCGAAGTGTATTTATATATGTGAGTAATCATTTTGGGGGGGGAATCAACATATTGCAGCCAATTTTCGTTAAATTTTGCAGCCCTGTGTTACGGTAGAAGGGTTGCAAATATTATTAATATGTTTAGGGACAGAGGTGTCTATGTACTAATCGTTGGAGAAAGATAAGTGGACAGATACCAGTTAATCAGCCCCTAACTGTTATTTTATTATACAGCCTGTAAAATGACATGAGCTCTCCAAGACTTAGTACACAGACCCCAGAGCCTTGTTTGGAAGACAATCACTAGACATCAGTAGTCTTGTTGTGTATTTTATGACATTTAAAATCTAAATAAAAAATTAAAACTGAAATATCAGGAACATTAGAGCCCAATTATTTGTTCAATTTTGCAGACATTGAATAGTGCATTTTACATACCAGACCAGTACAAACACCCTTAAAACTTGGCTTATAAGCCACATTTTATAACGTCTATTAAAAATAAGGTTTTATTGTAGTTTGTAAAATGTTATATTCACAGAGGTCTATGAAATCAGCTGGATAAATCAGCTCGATGGAAAAATGATAGTGATAATTCTAGAAAGTATTTATTAACAGTTTCTTATTAAGTAGCCCATGACTTAATTAACCTTTATTTAACCATAATTACAAAAACCTCTACTTAAAATAATTTGAGACTGACGCAAATAATTCACGCAGACAAAATAAAGACTCAGACACCAGAATTACGTTTAAAAAGGTCAAAGGAATTATTTATTGAAGACCTTGTTAAGCTAAACTAGAATTTTAAATTTGGAATTTTGGGATCTTAAAGATCAAGTCCCTAACGTTAAACTAAAAGATGGAGGATGGCAAAAATTCTTAGTCGCTACCACACGCCAGCCCAGTCAACTTGAAACATGTGACTTAAACTTAAGGAGGGGTTCACCACCGCCTCCTAACTGGCACAACCTGCATCGTGAGGATCTCACCACCCCTTAACCTGGCAGAGCAAAAAATGGGCGGTCCCGCAGGGGAACGCCCCTTGTCCACCCGCATGGCGAGGACCACTCGCCGTCCTACGAAAGGGGTGGTGTCCCACGATGACCGCTTATGCCCCCCTTTGACCGCTGGCTGGTAGCGACTTTCCGCCATTTTGGCTGAAAAGCCACCACAAAAATTGCTTAAAAAGACCAAGCGTACCAGCACTCTGAGGGATAACCATCCCACCGCTGGGTACTAAAATAGGGAGGGCGGGAGGGCTTCCAAAGGTAAGAAGGTGGAGGTCACATGGTCCCTAGAGCTTAAGTAGTGCTAAAATGTACCCTCCCCCTTAACTCCTGATAGGCTAACTACTTCTGCCCACCTTATCACTAGGCAGAAAAACCTAGCAGAGTTTTTTCACTGCCTGAACTTTTGCTGACCCTAAGTCAGGGCTCTTATCATGCTTCAAGCTTAAACAGCCTTCAGCTCCATTAAGTAGCCCATGACTTAATTAACCTTTATTTAACCATAATTACAAAAACCTCTACTTAAAATAATTTGAGACTGACGCAAATAATTCACGCAGACAAAATAAAGACTCAGACACCAGAATTACGTTTAAAAAGGTCAAAGGAATTATTTATTGAAGACCTTGTTAAGCTAAACTAGAATTTTAAATTTGGAATTTTGGGATCTTAAAGATCAAGTCCCTAACGTTAAACTAAAAGATGGAGGATGGCAAAAATTCTTAGTCGCTACCACACGCCAGCCCAGTCAACTTGAAACATGTGACTTAAACTTAAGGAGGGGTTCACCACCGCCTCCTAACTGGCACAACCTGCATCGTGAGGATCTCACCACCCCTTAACCTGGCAGAGCAAAAAATGGGCGGTCCCGCAGGGGAACGCCCCTTGTCCACCCGCATGGCGAGGACCACTCGCCGTCCTACGAAAGGGGTGGTGTCCCACGATGACCGCTTATGCCCCCCTTTGACCGCTGGCTGGTAGCGACTTTCCACCACAACAAAGGTTGCCTTAAGGCAACCTCCACCGCCATCCCCATTATAAAACCCGAAAGGCCATTAACCCGCCTACTCATGCCCAAACTCTAAAAATATCCTCCAGGAAGATGCAATTTCCCGCAGGGGAAAGATGCACCCCATCCTCACGATAAAACCTCACACTGTCCAAGACCAGCGAAGGATGTTTGACGACAATTCCCCCCATGGCTCTCACAAAAACCCCTATTGCGGAGTTCACCTTCTTGCGAGCCTTTTCAATGGCGGAGATCCTAACTGCACCCCGCCAATGAAACCTGGGAATTATCTCCGACCACACCACCTTAACATTAGGCCAGTGTGCCCTCAACGCCACCAGATCCGACTTGATGCTTAGAATCAAGTCAATCCCTTTGGTAATACCCAGATCATTACCCCCAAGATGAATGACCAGCCACTCAGGCCTGCCCCAGTTCCTCTCATGCCTCATGAGCACTTTCAGGAACTCAACCCAACGCAGACCCCGGACTCCTATCCACCTGACCTGCCTATCACCAAGATAATCGTGTGACCTTCTTGCCATTGGATGCCTACCGGCCCAATAAATAAAAGAATGGCCGATGAGCCATATTTGTCCTGATGAATCCGTTGGAACTGAAAAAATAAGGAGATTCCCTAACATCAGTATCTTAATCTTGAAAAACACAACTTGATACATAATCAACCCATGTGAAGGAGAAAACTTAAAAAACCTCCCGTGGACCAGTTTTGCCAATTGAATTAAGGCCCCCGTGGAGGAAAAAGTAAAAACAACCTTCACACCATCGATTCCGGAACGCTGCCGTTCCAAAACCGACAGTAAACTTCGTTTTAGGGTTGGCGCAACAGGCGCATCTACAACTTATCTAAACGAACATAAGACTTGTATGCATTTGACTTCCACCGGCCTAGCGCCCGGATCTCACTTACCGACGATCCGGACGCCGCCGCCTGTGTAGCCGACCCAATCCGAAAGGAATGGGTCCCATACTCCTGGGGCCTTAGTCCCAGTACCTCTAAACACTGTTTTAAAACCGCAGCAAATTGAAACTTTGACATTGAACTCGCATCTGCATGCAACAAAAACTGCCCTTGAATCCCCGCAGGGCGGATTCCTAAATAAGCTTGCGCCAAGCTGAGCGGGCAGATATCCTTAACGCATTGCGCCTGCAATGTGACCCAGCGCCCCTTCCCCAGTTGATCTGTTTTGGACTTAGCCAACCTGCATAACACGCTGCCACTACCTATTTTGACGTTGCCCACCAGCAAACCAGCCTCTTTGCCCGCTTTGTTCTTAGCCACCAATTCGCTTACTCTAAATGCCCCGAAAAATGCAAACACAAAAGCGGTCCTAAAAAGCAACACCTCAAATGGAGATTCCCCAACATCCGCTAATACCTTAACCAGATCTTTCAGCAGTGCCAAATCAATGGGACGCCTTGCGTCCTTTGTTGCCGGGTTGGCCCTGGCCCACCCTTTCATGGCCTTAGCCAACACAAAGGACCGAGTGGGGTCCTCCTGACCCCGCAGCTTAGAATGAAAAGCTATGCCCGCAAGGGCAATCGACATGGCCCCTTTAGCCCTACCCGCTTCGTAGTGCTCCCACACAAAAACACCCAACCTGTCTTCCATGGACTCACCTTCCCGACCATACCTACCCAGGAAAGCCTGCCAATCCCTCCATGCTGCATCATATGCCCTTTGTGTGGAAGGAGCCAGAGCGTTCCTGGCCAGCCCCACTAACCCGGTTCGATGATCTGCCAGACATAAGGCGGGCATGTCAAACCCACTGGAGAAGCCCCGGGTACCAACTCCCGGAACCTAACCCATTGGAAACGGGACAATGCATCCGCAATGTTATTCTCTATGCCAGGCACATGCCTGGCAGAGAAATTAATATTAAATTGAAGACACTGCAATACTAGATGCCTGAGCAACCGCAAGGTGAACGGGCATGAACTCCTCTGATTGTTTATTGCGTGCACCACCCCCATGTTGTCGCACCGAAAAACTACCTGCCTATCGGCCAATTCACGGGCCCACAACACCAGGGACACCACAATGGGAAACAGCTCCAACAACAGAAGGTTCCTAGTAAAGCCCCTATCCACCCAGGACTTTGGCCATCCCGCAACACACCATTCCAACCTGAAAAAGGCCCCAAACCCACAACTGCCTGACGCATCCGTAAATAACTGCAACGCACTGTTGTAGCAAGGAGGTGCAGGCCACAACACTACCCTGTTGAAAGAAACCAAAAAAGAGGACCAAACCTTTAAATCCTCCCTGATTTCTCTGGATAGGTAAACCGAATGATGGAGCCGAGCAACCCCAGCTGTTGCACGTTCCAATTTGCGACAAAACACACGACCCATGGGTATGATTCTGCACGCAAAGTTGAAAGATCCCAATAAGGACTGAACCTGTTTTAACCGCACTTTCCGCTTACCCAGGCAATCCTCAATGAGACCCAAAAGCTTCTGTACCTTGTCCGCCGGTAGACGGCAGCATCCCGCCTGGGAATCGATTTCGATTCCCAGATAACTGAGGCAATGTGTTGGGCCTTCCGTTTTCCCTTCTGCTATGGGCACCCCTAGCGCTCTGAAAACCCTCTCAGTGACCTCCAATAACTTCTCGCAAACTTTGCTCCCGCCCTGACCCACCAAAAGGAAGTCATCAAGGTAATGAGCAATACCCTGATGCCCTGAAACCGACTGAATGCACCAATGCAAAAAACAACTAAACCTTTCAAAATACGCGCAAGAAACCGAGCACCCCATAGGTAGACATCTATCCACAAAAAACTCACTACCTAACTTGAAACCCAGGAACCGCAAGGAATCCGGGTGTATTGGTAACAACCTAAAAGCAGCTTCGACATCTACCTTTGCTAACAACGCATTACGGCCACAGCCTCTCACTAACTGCAAGGCCTCCTCGAATAACTGGTACCTAACCCTACACAGCTCTTCCGGTATGGCATCATTAACCGACCCCCCATGGGGGTGAGATAGGTGTTGGATCAACCTGAACTTTCCCGGGGTGCTCTTTGGTACAACACCCACCGGAGAAATGCACAAACCCTGTATTGGCGGTACCGCATATGGCCCGCACATACGCCCTAACGCTATTTCCGCATCCACTTTCTGTCGGACAATGAGAGGAAAATCCCTGGCCGATTTTAAATTCCTAACCGCAACAACATGTACTGAACCCTCAATTGGCAACTGAAAACCCCAACGAAAACCATTCAACAAAAAACTGGCAGCCTCACGATCCGGGTAGCTCCTGAGCCACCGGACTAACTCAGCCACCACTATAGGCGAAGGAGCCTTACTTGTGACCTCCAGCGGCTTCACTGGCATCACCGGCCCTACCCGCTGGGGCTGCGGTGCAATCCTTTGCTGGGTGACTGGACCCGCAAACTCTGCAGGAGTGGCGAAAACGACAATTCGCCCCCCTGTTGCACTTCCCCTCATTATAAGCAAAACACTTGCCTTTGCCCGCTACCTTGGGGGACTGAGCTGGCGCCGCTGCCACCTTTTTTCCCGCACCTTCCCCCAGAGGCCTTGTCTGCTGAGTGACCTCCAGCCAGACCTCAACATCTTTGAACCCCATGGGCAACACCGCGTTACCATCCTGTTTTCGACGAAACTTTTCGTCATACTCCCGCCAGGAATACCCCTTTGTTTTCAAGTACATCTCGTGTACCAAAAACAAATATTTTATAAGATTGGGGTATTCCCCAACCCTGGTCTCGGCATAACAAGCTGCAAAAACTAAAAACCCCTTGAGCCACTGGTGAAAATTTCTAAAGGCATTTTCTCCTATTCCGTCTGCCTTTTTTGCCTTCTCAAAGGCCTGCTTCATGTCATCCGTCAGAGTAAAAATATCCACGTATTTCCCCTTTCTAATCTTTTCTTTCATCCTCTTACGGATGCCCCTGGTGACCGCTGTGTTCGCACAGTGAACCATCTCGGTGAACAGGGGTGGCTCCGCAGGAGGAGGAGCAGCGCTTGTACCCAAAGGCTTGTCCTTTGTGGTAACCTTAGCAACCTGGCGTGCAATCATCCTGGCTAACTTACGCGGGCGCCGAGGGGAATCCGACCCCACACTACTGGTGTCACTATCTGTAGAATCACAAGATGTATGAACCGCACACTCACCCGTGCCTGATGTCCCCGGAGCTTCGTCAGCCGCAACGGCCGACCCGGAAACTGCTGCAGACGTTTCAGGGGCTGTCCTTGGCTCTGTTCGGACTTCTCGACTTCTCCTCCTGGCTGCCATTGCCGTCCCTGCACCCACACTCGCCTGTGAAGACACAACAAGAGACGGGGGGGGGGGGAAGAAACAACACTGCCCCCTTCGGCCACAACGGAAGCCGAAGCCTCCGCCATGGCCGGAGGGACAACCTCAAAAGCACTTGAAAGCGGGATCCGCTGCTGATGCGCAGGCCTGATCTGGTTACCATATCCCCCTGATGCTTGGGGAAACCCCCCAACCCCCCCCGCTCCCGGGGGAAACCCGTAACCCTGCCCCATCTGCGGCTGCCAAAAACCTGCATAACTTGACCCTTGTTCCCAAACACTGCCCGCTGAACTGGGTGAGCTGTACCCCTGCGAAACCATAGATCCCCACATAGGCTGGGCCATAGACCCCGAATGATACCCCGCTCTCTGCTGAAAGCCATAACCCGCGGGAAAAACAGGCCTAAAGGGGCCCCCCTGGGGCAACCCCCCTTGACCACTACCCCCCATGTGGGACTGCCAATATGGGGAGCTATGCGGGGCCCACTGTCCCTGCCAACCCAACATGGGGGAAACCTGAGGCATCGGTAGGGAATGAGGCCCCTGCCAAGTTGCTGCTGACATAATACCACCCCCTGAAGAAAATCCCGGGTAAACACTTACTGCAGGTCCCTGCATCTGCCCTGATGTGACCACAGAACTACTGGGATAAAAAACATTTCCTCCCATCCCTACCCCTGCAGGTGGCGCTGTTGCACCACCCCTCTCCCCCACCATGGCATTGTAGCCACCAAACCTCAATCCTGGCTCACCAAAATTTCCCTGGCTAACCCCAGCATTGGGGAGACCCAAAACACTTGTCCCCATCCCCACTCTGTATTGGGGTCTGAGGCTACTCAGCCCCCCTATCACAGGACCCACATTCATGTTACCTGCAGGCACATAATCCCCCATAGGGAATCCTCCCGCTCCTGTCACCGCAGGAGCTACCTGAACGCTCCCAACCCCCCCACCACCTTCACCATTACTGCCCCCCCCAACAGCCTCTCTCCCCACAGCCATTATAATATCCTGCCCGTTTGCGTTGCTCCCCGCAAGGGAAGTCAACGCTTCACTTCCAGCCCCCACACCCGGCGCTTGCATGCCCCCTTGCAGAGCGGGGGACCCCCCAGCCTCGGCAGGCTCTGAGGAGTTCCCCGCCGCCTGTGACGCCGTGTCAGGCCTCGCGCTCACCAGAGCCGAGGCCTGCACTTCCCGCACATCCCCGCGAGCTGTGAGCGCCGCCGCGTCATCCGGCGCGTCACTCACCTCGCGACCAGGCCGCGCACTAACCAGCGCTGCGGCCTGTACCCCGCTCGCCGCTACGCTCCCCGCTGGGACCGTCCCCTCCGCTAGCACCTCCGGTGCCGCCGACTGAAGCCCCAAGCTCTCCCCACTCCCTGCCCGCTCGCTGCCCTGCCCCAACACCGCGGACGGCGCCGGGGAAGGAGAGGTCGGCGGGGGGGCTACTATAACCACCGCGTCACCCCCTGCATTCCCTGAGAGGGCAGGCAAAGCCTCCCCCATGTCCTCCACGGCCACTACTCTCACCCTGGGCCGCCGGTACCCCGCAAGGGGCCCGGCAGCATCCACCAGCCGGCGGGGAGGGGGAGCAGAGCGACGTGGCCTAGACATACTCAAATAAAGAGAGGTAAAGAAGAATTTTAGCACTCACCAGATCTGCGCAGGACCCACAGGAACCAGCACTTCCAAAGGTAAGAAGGTGGAGGTCACATGGTCCCTAGAGCTTAAGTAGTGCTAAAATGTACCCTCCCCCTTAACTCCTGATAGGCTAACTACTTCTGCCCACCTTATCACTAGGCAGAAAAACCTAGCAGAGTTTTTTCACTGCCTGAACTTTTGCTGACCCTAAGTCAGGGCTCTTATCATGCTTCAAGCTTAAACAGCCTTCAGCTCCATATAGCGCATACATATTCCGCAGCGCTTTACAGAGAATATTTGAACATTCACATCAGTACTCCAGTACTTACTCTAGAAAATACTCCTTTGTTTATACAAGATATGTTACATATACATTGTGAAATACAGTTGTCACTGCCTTCTGTAATAAATCAGTCTAGCATGATGGAAAGTAATCTTTATTTAACTGCATACTTTGCAATTTAAAGAACCATGCTTCATGATTACATGCAAGCTTCACTGCACTGCTCTTTTTTAAGAGCATGGAGTCATTTAAACACCTCAAAATTTTTGGCGTCTCAGGCAAGCACAGATTTGCAAAAACAACACATAGGCTAGGCAACAAAAATGTAGATGCAGAATTCCACTTTGTATTGCTTTAATACATTTTGTATCTTAAAAGAAAGAAAATAGCCAATGCATCTTAGTATTGTGGGACACACCGTGTGAGAACCTCAAAGAAATTACCCTATATTGGTGGGTCATTGGCCACCAGTCTTGTAAGATACCAAGAAGTATTTGAAAAACACTTAATTAGCAAACTTTTAGTAGGTCAGGAAGGATTGAACTTACTCTCCCAGAGCTAAAAAACAAACCTGCCACTATTAATTCTTTGGCAAGGGAAGCCTCAATCCAATCCATTCTAAACAAACAAAAACAAATTTTCCTTAAATAGAGAGATTGGGGCAGTTTCCAAGTGATTCCAGAACTGTAAAATGTTTTTTGTTTTTTTTTGTCAGCAGGGCACAAAATCGACAATCATTTACAACAGCTTCTAGACACGCGTTGACCTTGTGGTACAATTGAATTTAGTAATAAATGATGGTAAAATCCTGTTTTGTTCTGAACTGTTTTGGCTCTAATTGAATTCCACCCAGATATTACCTATGTTTTTCTGCATGGTAGAGACGCTACATAATGTCCTTAGAGTTCTTTAGGTATCTGACAAACGATGCCGCAGAGTACTGGACTGGCTGATATGCTTGACTAATGGCTCACTGCTCCTGTGGACATAAGAAACAACCTGGCACAACATATGTATGAAAAGACTAAAATTAGAATTATGAAACACAATGACAGAGAACAATAGCATTGATATACAAGTCCTAAGTTTTAAATGACACAAATTTACAGAAATTAGATTTAATTGAAAAATCTATTTTTAAGAGATGAATTTGACTGCATTCCTTATTACTGCATTCTCCTATTTATAAATATTACATTATTTTGATTAATAGTGCACATTTTATAAAGGATAATGTGTGCCTAACATCAGGTCCTATTCCACTTAGATTAAGTGAAATTTAATAATGTTTCTATTCAGTAATACTGAATGTCCCCTTTGTTTCACAGGATTAATATTTGGTTTCTTCAATTTATTCAGCTTTATTGTTATTGTACTATAATAAAGCTTTATTGTTATTGTATTACATTTATATTCTATAGCTTTTATCTTTTTCCATTTAATGTTTGAATTATAGTGTTACTTTTGTTTGACCAGCGTTTCTACTCCAAGGGGTAAAATTATCGAAGGCGATTTTATCATATGGGTTTTTCAATGACTGCATATTGCACACAAGTTTGCATATCAAATAGGCATATTTTTACTTTCAAACCTTTAAACCAATTGTGGTGAACTCATTTACAGTTTGCTAGAAATTATACAAAGCAATTCAGTATGTTTTTCTTTCATCCATTGGATTGCATTGGATCAATAAACAAGGATGAAGGTTTTTATAGTCCCCACACTACAGAACACATGGGGGGAAGGTCCTATGGAAACATTCTGCAGGCACCCCCAACTTTTAAGGGGCTTAATATCTTCCATTCATCAATGACTACTTTCTTATGAACAACCTGGAAAAGGAAAAAAGAATTGACAGTTGGTACGTGGCGCAGTGCTGCCTTAGATCACAAATCCCTGAAGATACACCTTTACTTCAGAACATCGAATTTTGGAAAAAATGGGATATACAATCAAATGGCGCAAAAAGTTTTTTATATTCGGGCTCCTCCCTCTGGTAAGATGATAAGATGATGTTTGTTCTCAGATGAGTAGGGGTTGCCAGATCACGGTGTTAGCGTGTGGAAAAAAGTATAAAAAATAAAAATTAGATAACTGTGTCTGTGTCTTTTATTATAAACACTCTAATGAGTGGTGCTTTAAGTGTGAAGATGGGTTGAGTCCCTCTGGGCGTACCAAAACTCACGTGGGTTTTTGGTGGTATCCCTCTTATAAAGGTTTCTTTTTGTACTGTCCAGAAGGGGTTCAACTTTTCAATGTGTGTGCTTCTTTACGTATGTGTGAAATGATCACAGAATTTTCATTCGTTCTCAATAAAGAAAAAAAAAAAGCAATGGTGTCTGATATCTACAGTATCACTGTGTATACAAACAAAATATTGTGAGGGCTGTACAAATACAGTGGATTTCGACAGCGTATCTCACTTACATAAGTGAAAAGGAAAACACACATGTAGAAGTTTCTTTTTTACTGGAAAGAAAGCGTACCCCTACTCACGGTGTCTCATGGGGTTTTCAAACTTATAAAGGTTTCTTTTCACATGTGTTTTCCTACTGATGTGATGTCATAGGTGGCTGTAGAATTCACATATGTGTTCACTGCTCCAGTGCTCCCAGGTGTATGAAATATAGAATTTCCCAATGTGAAAGATTTGTATCAACTTGTATGAATTATATACGATTATACACCATGTAAAGATGGCGTACCTTACTCACCCCTTTTGGTAGGAGCAGAAGGCCCGTAAAGGTATCTTTTCCGAATATGCTAGGTACTAATCACTGGTGTTCTTGTATAGAACCAGTGAGCCAATTGAAGTAAAAAATTCCATATGGTTTAATTCATAAAAACACTTTACAACAGTCCCATGGGCAAGTCATGTGGACACATAAAAACATAAAATCCAAAGAAAATCCAGAAAAATTCCAGATCCAAAAAAACAAAAAATAAAACCGAAAAAACTTTAAAATGTCAAATATACATACATCCAAGAGTGTGGCTGTTCACTTTCCTCTGGCAGGATCTACACGTTTCGGTCTAAGTGACCTTTATCAAGATATGCCAGATAGAAGCCTATATTTATATGATGAACAGCCAATGAGGTTGGACAGGAAGTGACACATGCAATTTCCTTCTTATATTGTCCAACCAACACTCATATTTGAGTCAAACAAGTATATTTTATTTATACAACATATAGAAACAATCCACAAATCGTTAAAAGTCCATAATGGTGATGTATACAGGAGTACATATTTAGTATACCAGTAGTTTAATGTCCGTTGCCATGGAAACCCATAGGTTACATCCGGTACCAGACAGAAGGGATATAAAGCTAAATGAGGCTTGGGTCGAGTGATCGCTCAATGGTGGAGTGCCCAGTATCACATATGAAATAATTCCAGGGTGTAGATGGATCTTAGATGAATTCGCCGCCGCAGTGCTGGCACTCTTAGTTGTACCCGGAAACGCTGCTGGAACGCACGCGGCCGGAAGTGGGTAGTAGAGATTGGTGGTGGCTGGAACACATGGGTCACAGCCAAGGCGTGTCGCTCACATCGCGCTCCCCGTTCTGGGATAGCTGGCGGGAGAGCTTCGTGGAACACACGCCGGAGGAGGGGTTATTGCGCTCCACCTGATGTTTGCGGTTCCTGATAGGGTAACTTTAAAACTGATAGCCGGATGTTTCGCCGGGTTGCCATGGCGACCGGATGCTCCCTATAAAAATAGAAAGATATAGAAAAATATGGGGACACGTTACCATCAAGAAAAAAACAATGATCTAAAATATAACAAGTCACCTAATGTATATTCGTTATAGCATACTGTATTTCGCTATATGGACACATATTAAAGGGACATGATATCTACATAATGCATGACGTTTGTATTCCTTAAAATGGGTGTTCTAGGCCTTAGATTACAACATTTTCTTTGTATCCACAGGCCAAGAATTTTTCTTTCATCTCTGAGGCCTGTGCAGTGTAAACCGAATCATCGAGACAATTTCTTCTTAGCCTCTTAAACTGCCCCGTAGGCACAGAGTTGAGCCAGTAGTCATGGTGGCAACTAGAATATGGGATATACGACCCTGAATCGGTGGGTTTTATATAATTTTAAAATTTTAGAATCCCATCTTCAATGTACACTGTAATGTCCAAGAAATTAATTTGGGTTGGTTGTATATCAAAAGAAAGAACTATATTGCGATCATTGTTATTCAAATGTGTACAGAATTCCTTGAGGGTACCTCTATCACCCCTCCAAACAAAAAATATGTCGTCAATATAACGCATATAGGACACCAGACTCGCCCCGAATGGTATCGAGCTCCCAAGCGCCCCTAAAAATGCCCATTGCGGTGCCAGTTTTCTGAAAATAAAATTCTTCATTAAACAGAAAAAAATTGTTCTGTAAAATAAATCTAATGCCCTCCATGATGAAGTTTTTTTTTCAGCTGTGACCAATAAGTCACCTTCTTCCCACTTAATGGCTGATATGCCCTTAAGAAAGTCCCCAGTGTCCTTCAAATGGGACTTGTTTAAAAGGACAAGGGGTTGGAGGTGGTGGTCGATGAGCATCGACAAGTTGGCAGTTAAGGAATCCACTCCTAAAATGATTGGTCGACCAGGAGGGTCGACCAATTTTTTGTGTACCTTTGGTAGAATGTACAAAACAGGGGTGAGGGGTCTTTCATTCACTAGAAATTTTGCCTCCCCTGTATTAATAATACAATTCTCTAATGCTCTGTTAACCAGTAGTTGTAATTTGGGGAGGGTGGTGGTGGTCGGATCATTTCTAAGTTTCCTATATGTGCCAGTGTCATCTAGTTGGTGCATGACTTCTGCTTTGTAATTAGATGTATTTAAAACAACCACCACCCCCCCCCCCTTGTCTGCAGGTTTTATCGTAATTTCTTTATTGTCTTTTAAAGAGCGTATGGCTTCTCTTTCTCTTTTTGACAAATTCGAGTGGGATTTGTTAATTTCTATGGACTAAGCATCTTCCAGGACTAGGGTGGCAAATGTCTCTAGAAAAGGTCCTTTATGGTGTTGAGGGTAAAATATAGACTTAGGTTTAAAGCCTGTGTGTGGGTTTTCTAGACTTTCAGTTGTTTCTTCCTTATTGAAGAATCGCTTTAGGGTGAGCTTCCGGATAAATCTTTGTACATCGATATACAACTCAAATGTATTCATATGGTTAGTGGGGGCATATTTTAAGCCCTTTTGTAGTACATTATTTTCATCAACTGACAAGGTATGAGAACTTAAGTTAAAAAATTTTGTTTTGAGTATCTCTTTGTTACTATTACCCTTAGGCTCTTTGTTGGTACTCCCATTAGGCTCTGATGTACGTTTTCTTTTCCTACTTTTGCCCCTTTTGCAGGTTTTTTTTTACCCCCCCTGGTTGCCCTATATGGTAATCTTATCTGTTTTGAGAGTTTGACCGATCTCTCTCTAAAAAAGGATATGGGGAATTCCTATATCTTTCGGGGGTATCAAAATCATAATCCTCCAAAGGGGAGAACCTATTGTTCACACTTAGTTCTCTGTATGGGGTGTGTGGTCTTTGTATTTTAGATTTGTAGGGTCTTACTGGAATTCTCCATTCTGGTGTTCTTTGGGTTCTAAAGTGCTTAATATCGTGTTTGGGAGAATGTTCTCTTCTCATGTTATAATGTTTTTTCTCCCGTATTGGGAGTATTCTCTCCTGACATTATAATTTCTTCCATATGGGACTTGTTTGGGGGACCTATCATAGTGGCAATTCCTATTGTCTCTATTGTCCCTTCCATAATTCCTTCCCGAGATTCTCCTCTTTTGGATAAAGTCCTTTTTTTATCCAATTTGGAGTTTTGAGGGATCCTTACTTTTTTAGGGGGCTTTCTTCTTGATTGGGGGGGGGACAGGGCGATTTCTTTATCTCTTTTGAATTTTTTTTACCTTTCTCTGTATTAATAGTCTCTCCATCTTTTTCACATTGAATTCAATGGAGTTTTCTAACTCTCTGAATCCCTCATTTTTAGCATAGGGCTGTGCGAGTGATTTGTAAATCTTAATATCACTCTCCAGTTTATTAAGTTCCCCTTTTCTTTCTTGAATAATTAGTTCCATGAGTTTAGTAGAGCAATTATCAATGATGGCTTCCCACTTATATTTAACCTGGAAAAGGAGACACAGGAATTGGTCTTGGAACAAGAGGTGGGCAAGACTCTGACCCCTGTGGAATGGGTGGAAATTAGATTGGAGGTGGCTAGAAGCCCCATTTCTTTATGCATTAAAGAGAATTATTTCAAACTCTATCTACTTGCCTCCACTCATTTTATTATATGCTGGTCTTTATGTGGCTCATGGGAATAATACTGCACATCTAATGATCATGTTCCTGTGTTCGGGCTTTCTGGATTGAGGTTCATAACTAAATAGATCTTTTACATAAATTTAGCTCCCGGTTTCTCCCTTATTTTCTTGACTTTCTCTGCCCGTCCCCAAAGTGACCGTCCAATGCAAAAAATAAAGAATATTTTAAATGCAAAATGTCACATTGCCTCGCATTGGAAGTCCACAACATGAACAATCTTTAACTGCTACAATTCATGTAGTCTGGTCTACATACCGCATGGAGAGAAATACATTTATTCTACATGATACCCAAATCCCTTCATAAAGGTATGGACTCCCTGCACATACTACGAATAGGTTGAACCTCCCTTGACTACTAACTAGCCCTGCATGTTGAATTTCATATTCTCTATACTGTGTATGTTTTTCATGTTGTTCAGCCTGCAAAAAACTCAATAAACAAAAACAAAATGAACACACGATGGTAAGAAAAACAAGCAAAAAATAATAGCAGCACAAGTTTTGAAAAAATACATCAAATTTAATATATATTATTATCCTCATCATTATAAAGAGAAATAATTATTATGATGCGGAGACAGCTAGGTTAGCAATGTGGGAGTTGTGATGTGGGGTGTGCGAAGGACAGGGGCATAATAGAGTGTTCATGTTATTGTGGCCCTACCCCTGCTGCATCTACCAGCATTGTTTAATGGGCTTCCGGGACACAATTACACCATTCAGCACATATTGAGTAATTTGCTGCCTGGACCTCCCACTTCACTTGCTTGAAGGTTGCCTCTGGGAGACTTACCCTCACTTCCAGGCCATCCCAGATTCAGGAGGGTAGGCAAGCAGGAAGATAGCTCCAACCTCTAAGTTTCAACCATCTCTACAGTGGCATCTCCCTCTCTTTTTTTTTTTGGGGGGGGGGGGGGGGGGTATTAGAGGGTTCTCTGCAGTTTGTGTTAATATATCTGACTATCTGCATTTTATTATTCTAGTCCTTTTTCTTTAATGAATCCAGAAGTTTCTAAAAGTGTTAGTAAGTACGGAATTAACCAAATCCTACTGTAGCTTGGTAAGTTCTCCAGTATCTGTTTATGAGGTTAATTTAATTTGCTAATCATAGCTGTGCCCCTTACTCCACAACTCTGAGAGGCAACTTATTTGTATTTATAGTTATTACTTTCCTGAAATAGATGGAGTATACAATGTATAGAAAATACTCAACATAGGACCTGATTCAGTAAGGATCTGTCTCTAGCGTATTCGCGGGGGGGCGGGGGGGGGGGGGCGGTGCGGCTCTGTGCATGCATATAGGTGAATATACGCATGTGCAGGGCCACTGTGCCAGTTACTGAGGCATTCGTACAGAGGGGGGCGGGCAATGGGCAGACAGGGGGCTAGGACAAGGGAAATTACAATGGGAAAAATGCTGGGCATCCCCATGTGAATGCAGGTGGGTTGAAGCCTGCATGGGGTGGGCTGCTGATGTCACATTTCGTCAGTGCCCACCCCGTTCTTGGCCATAGCCGAAGCAAATAGATGACAGGTCACACTGACTTTTACTTGCAAAGGGGGTAAAAATCATTTGCTGGCCGGTGACCAGCGAATGATTTTTTTCCCCCATACACTCATGTGTAAGCGTACACATCTAGTCGCATGCCACCCCATCTATTCGCTGGGGGCAGGCATTCGTTTGCCCGGTGGGCAGCATTATCCTGCTCTCTAAGCAGCGAAAGATTGCTGCTTAGTGAACCAAGCTGAATTAGGCTCATATAATATATGTTTACAACTCTGAGGCCATGAGATGGATGAGAATAGCTTGTGCATAAGGCAACTGGGAAAGAATAAGAGGTTTGTTTTTCCTAGGGATAGACAAATATTGTCCAAATGCATTAATGAAACATTACTATAACTACAATGTTACGTGTAGTTTAAAAGAAAATCCATATGAAGAAAAATAGTCCTTGAGTCATATGTCTTAGAAGGGCCTTGAAGGGCGGCCACTAGTTTTATAGGATTTAGTTTTATTTCATTTTTCTCTGCCTCCTTCCCTGATTTGTGCTTGCAAATTACCTGCATTTGTTTATATAAGCTTACATTTTTTTGTGTGGCTGTGACACTTGATATATCTTACGCAATGCAGCGCAGGCAGTCGCGGACAAGGCATTGGAGAAAAATGTCAGTAATTGCAAACAGGACTGAAGTTACATGGAATATAGGGGAATACTGGACGCCAGCGACTTATGTTCCAAAAAGAATAACTATTGAAGTTATAATACTGTATTTTTTGTGCATGAAAGTAAATGGACTCAGCATTCAGATTACTATCAGCGTAGTTTATGACTCTTCTTTCCTCGGGAATCGTATTCATTACACCCCACATTTTAGCCCGATAAGCATAACTTCTTAGCACTGCACTTTGCGGCAATAAGAAATGACTTATCGCGGCTATTTATCAATATTTTTATGCAGGGAAAATCTCAAGAGCTAAGCGAAGCTTTTCAGAGCTTTGAAATGTGGCAATTTATGAAAACGATGGAGACTGCTGTGGGTCTGAACTAGAAATAGCCTAGCATGCTGTCTATCACAGCTACCCTTGAAATAAAATAAAAATCATTGGAAAACTACAGGTTTTCTGAAAAATGTGCTTAAGAAATATGCCCCCTAGTAATCGTGAGATCAACTATTCTGCCCGTTGCTCTCTTGTCTATATAACTTAAAGATATTTAAAATTGTGACTCTCCCAGCCCCTAGATGAATGGACAAGTCTCATGATATTTGCTATACCCTGGACCCACCCAGCTATCCACTATGCTGTCCAGTTGTTTGAATCTTTTCATTGTGGCCACACACCCTTTTGTGTGGTGTGGCTATGATAATGCTATTGCAGCCACCATCACCCCTGTACCGCCTCATCTGCAGTGCCTTGATGTGTCATACCACTGCCCCAACCACCTACTGCGCCAACCTGACTACTCTCTCACGGAGGGGACAAAGCAGCCAGTCAGTCTGAAATCATCATTTGCACTACTACTATTGTTTTAAGCACACTGTTCACTCTCTTTGGTTGTGCATCAATTGCCATTTTTAAGCTCCTTACAATATCATACCTCCCAACTGTCCCGATTACAGCAGGATATTCCCACTAATTGGGTCACGGCACTCAACCGTTCCCCCCACCACACAAGGAATCGCCCCCTCCAGACAAGATCCAGACCCTTTTTTAGACAGCAAAAAAGAAAAAATGAAGTAGCGCTATTACACCAATGAACATGTAAAATATACCATTTAATAACATATAAAACTATTTAAAACACTTCAATTAAAGTGAGGAGGATCCATTCCTATGTATACCGCCAATAGTGTCCACATGAACTCCAATATTCCAAATCAGACTCTGGATAGATGAAGTAACACAGTCCCCATATGAGGGTGGTGGAATTTTAAAGTTACCACAGTGGTTTGTCACCTGGAGATTTTGTTCCAATCGGATTGCGTTACAGCATGAGATTCTCCAAACATGGGTGATGTGGTCCAGAGGTGGAAAGGAGGGTGGAATGGGTGGCAAGAGAGTCACTAGGGGTGGCTGGTCTGGATCCAAAGAATGGTATCATAAAAGTGCTGGGTGAAGTGTCCAGGGTATGCTACTGACGTGTTTTCCTGCATCAAAGTGCAGCTTTGTCAAAGGACAGCGTCCAACACCGCAAAAGTTGTAAAAGGTATGCAATATATGTTTCTCTTCCTTTATGAAGCACGGCTGATTGGCTTGGATAAAACAGTGTTTGCCTGAATTTTTTTTTAAATATCTATAGAATGAAATGAGAAAGCATTAAGCATACATGCTATGTAAAAGCATATGAACTCTCATTTGTCAAATAAAATATACTTACTAAACCCACCCTAATTTTCCCACAACTCTGTAATACACCTATATCCTTTTTTTATGTCCTGTTCTTGAGTTCTCCTAACAAGTATAGCTTGGCAAGCATTTAGAATTGGAGCTTGCACAAATATCAATATCAAAGTAACCACATTTTGTAAGTGCTTGACTTCATGAACTTGTGTAGTTGGGGCTCTCTGTTCACTGATAAATATACATGTTATTTGCTTAAAAAAATACCTGCAGACTTCTAAGAAATATAATTCCAGTGAGGCTCCCAGCACAGAACGAAATCACATCACATTAACTTGTGCGGTAAAATAATACATTTTTATTAAAATATGCAATTTTTTATCAACTACAAAAGCTAGGTACTTGTATATCTGCAGACCCCATCTGCTCCCACAGATATGTGCACGTTATTGGGAGTATACTTTGTGACATACTGGAGAACAGAACAGAATTTTGGATGTATTGATAGAATTTATTGAATCACATACTTTTTTAAAGTCATAGGTAATAATTAGAGATGTGCGGATTCGGATTTCGGGAGCACGGTTCAGGTATTCTCACCCAGACTCAAACAAAGCCAAACGTCATCATCCCACCATTGGATCTCACGAAATCTGGACAGCATTTATAAGTCCAGGAGGTTTGACACTATCTTCACTCCAGCATTGGAGAGGAAACTTGGAGGAAGGGTCCGTGTCACTGGTGCGGTCTGTTGAGCACATGGGGTGGCGACTTGGTACTGTTCAGTGGTGGTGTCCTCTGCTTCCATAAGTTGTGGAAGTCATGGTGCTGCTGTATAATGGAGCCCACACACGCACCGATCCCGGCGTGCGTTGTGGGCTTAACTAGCACACATAGCATCGCATCGTATGCCTTGTGCATACGATGTGCATGCGATGCGATGCTATGCTAGAAAAAGCTAGTACAAAAAGTATGTGCAGCACATACTTTTTGTACTGTATGATGAGGTGCCGCGGGAGCGCGCACCCCATCGTACAACATCGCACCGCCGGCAACGGTGCGTGTGTGGGCTCCTTAAGTGCAGTCTTGTGGTGCTGTGCTGCCTAGTGCTGGTGTCCTGTTCTGCCTAGTGCTGGTGTTCTGTGCTAACAATGGTCCATTGGTGCTTCAGTGATACAGCTGTATAAGTCCAGTCCAGTGATACGGTTGCATAAGTCCAGTCCAGTGATACTGCTGCATAAGTCCAGTCCTGTGATACTGCTGCATTAAGTCCAGTCCAGTTAAACTGCTGTATAAGTCCAGTCCATCGGTACTGCCATTAAAGTCCATAGGTACTTTTTTAATTATACATGTTTGTAAATTTTGAATGGTCTGGAAGGTAATATAAACACTATAAATACGTTTAAAATAAGGTTGGATAACATGTATTGGTTAAAAACACCACTTTAAAATATCAGAACATACTATACAACAAGGGAAAAGCTACCCTCAGCACCCTAGGCAAAGCTTCAACCTACAAACCCCCCCCCCTCCCCCCAATACTGCCACCAATACCTATTTTCCAACCAATTAAGGCTTACTTGCCTAACATTCCGCAAAGGGAGGGAGGCACCCAAAAATCAGGTGTTCCTCCCAGACCCCAAGTGGGCAAGTATCCTGCTTTCCCTGGAGGACTCCCTTTGCCACCCAGAACAGAGTACAAGAAGGAGGGGGGCAGAAAAGTAGGAAAGTATGCCTCAAGGGAAAGTATGGAGGTAAAGTCTTAGAGGTTCCACAGCCGTCAGATGCGTTAAGTACAAGGATCCTCATAGACATCCTTGATTTTTTGATAGGCAGACTTGGTGCCCCCCCCCCACCCGATCCCGGTGCCCTAGGCAGCCGCCTAAAGCTGCCTAATGGTAGAGCCGGCCCTGTCAAAGGCACCAGTTTAGAGTATGCAAGTCATGGATTTATGGTAGCAATAATTAATACATTTATTATAGCAGAGATCTTAAGCATAATATTTCTGGAGATATACCATTTGGTTTTCCTGAAATAGTAACACACCTGAACTTAGGGGTATTGAGTAAAATCAAGTGCCAGTTCAGAATCACTTTGGGTTCTGAGTGGAACCAAGTCCCGGCTCAGGTCTGTTGTAACCTGACTGTATTCTGGGGACATCCTACAAAAACTTATTACGAGATACACACTTATATAGGATTTTACCTAGTCTCTCAAAGTTTTCTTAAAGGGGCGATCATTTACAAGGCATGGTTTTACCTTGTAAATGATGCCAAACTGGGAGGCTATTACATTTGGCCCTTGGGGTCTAGTCTAGTGGCACAGCATATGTATTATATCATGTGGTGAAGACTGGTAAGGATTGAAAGTACAACATACTGTACTGTAGAGCACTTAAATAGGCATAGCCGTTCAAATGCTGCATTAGACATGAATCATATAATGTATATAGGTTTAAAGTCTGGACACTATGTGCTGAATATGGTGCCTGCAGCACTAATCACTAAAGTTACTCCCCCAGTAACAAAGGCATAAATAGTAATACAGAAAGATAAGTGATTTTGTGCGCTGGCACTGTTCTGAAGAAACACACCATGAGATATAGGTTCAGTGACAATTAAGAAATAAATAATACTCTCCTTGTATTGAATTTCTTCACCTCTCAAGAGGCTTCCAACTGTCCCACTTTCCACTGGAACATCCTGTTTTTTGGGGACGTAGCCATGTCCTGCCACTGGCCAGGAGTGCAAACACCTTGTGGTGGTACCTTGCGCTGGACACACCTCTTATTGTTAGAACAAACATCATTTTCTCCCTCTCCTTCATGGAGAAAATGTTGTGCTCCTGGACTTCCCTGGTAATGTATGATTGCCATCACCTGTGGTGAGCTAGGTAATTGCCTAGCTCACCAAAAGGAGAGGGTCAGATCTCAAGGTCAAGCGGCCAGTGAGAAGACAGACTGCCTTATGTCAGACCTCGCAACAAAAGGAAAAATATCTCTAAATTATCCGCAATTACTGAGATACTGTATCAAACAATATTATTGTACCAACAATTCTTCATTGTAAAACAGAAACACTGCAAGCTTCTAGTACAGCATTTAAACAGCTGGCAAGATCCCGTTTGTTCTAACAATAAGAGGTGTGTCGAGCGCAAGGTACCACCACAAGGTGTTTGCACTCCTGGCCAGTGGCAGGACATGGCAACGTTCCCAAAAAACAGGATGTTCCAGTAGAAAGTGGGACAGTTGGAAGCCTCTTGAGAGGTGAAGAAATTCAATACAAGGAGAGTATTATTTATTTCTTAATTGTCACTGAACCTATATCTCACGGTGTGTTTCTTCAGAACAGTGCCAGCGCACAAAATCACTTATCTTTCTGTATTACTATTTATGCATCATATAATATTAATCAACAGAAGCTGCCTGTGCATCATATTTGTACTGTTTTGTGATGAATTAAAATGGATAAAGTAACAAAGGTGCCCTGCGTTATGAGTTACATCATGGAACAGCATGATTCGAAGAGCTGTTTAATAGAGAAGGGGGTTAGATGTACAGTATGTGTAATATCAGCCCCTGTGATGGTGCACTGTCGTACCTGTACCTTCCAGATGATGGGTTGGCTTGGTGACTCTAGCTAGCGGCTTCTTCTATAAGGGAGCCAGTGGCAGAAGGATGGACACCCCAAACCAGCCCCATACATATAAATAACATACAAGATACTGGTGATAACAATAAGGCACGTAATAACATTAATCAACAATTGCATTAATCATCAGCCATGTTACCATATAACAACTGATCCTGAAATAAAGAGAAGTAAACTATCTTTGGTATGAATCCTGAATTCATGCAAACTGTAAACACAGTGCCGCTATATTTGTTAATTGAGTCCATGCTGGTAAAAAAAATGGTTCCATATGTTAATGTGCTCCCCTTATCCTGTGACCTGCACCCAGTGGCAAACGCAGGATTTTCAGAAGGGGGTTTCCAGAGGGGCGGAGCAAAGCACGGAGATGGACACTTAGGTGACTCAGTATATGCCGGGTCAGTTAAAGTATTATAGATAGACCAAATATATATAAATAATAATAATAATTAAAATAAATATATATATATATATATATATATATACATATATACATACATACATACATACATATACATACAGGGGCGTCAGCAGCAGTGTAGACCCCTGGGCATAGTAATGTATTGGGTCCCCTACTGATCCTCCAGCGGTAGGGGTGGGGGAAGCTTTGATGTCCTGCGGGTGGTAGGGGGTATTATATCAACCGCTCAGCATGTAGGGCCTTGATCAGTAATTTCCACTAATTACCCCTTTACTGCACAGATGGTGGGAGATGGGGTGGGAGAAGGGGACATTGGGCTGAATGAAGGGGCCCTGATACATAACTTCCAGGGTGGTAGAGGATGTTTAATATGCAGAGGAGGAGTGTATAGTTGTCAGGCCCCGGAGAGACGCCCGCTCGGCAGAGAGGTCTGCCGCGGTCTCTCTCTCCCCGGGCACCTGTCATCCGGTCCCGACGTCAGGGTCTCCGGCGCTGCTGCTGCAGCAGCCGGCGACGTCGGGACACATTCCGGTGGCGAAGGGGTGCCGCCGTCACTTCAGGGCAGCGTCACGCACGGTTGCTTAGCAACCGAGGACGCTGCGCTGGCTCCCCGGCGGAAGTGCTGGGGTTGCCCAGCGACAGGAGACGCTGGGGAGAAGCGTGTGCGTCTCCCTGTCATTAGAGCAGCGGCCGGCGTTATCACGCTGCCCCAGCTGCTGTCATCTGCAGGGTGCAGCCCCATTGGTCCAGGCTCCTTCTTAAGGGGGCTGGGCCAGTCCTTGATGCCGGTCATAGCTTCTGCTACAGGCTGCCTGCCGGTTCTGTGTCTTGCCCTGTCTGGTCTCCTGCCAGTGCTTCCCTTGTCCGGCTGCTGGTTCCAGGACCCTCATTCGGCTCCCTTGTAAGTACCCCTTTCTGGGGTCTTTTTCTTGTCGGTTGATTTGCCGCCCGGTTGGGCCTTATACCTTTGCTTCTCATCATTTCATTGGTCCCTGTGTCTCCCTGGCTAGATCTCTTTTGTTTTGTATTGCCTTGCCCTTCTTTTTATTCAGTCCGGTATTGGTGCGACGGAGTCGCAGTGGTTGGCGACTAGGTCGCTGGCGCTTACTTGCGTTAGGCAGGGTTGGCTAGTTGCCATTTATTGTTTTTCTGTAGTTAGGAAGTTAGCCAGTTTCACCTCTTGACTGTACCTTGGGGGGGTCCCGACTCTTTGTCCCACGTAACACCTGGCTGTACCGGAGTCTGAGCTGGCTTAACCAGCTCACCCAAACGTTGCGGCTACAGGCGAAGCCTAGTTCTCCGCAAGAGTCGATTACCCAACCCAGGGGGTCAATAGAGAGAGTATAGGACCGCCCTGGCTGTTCTAAACAGCAGTCACGGCTGCGGGTTAACACCCAAAACCTAACATTATGACCGGCCCATAAAAAAAAAAAAAAAAAATATAGGGGGGGGAATTTTTGTTTTTTTTCCCCTCTTTAGTACATTAGTTATCGGGCAGTGTGGGTGTTACCCTAGGATTGTTCTAGTGTTCATTGGCTTTCGCGGATATGAATCCCACGTTGCCAACTTCCCCACAGGCCTTTGCCAACCAGGTTCAGGGATTAACTCAGATGGTGCAGGAGCTATCCTTACGTGTTAAATCACAGGAGGATGCTTCCCGAGGGGCATCTGCTCCGATCTTTGAACCCAAGATGAATCTTCCCGACAGATTTAGCGGGAATCGTAAAGATTTTTTTAATTTTCAGGAGAGCTGTAAGCTGTATTTCCGGCTGAGGCCACATTCTTCAGGGTCTGAAAGACAGCAAGTGGGACTTATTATTTCCCTACTTCAGGGGGATCCTCAGACGTGGGCATTCGGTCTAAGGCCTGAGGACCCAGTTCTCCGCTCTGTAGACGCCTTCTTTAAATCCCTAGGTCTACTATACGACGATCCTGACAGGGAGGCATCCGCAGAGAGTCATTTACGAGCCCTGAAGCAAGGGAGAAATCCCGCAGAGACATATTGTACGGAATTTCGTCGCTGGTCAAACGACTGCGGATGGAATGATCCCGCTCTTCGGAGCCAGTTTCGTCAAGGGCTTTCGGAGGCAATAAAGTATAGTCTTATCCAGTATCCGTGCCGGAGACCCTGGATAAGTTAATGGAACTTTCCATTAGGATCGATAGGCGTCTCAGAGAGCGGCGATCTGAAAGGGGAGCAATCCTCCGGCCAACAACGGTCGGGTACGTTCCTTCCGAAGACGAGGACGAGCCCATGCAGATGGGGGCCTTCCGTATCTCTCCTGATGAGAGACTCCGGAGACTGAATTCTGGACTTTGTCTGTATTGCGGTACCAAGGGCCATGTATTGCGCAATTGCCCCAATAAGTCGGGAAATGCGCGGACCAAGAGAAGTTAGAGGAGGTTCATCTTGGTCTTCAGCTTATCTCCTCTCAGAATGCGCTATTAGTACCAGCTGATATTCATTTTCATGGGAGTAATACTTCCGTTTCGGCCTTCGTCGATAGCGGGGCCGCCGGGAATTTTCTCGATATCTCTTTTGCTAAAGATTTGGGGATACCCCTAATCAACCTAGATCAGATCCTCATTACGCGGGGTTTAGACGGGAGCCCTCTTACTAATGGTACCATTATGTATCAGACTCCTCCTCTGCGCTTGACAGTCGGGATCTTCCATGAAGAAAATATCTCCTTTTTTCTCACTTCTTGCGCCACGGTGCCACTAGTTTTAGGCCATCAGTGGTTAAAAGCTCATAATCCCCATATTGATTGGCAACTTGGGGAGATCATTCGTTGGGGAACCCAGTGTCCAGGTCGCTGTATGACTAATCCTGTACTGTTGGCAACAGCGGCTCTTGATGGTATTCCGGCTTGGTGCTCGGATTTTGTTGACGTGTTTTCCAAGGGAAAGGCGGAGGCATTACCGCCCCATCGCCCTTATGACTGCGCCATTGAACTACTCCCTGGGGCGCTGCTTCCTAAAGCTCACATGTACTCTTTGTCCGGTCCTGAAACTCACGCGATGGATGA
Source organism: Crinia signifera (assembly GCF_055691185.1). Taxonomy (NCBI): domain Eukaryota; kingdom Metazoa; phylum Chordata; class Amphibia; order Anura; family Myobatrachidae; genus Crinia; species Crinia signifera. The sequence continues at coordinate 154,821,396 of NC_139217.1, forward strand.
GTACATTAAAGAAAACCTGGCTAAGGGTTTTATTAGGCCCTCTAAATCCCCACTAAGTGCTGGATTCTTTTTCGTTTCGAAAAAGGACGGGTCGCTCCGACCATGTATTGATTACAGGGCACTGAATAAGATTTCAGTTAAAAACACCTATCCTTTGCCCTTGATCTCGGTTTTGTTTGACCAACTTCGCACAGCTAAAATTTTCACCAAGATAGATTTGCGCGGAGCATACAATCTGGTGCGCATTCGGGCCGGGATGAGTGGAAGACTGCCTTTAGTACCCTCACAGGGCATTATGAATATCTAGTCATGCCCTTTGGCCTATCAAATGCGCCCGCAGTCTTCCAGGACCTAATAAATGACGTGCTTCGAGATTTCTTGGGCAGATTTGTCGTTGTCTATTTAGACGATATTCTGATTTATTCCGGTTCCATAGACGAGCAAAGAAATCAAGTTCGTCAAGTACTCCAGAAACTTCGGGAAAATTCTCTTTTTGCTAAAATCGAGAAGTGCGAATTTGAAGTGCCTGAAGTATCCTTTTTAGGCTACATTATTTCTGCTAATGGATTCCGCATGGATCCTAAAAAAATGCAAGCAGTCATGGATTGGGTCCGGCCAACCAACTTAAGGGCCATTCAAAGATTTCTGGGGTTCGCTAACTATTATAGACGTTTCATCGATTCATTCTCCGTGCTGGTGGCGCCCATTGTCGCTCTCACTAAGAAAGGGGAGGATCCGTCTAAGTGGACAGAGGCTGCTGAGCATGCGTTCCGCACTCTTAAACTGGCGTTTGCCTCAGCCCCAATCTTGAGACATCCAGACCCGGAACGACCTTTTGTCGTTGAAGTTGACGCCTCAGAGGTGGGCGCAGGAGCAGTATTGTCTCAACAAGACCCAGGCTCCTTGTCTTTATTTCCTTGTGCCTTCATGTCACGAAAATTCTCGTCGGCTGAGGCCAACTACGACGTTGGCAATCGAGAACTTTTAGCAATAAAATGGGCCTTGGAAGAATGGAGGCATTGGCTAGAGGGGGCTCGCCATCAGATTTTGATAATCACGGACCATAAAAACTTGCAGTATCTAGAATATGCTAAGCGCCTTAATGCTCGACAGGCCCGATGGGCCTTGTTTTTCACTCGTTTTAATTTTATCATTTCTTTTAGACCAGGCTCAAAAAATGTCTGCACGGACGCCCTCTCCCGCAACTTTCTTCCTACTCAGGAGGCTAAGGAACTCCCCTTACCCATCCTGTCGGAAACACAAATCCATGCCGGATTAACACAGACCATTTTGGAACAGCTCCAGCAGTCCCAGGAGCAGGCTCCCAGTGTCACTCCTAAGGGGCGTTTATACGTTCCTGCGAGATTTCGCAAGGAGATTTTGGCCGAGTTCCATGACAGTGGTATTGCAGGACATCCAGGTATCAAAAAGACGATTAAACTCCTCAATCGGAGTGTGTGGTGGCCGGACATGGCTACTGATACCAGAGAATTTGTCCTCTCTTGCCCGGACTGTGCTCGGCACAAGACCGCTAGAGAGAGGCCTATTGGACCACTCATGCCGTTGGTTATTCCGTCCAAACCTTGGACGCATATTGCCATGGATTTTGTGGTAGATTTACCCGAATCCTCTGGTTTTCGAGCTATCTGGGTTGTAATTGATAGGTTCAGTAAAATGGCCCATTTTGTTCCTGTGCCCCAGTTACCCTCAGCGGAAGAGTTGGCGAAATTGTTTTTACGCCATATTTTCAGATTGCATGGTTTACCTCGCGACATCGTGTCAGATCGCGGTCCTCAATTTGTGGCCCGATTCTGGAGGAAGTTCTGTGCTGCGTTAAGGATCAAATGCAGTCTTACATCCGCTTATCACCCGGAGTCAAATGGGCAGACTGAAAGACTGAACCAGTCCCTTAAACAATACTTACGCTGTTATGTGTCCAAGACACACCATGATTGGTCCGAATTTTTGCCCATAGCGGAATTTGCGTATAATAACGCACATCACTCCTCCTCTAAAGTATCTCCGTTTTTTACGGTGTATGGTTTTCATCCCAAAGCAAATGCCTTGGGTCCAGAGGAGCCAGAGAGTCATTCTGGTATTACTTCTCGTTTAAGGAAGATCTGGAGAGGAGTACGCTCGGCGCTTCAGTCAGTGGCTCAACAGGAGAAGAGACTTGCCGACCGTTAAAGACGGCCTTGTAATTTCAGGGTGGGTGAGAGGGTTTGGCTTTCCACACGTAATATTAGGATTCGTCAACCTTCACACAAGTTTGGCCCTAGATTTATTGGGCCATTTCTTATCACAAAAAGGGTCAACCCAGTGGCCTTCCGCTTGCAGATTCCTAAATCTCTTAAAATCTCTAAAACCTTTCATGCCTCTCTTTTAAAACCTGTCTTTTTGTCTAAAAAATTTCCTAGGAGGTTAACTCAAAAGAAAGCGGCAGTGAGGGTTCGTGATCAGCAAGAATTTGTGGTAGAAAAAATCCTTGATTCCAGAGTAGCACGGGGATCTCTTCAATTTCTCGTGCACTGGAAAGGGTATGGACCGGAGGAAAGATCCTGGGTCTGGGAGAAGGATTTACATGCTCCCAGACTTAAAATAGAGTTTTTCCAGAAATTTCCTCGTAAACCCGGTAGTAAGAGATCGTTAACCTCTCCTCAAGGGGGGGGGGTAATGTCAGGCCCCGGAGAGACGCCCGCTCGGCAGAGAGGTCTGCCGCGGTCTCTCTCTCCCCGGGCACCTGTCATCCGGTCCCGACGTCAGGGTCTCCGGCGCTGCTGCTGCAGCAGCCGGCGACGTCGGGACACATTCCGGCGGCGAAGGGGTGCCGCCGTCACTTCAGGGCAGCGTCACGCACGGTTGCTTAGCAACCGAGGACGCTGCGCTGGCTCCCCGGCGGAAGTGCTGGGGTTGCCCAGCGACAGGAGACGCTGGGGAGAAGCGTGTGCGTCTCCCTGTCATTAGAGCAGCGGCCGGCGTTATCACGCTGCCCCAGCTGCTGTCATCTGCAGGGTGCAGCCCCATTGGTCCAGGCTCCTTCTTAAGGGGGCTGGGCCAGTCCTTGATGCCGGTCATAGCTTCTGCTACAGGCTGCCTGCCGGTTCCGTGTCTTGCCCTGTCTGGTCTCCTGCCAGTGCTTCCCTTGTCCGGCTGCTGGTTCCAGGACCCTCATTCGGCTCCCTTGTAAGTACCCCTTTCTGGGGTCTTTTTCTTGTCGGTTGATTTGCCGCCCGGTTGGGCCTTATACCTTTGTTTCTCATCATTTCATTGGTCCCTGTGTCTCCCTGGCTAGATCTCTTTTGTTTTGTATTGCCTTGCCCTTCTTTTTATTCAGTCCGGTATTGGTGCGACGGAGTCGCAGTGGTTGGCGACTAGGTCGCTGGCGCTTACTTGCGTTAGGCAGGGTTGGCTAGTTGCCATTTATTGTTTTTCTGTAGTTAGGAAGTTAGCCAGTTTCACCTCTTGACTGTACCTTGGGAGGGTCCCGACTCTTTGTCCCACGTAACACCTGGCTGTACCGGAGTCTGAGCTGGCTTAACCAGCTCACCCAAACGTTGCGGCTACAGGCGAAGCCTAGTTCTCCGCAAGAGTCGGTTACCCAACCCAGGGGGTCAATAGAGAGAGTATAGGACCGCCCTGGCTGTTCTAAACAGCAGTCACGGCTGCGGGTTAACACCCAAAACCTAACAATAGTGGAGTGGGCTTATTATTCACAATTTTCTGGTGGGAGGACAGCTTGCTTGACTGCAAATATCTCCAGTTCCCAGAAATAGATTTCTTAGATTTTAATGGAATTAAAAACTAGAGAATCCCTCCTACCAAATGGTACTAGGGACTAGGGGATCAGAGTTCAGGAGGCAGAGCAATCTGCCCACGAGTATATAATACTACATACCAGGTGTGTGGAGCTGGAGCAGTAACCAGCTGCTGGAAGGCTGAGATCTCTGGTTCTGGGCATAGTAGAGACAAGCTGCTAGTGTCCATCAAAGGGGGAGAGCTAAGTCAGACAGAATCTGAAATATCTGACTGGGAATAACAATTAACAGGCTTGGATGGGGACCACTGCTTTGAAGTCAGATATCTCCGGTTCCCAATGGCCGATTTTTACAATTTTTATACCCATGGAAAGAGGGGACCCTCAGCTTTCAGCTGAGGACCCTTAGACTCCTGGGGGGGTTTCTTTGTACTCAGAAACCCCCCCCTGCGTGCGCTACTGGCACCCTATCACACCGACAAACTCCGCTAAACTAAGGCCTGTGTTCTATTACACTAACAAACTTCCACACCATGCGGCATGTGTACTTTCACACCAACGTTCTCCCTCACTCCTTCGGCCTGCACTATACCACACAGACGCACTTCCTCACCCTACAGCCTAATCCTGTCCCTCCCTGCCAGTGCCGAACCCTAATCTACCCCCCGCAGCCTAACCAAAACCCCCTCTGGCAGCCTAAACCTAACACTTACCTGACATATATTCACACATACACACACACTGGCTTGGCTGCCGTGGAACTGCAGCAGCCTCTCCTTTCCCTTATGCAATGGCAGCAGCCTGATATCAGTGTCGCTCCGCCCCCCACTGTGGCCATGTAGCTCCGCCCTCAATAGTCTCAAGAAGCTATGCTCACCACCAAGCCCCATTAAGCTGATATGGCATTATATAAAGTAATCTTTAGAGAGGTTTTTTTACAATTTCTTGCTTGCCAAATAGCAGAAACCCTTAAAGAGCTGTAGAGGGCAATTGCATGCTCCATACACTTTCACTTAAAAAATGCAGAAACTCTTTTTTACACATGAGGGGGGTACTTAATGCCGGACAATATTTCCTTAAATCAGAAATATCGAATTTGACCGTTTCAATGTCAGTTACGATTTCCGACTTTCGGAAATATTAGAAAAGTAAAGAAAACACATGGGTTGGTGAATTCATGTTTTTGTTAGAAATGGATGCTAAGTCGACAATTGAGCGGCTGTTTCAGACAATGCAGATTTGACTGTTAAAATAATCAAATATGCGGTGGCCTATTTAAGGAGGTCTTTGCCAATATTATCGACCAGGTTTAAAAAGGTCCGGCTTACCTTGCATCAAGTCCTCCTGGACCCGGAAGGTAAACCCTTCCTCCCCTTAGCAAGGCAGCCGGACATCCTTCTGGCTGCAGGGGGGAGGAGGACTGCTTAGCTGTCCCCATCGTGAGGGGAGAAGAAGGTGCCCAGGAGGTGACAGAGACCTCCCCCGCAAACCACATTACAGGTATCGCAGGGGCCTCCATCACCGCACCGCGATGCCCGCCGCAAATGTTAGTACATAGGCGCTGGAATCGCGGCGGCGATGTATATTAATACAACTGTATGTATTAATACAACCCACCTATCCACTGACCTTCAAAAAGGAATGTAAAGATGCCTGTGTGAACAAAGCCAAATTAAATAAAATACAGATAACAGCAATGAGGATAAGCACAAGAATTACAGAACTAATGGGTATATTAACACATATGTTCAGCTTATCAAACTTATAAACAACAAGGTGACTAAAAGAGAATGGTCGGAGTGAGGTTAGAGGCAAAATTCAAAAGGCCAGGGAACTGTGGATCAAACAAAAAGCAAGCAACATTGCTCCTTGCAAAACTATGTTGGGCAATAGATGAAAAATGTGCGTGTGCATGTAGATTTAGGGGGGAATTCAATTAGAAAGTGTTACATTTTCGAGTGTTAACTAAAAATATCAATTGTGTGAAAACTTTATTTGCCTGTTAATGGAGGGTATGGTATGAGCATCCGACGGTCGGGATTCCGACGGTCAGTATACCGACATCGGATTCAGGGAGGCAAGCGCAAAAAAGCCCCTTCCGGTGGCTGCACTTGCCAAAGGTTCTATTCTCCTTTAGTGTTGTGGATCCCTCAAGGGAAAATAGCTCCTGTCAGTCGGGATCCTGACTGTCAGGCAGTTGAACAGTCGGGATTCCGATGTAGGTATACTGACCATCGGGATCCCATCTGTCGGGCAATCATCCAGCACCCGTTATCGAGTGTTAACCTATCGTGAAATCCATTTTGAAAATGGAGCCAAATGTAATAGGGTGAGAGTTTCAGAGTGAGAGATTTTGTGAGAGTTTTTCCCATTTTTTTAAAGCAGCAATCATTCACATGGCAAAATCAACCTGGTTTTGCATTGTAAATGGTTGCCACTTTAAAACAAATGGGAAGGGTGTGGTATAGGGTACCGACAGTGGGGATCTAGACAGTCATTAGCCTGACGTCGGGATCACAACTGCCCAGACTCAGACAGCATGGTGAGCGCAACAAAGCCCCTTGTGGGCTCGCTGCGCTTGCCATGCTGCAGTCACGGTGGCTCGCTACGCTCGCCACCTATTCTATTCTCTCTCTATGGGGGTCATGGACCCCCACGAGGGAGAATAGCGGGTGGCAGTCGGGCACCCATCTGTCGGAGTTTTGACAGTCGGGATCCTGACATTGGGTAAATGTCTGTCGTGATCCCGACTGTCGGGACCGCATCCGGCACCCAATGGGAAAACTCTCCCAAAATCTCTCACTTTCTGAAACTCTCACCCTATTACATTTGGCAATTGGTGTTAAGTGTTTATGACCTTTCACATGTTAAGTGTGGGTAAAAATCAGGAAATCTGCCAGTACATCAAAAAAATAGACAAACTAATATTAAATAACAGTACAGATTATTAGTTACATGGATTTTTCTAAAACAGTGAATAAATTATAGTTAGCAAGTGCTTTATACTTACTGTAAATTACAGGTGCAAAAAAAGTCTGTAAGTAGATACTGTATTTGTCTTTTAAAACAACTGTCCTATTAATGCAGCAGGTCCATATATCAAACCCATTTCCCTACAATATGAGCATTTTCACCCCACAAATTTCATGTCATTATTTAGAAACTGCCACTCACTTTCACCCAGTGCCTCTCCCAGTCACCTTCGTCCACACATTGCCTCCCGAACTGTGGCATAACTATAAGTTTTGCACCCCCCCGCAGAAATTTTAGCAGCGCCCACCTTCTGCACCCCCCCAGTAAAGTTAACCCCCTGCAACAAAGCCCCTTGCGGGCACGGTGGCTCACTACGCTTGCCACCTATTCTATTCTCCCTCTATGGGGGTCACAGACCCCACGAGGGAGAATAGCCAGTGGCCGTCGGGACCCCGAGTGTCTGGGTTTTGAATGTCGGGATCCCGACATCGGGGTAATGACTGTCGGGATCCCGACTTTCGGGAAACTGTCCGGCACCCCTCAGGCACAGCACTCAGATCTTGGAAACACTAACAAAATGTATTTATTTATTTACAGTTTCTTATATAGCGCAGCATATTCCATTGCGCTTTACAATTGGAAACAACAGTGATTAAACAAACTGGGTAATTTATCTCCAAAACAGCGGCGTAGCCCCCCAATCCCCCGCAGCCTTACCTTTCGCGCTGGTCCCGGCGGCTCCGTTCTTCTGCTGAGGACCACCACAAAATGGCAGCCCCCATACAGCAGACAGTTTCTGCTGTATGGGGGCGGCCATTTTGTAGTGGTCCTCAGCAGAAGAACGGAGCCGCCGGGACCAGCGAAATAGGTAAGCCTGCGGGGGATTGGGGGGAGGTGTAACTATAGCACCGCAGCCCCCGGCGCCCCCATATGCACAGCGCCCCCCCGCGGTGGCGGGGGCTGCGGTGCTATAGTTACGCCACTGCTCCAAAAGTTGCCCTCTGTTGCATTTTGTTGTGCAAATCCATCCAATTATGAATCAAACTGATAGTACCAATGATATAGTCCTTTACATCATTGGAGAAAACGTGGTTTATCAAGTAGGGGAATAAAGATTCTAGAAAAGGAATAGCTATATTTTATTGATTAACAATTTTAACTTGATCGAAATTTTTGTACATAATTCATAGACCGGCTATTTACAAATATTTAACTTAAAACTTTAAAATTAGTAAAGCAATAATTTATTAGGGTCCAGAGGGATTTCCATTTTGTTTAAATACAGTAAGTTTCAAGTATTGGGATCAGGCTTTAAGTAAAGTAATAATAATAAAGAAATAATCAGCTTATTTATAGCGCACACTTTTTCTAAAAATACTCAAAAAGTTTCCAATAGAAATAATCAATCCAAATCTATATTATAATGTAGCAATCTGGCTTTGTAAAAAATAAAATGAGACTACTGTAGTTAAACCGACTACTTGTATTACCCACCACAGCAAGAAAATACAGCTGTTACTATATCATTAAGTGACGTTTAAAGAAGCTCAAGTGTCAACACAGATAGCCACAGGTATCAAAAGGTCCTATACATAGACTGCTAACTCTGTCACAAACATGCCAAATATAAATAAGAACCGTAGCTGCTGACTAATTGAGAACATTCCCAGTGTCTAACTGTGAATACAATATAAATAAATACAAAGGGAATAAATACTGTAAATAACAACCGTACAAAAAATATTGAAAAATTTAAATATGGTATAATTTACTTTATCTGTGATGCTACATAATGTGACACCTGAGATTAGTGACACAGCTTCCATCATACAGGGCACACTCACTGCTGCTTTTATCTCAGTGATAATACAGTAGTTCTACGCGTATCGTGTATATCTTCAACACTACAAAAGTAATGGCTGTCATGTGTGTGGGGCACATGGATATTTAGGATGAGAGCTATGAAAGAATGTAGAGTGATAGAGTAGAGAGAGATATAGCACTAACCAATCAGCTCCTGACAACACCGCCTGCAAATGAGAGTTCGAAACTGATAGGTTAATGGGTATGGGTAAAAACTGGAACCGTATAGGACAGGCACCATTCATCCTTCTGTGTCATTGCAGAGCTTGTAGTGTCTGGTCTGGGGTGTGTCCCTTTCAGTGAGGCTGCCTGTGAAAATTGTCCCCAGGTAGAGGAGGAGGGGGAGAATAAAGCCTCCCTGTATGGTCCATGGATGATTTAAAAACGGAACGGTCTGGACCATACAAGGAGGCTGTAATCTCCCCTTCCCTATGTTTCCATTGAAACCTATCACTGGTACCCCTGACTGGACACCTTCCAGACAGGCACCCCGCTGATTGGACACTACAAGCTTTGGAGTGCAGAGTTTGATGAATGGAGCCTGTCCGATTTGGCGTTCCAGGGCCCGGTCCGGTTCTGGTTTACACTTAGTCCCTTGGTTAATGCTTTATCTTTAGCTCTCTCTATTCTTTGATAAATACCCACCCCTCCTGCGCCCCCCTTAGTCTTCCATTCTGAACTGAAACATCTATTCCATATATGGAGGGGCAGAGTACCATTTCTTTCAAAGATACTTCTGACTCTTTTTATGTGTAATAGTATAAGGGGCAATTCAATTATGATTGATGTGAACAGAGTGCGATTGTAGTGCTAACAATACCTTTGCTCATTTTTCCTTGCACTCCATAGGGATGCTCTGGAAATGAGAGAACACTCTCTACAATATGAAGGGGTAATATGAGCATCACATGCCATTGGTGGCACATTGCTCAGTATTCTCCCCATATGGGGGATTCAGTTCAGAGTGATTTGCCACCGTGCACAAATCGGGCACTTACTGTAGTGCCAACATCACAAGTTTTCTATCCCACCTTTATGGGGCAGGGCGTGATGTGCTGTCAAGAATTGAATTTCCCCACAGTGTCGGATCAATGTTATCTCTTTAAAGACATATTTTTGTTTATTCCAATTAACCATGAAATAAAACTTAACAAAAATGCGCTGACGTTTGCAATTCAGAAAATGATTTGTAATCCAAGTGTTGGAAAGGATTAAGAGGTACACATTCAGGAATGATCTGACATGAGCATATAGACTGAAAGTTTTAGGTGATAATGTCTACAACTCCAAATCCCTACCCCCCTCCCTTCCCTCTCTGCCTCCCCCCACCCTCTACTTCTAGTTAGAAACTTTTGGATGAAGAATGTGGGAGGTTTGTTCTTCTTTCTGCACCCACCAGAAGACACTCCCCTGTCCAATTTGGGTGAAGCACTACCTTTTTTTTTTTTTTTTTTGCTTTCGTCTCAGGGAACACAACTTGTCTCCTTTCTTTTCTGTCCAGTCACCACTAAACAAAAGAACCTCTGGACACTGTACCATTCTCCAGAACCTGAAGGTATATATATATTTCTATCTCATTGCCTGTATGCAGGGATAAGCCATTGACCTTTCCTCTCTCAGATTGTTACTGCAGACTGCTTTTGATTTTGTGTATGAATTTTTTATTTTCATTTTTGACCATTAACGAAATCAGAGAATTAAAGTGAGATAATATGTACCAATGTATTCAGTAGCAACTACAAAAATGTTGTGAGGTGTGTGTAAAGCAGTTGGTGTAATTATGCAGATGAGATGCTTATAAAATAACTTTTAAGAAACGTGCAGTTGTTCAGATCCAGATGTGACTTAGCTGCAGACACAAGTGAGTGGGACATTGTTATCAGGCTACATTTTTCCCAGTGTTCAGGCAGTTTAGGAGTATGCAGGAAACAATAGTGTAATGTCTGCTTCTCTTTGCATCTCTGAGTATCTGAACCCTGTAGTTCATTTTTCTTTGATTTACTAAACCTGAAGTGTAGAATATCAGTGGTCTTTGAGTAAAAGTTTGCAGCATCAGCTGCAAGAAGAGTGAGACAATTGACCAGGACAAAGTTATTCTGCGCTCTGTTGGACTCTTTGTTAGTGAAACTCTTCGATTTGTTCCATCCTCTTCTTCAAACCTCTTCCCGGCATAAGTACATTACACAGAGGGAGCGAGTTGCAATTATTCATTGGAGGTTTTTTTTCCTTTCAATTATTTAATTTTGCTTTTTCACATCCTCTTTTCTTATGCCTTCAAAGCATTACCCAGTTTTATTTTTCACATGTTTAAAGGATGATTACTATAACTTTACAGTTTATATGCTTTTAGAAAGTAGGTAAGAGAATGAATGGACCCAAGTGAACTGGGACTTGTATGTTACTGTACAAGTTATGATGCCATATTTCAAGATGCGATTCCGATTCAACATGATACATGCGTGTATTAATCAACATTCTTGCGCAGAAAGTTGGGTACTCTCTACATTTTAAGTATGATATTAATTAACATAAGATGTTAAACATTCCACAACTACAACAGTGTGCAAAACAGATTGTATGATGTTCTTAAAATAGCTAAAAATCACTGTTGCATGACATATGTCATTACGTTTTTTGTAGAATATGTTTTATGTAATACACACTCTTTAACTCTCTCTCTCTCTCTCTCTCTCTCCATCTCTCTCTGTCTCTTTCTCTCTACTTTTGAGTATATTATACACACAGTATTCAGGTCCATTTGTAATGTGTACATGCTCACTGCCTTTTGTAATGTCCAGTGAGCTACAATCTACTGTGGAATTTCTGCTTATGCCTAATTACTTATACATAATTGCATCTGGGCTGTCTCTGACAATAATTGCATTTGCTTTCTAAGCATTGTTAATTGATATACAGTCCACTCTCTCTCTCTTTATATGGCCCCTTTAATACAGCCATTGTCCGTGCAACCATCTTCAAGACATACTGCTGCCTCAGCGACTTTGACGCATGTTCCACTGTGACACATATAGTACCGTATGGGATTTAGGACTATATCATTTATGAAAATGGTTCCATACGTTTTTCTGAAAATGATAGCATTCATGTCTTGCCATATTTAATCAATTGACTTGATTCCATACTCACAGATTGGTACTGAATGCACAAAACACACACTTTTTCCATCAGTTTATATCGATTGTTATAGTTTGAATGAAAGTATTTTTTTTTTAAAAGGGCGTGTTCCATGCAGTGCCAATAACGGGGAAATGTCCTGCAGCTGGGAAATATTTCTGAGCCATTTGAGAAGCACCAAATTAAACTAGGCGGGAAATACCTCTGGAATATTAAGAAAATAAAAATACTGTTAATAAATTATTATACTGCAGGATGTGAGTGTCCCATTCAGGAATGGGATGCATATGTTTTCCTCCTTACACATCTGCTTGCTAAGAAGCATGATGATATTTTTATGGAGGTAGTTTGTTTGAGTTGTGGCTCATTCAGCACCCAGGAAACTTAAACTCAATATAAATAAATGACAGTCACATAGATGTCTCAAAGAAAGATGCATGTGTGCTCACAGCATCTTCAATATTTGAAAGGCTGAAATACAAGCAGATACAGTACATCATTCCATTTATTAAACCTAGAGCAACACATAATGTGAATACAACAGGCTTTGGGGGAGATATATCAAAGCTTTGTGAAGTGGAGAGAGCTCATTTTCAAGCAGCTTCTGCCCTGTTCCAGGCTGTGTTTGAAAACTTAGGTTAAGGAGCTGATTGGTTAGCACTTTATCTCTCTCCTCAAGATTTGATCAATCTCCCCAACAGTCTAAGATTATAGAATTCAGAATTCCATTGTGAAAACGTTTGGCCATCCACTGAAAATTAAAATTTTGTATCACCATGTATCATGGCAATAAGGATTATTTTCTCAGGGGAATGTATCGGAGCTTATCCCAGTGATCAGCAATAAGTGAATTCACAATGGTTTTACGGGTGCGGAACTCTGCTCCATTGCGCATGCGTGATTATCAGGTCATGTATGTGTAAGTGGCCATTGGCGTTTTGTGAAGTTTAGACATAGGCTACAATGGCTAATGATGGAGGTAGTTACCATTCCCACTCCCTTTAATTTTGCTACCTAAAATGATGGAGTAGTAGTGTCTTTTGTGTGACCCCTGTACATACATCTTGGTGGTACTTATTTGTGGTTAGACCCCCTAAAACGTGTGCCTGGGAATATCCCATGAATGCCTTTTGATAAATATACCCTTTAATGTAGAACAAATTTATACTCTACTCTTATGGTGAGTAAATTTCCCAAACTGTACATAGACTATCCATACATTTCATGTGTCCACAACATTTAGATGGAGAACTAATAATATCAAAAGACATGTACAGTATGAGTGGGGGAGGATCAGGTTTTTTGGGTGTCGGCCATAAGTAATGGAAGTCCACCAGATTAATTCAATTGTTTTGTTGACAGGCGCAACCCCCAATACTTATTGAGCTTGTTGTGCCCAAATGCATTGGGTTTAGCCACGTAAAGTTCTGTTTAGTGTGCCAAAACAGCAGTTTTCAGGTACCCAAACAGCCAACATCACTCCCCAGGAGGCATTGAGAAGACATCATGCAGTCACACCTGAACAGATGAACAATTCAATAGCTGTTGTTGGGTGTCATCTGCTAACAGCCAAGCTACAAACAAATGAATCACCCCCAGGGATGGTAACATTGTTTTTCGATTCATAAGAACATAAATCCCTTATATACTCTTACAGTATATAACTTACAAGTTACGCAACCTTATCAGAAATTGAAGAATGAATCAGAAATGGAAAGGAAGAGTACTCAAATCAACATTTGTAATTGTTATATTGGGTCATTTTCACATAGGCAAAGTTCAGTAAGGGCATGTTGACACAACTGCTGACAGAGTTGGCTAAAAGCATGAATATGGTGAAGACAAGTATCAAGCCAGGTGTACACATAGGGGTGGTCACATCACAGGATAACACTGCATGTGGACAAATAGTAAGGTCTGTACATGTTGCTTTGAAGCAACAAACGCCTGATTCACTTCAAGCTCAGCAATGGCCCAGTGCTGTGTGGCGCTATTGTTTGCAAAGAGGCTAGCATGAGTTATTTGTGACAGACAGATAGATGAAAAGTGATTCTTTATCTTTAATAAAACACATTTAAAATGCTAGTAAGAGAAACATGAAACTACATATGTGTAGTGCGCTAGGATGTGTTAGTTGGAAACTTGGTACTGAATTACTGTAAATTCATGAGTAAGCAAGGCTGCTCCTCCCATGAGGGGAAGTGAGCATTTCAGCCTACACTACATCATAAATATAATGTATGACTTTACAAATAAACATGTCAAAACATACTGTATGGGAGAGTAAAGAATTGTGAGAATTTTGGCTTGCAAATTTTCTATGCTCCAACGCAATCCACACATCTGTAAAAAACATAAAAACATCTGTGTCCATGCAACCTAAATATCATGGAAAGTTCTGTCTAAATGCATTCTCACATCTGTGGACTTTTGATCTTAATATTACAGTAAATAACTCACCTTTCCTGCTGGTTCTTATGTTAGATCAGTAGTAAATTATATCTATGCTAAGACTTCATTGCCAGCCTTGTGCTGCCATGTCTGCTACACCTTTATAGAAGAGCTGTGGAGAGTCTCATGGCCAAAGGCACTCATACTGTACTCAGAGGAAATGTAGGTGCACCAGCATTTTATCTGATAATGGTGATAGGTACAGTGTTGGCAGCATTGCTGTAACGTATACCCTTCTGTAAGTGAAGCAGCTGTCCTCCAATGATCTGTAGGATACTGTTAAATGTTAGTTTGCAGAAATAGTGAAGGTAATAGTTTCAGGCTAATTTAATAATCTCTGAGTTTAAAGGCAAATCAAACTATAAATACAGTTTTCCTGATCTTGCCCTAAATTATGAATCAGCAAACCTTGACATCTCCTTTGAAATTTCTAGTAGAATATATGTGAATCAATTAATTATCTATTGAGAAAATAACTGTGGGAGGTTCCATAATATACCAGGCCATTTTGTTCATGCCTGGAAAGCAGGACAGATACAGATCCAGGGAAATACTAATGTAGCATATTTGTCCAAGCCCAGCCCACTAGATCCTTGTACTGGGACTCACTGTGGGTGTTGGTTTCTGCCTTGTAGTGTGTCTCGCTGTGGATTTTGAGAATCCAGCGTCTTGTGTCCATTGGTATTTGTCTTCTACCGAATCTCATTTTAGGCTATGGGGGAATCCATTATCCTGGAACCAATCAGTCTTTTATTGGGATTCAATGTGGTTATGAAGGATCCAGGATTTCGTATACATAAGTAGCTGTATGTTTCTGTGTTTTCTGTGACTTGGGGATCCAGTATACAGCATCATTTGACCATTGGTAGCTGTCTAGTAGTTGGACTCAATGTGACTGTGTAAGTTCTAGCATCCAGGTCCATTGGTATCTACATTTTACTTTGTCTTGCTGTGGTTAGAGAAGATCCAGCATCCCAATTCCATCAGTATCTGTCTTGTACTGGGTCTTAGTGTGGCTTTGACAGTACTAGCATCCTGGATCCATCTACATATATGTTTTTATTAGGTCTCATGTTGCTGTGGTGGTAGATCCAACATCAGAGATATGGTTATCTGTCTAGCATCGGATCTCATTGTGGCTGTGGGATATCCAACACTCCTGTCCATTGGTATGTTACTTGTAAATGGACTCTTGGAATGTGGAGGATCCTGCATCACGGATTCACCATTATTTGTCAAATGGGACCAGACTACAGCCAGGAAAGTACTATTCTCTGAAAGCAGAGGGACATAAGATGTACAGCCATTGGAAGCTTTCTTGGCTCCAGATTCAGGATCCATTCTTCTTGATAAAGTTGATGAGACAATAGGTGGAGCCATCGTGAGATGTGTTTGCAGCACCACACTCCAGTTCAGGATCACTATCCTTGGCCAATTGCTTCACAATTTCAACTCTCCAGTGATAACATACAGTATGGCTGGGAATGGCAATATTCTGTGGGTATTTTCATTATCACAGGCAATAACTGTGATATCTTTATAGATGTTTTCATAAATCTGCCCATACTACAAGTTGTGAAAATCATGCAGAGAGAGTGGTTTCCACAAATGTTTTTTTTGGAATACAACTGCTCATAATCCGTGCATTAATAATTATAATCTACAAATAATTATAATCAGTGGTTTGATTTTAATAAACTGTGCATTAATAATTATATAATTTCTTTAAATAGCTAATGCATTTTTAGAATTACCTAGGGCAACTTGCTAAATTAAAACAAAGGACCAGATGCTCTAAACTTCAAAAGTGATAAAATAAAGAGTGATAAACAACCAACCAATCAGCTCCTGCCTGACATTTTTCTAACACGGTCTGTGACATGGCAGGTAGGAGCTGATTGGCTGTCTGTGTATCACTCTCCATTTGATCACTTTTGAAGCTTAGAACATCTGGCCCACAGAGATAATATAATTTTACTGTGTTAGTCATTGTTTTTGGTGTAATAAAAATAGTATATTGCTAACACCATATTCACTATCCCTGATAGTTTGCAGTAACATTACTGACCATTTTTCATTTATACGCCTCTACTTCAGTTAAACCGCACATACCCTATAGCAAAGCCACACTCATCACCCTCATTTTGTATAAAGCCTTGGTGTAATACTATAATATCAATCATTTGGCATATATTTTTTTAACAGGAATTTAAGGAGCAATTCTTTCTCTAAAAGATAACCATACTTATTTGATCTTTGGAATCCTTTGCAAATGTAATATTTTTATAGAGGTAATTTCATGGTTTGGATGAGGCTCAGGAAAATGCAGTAAAAGTGCTTTTTTTATGCGAGTGACCTTTCTATTAGGTTTATGTCTTGAAAACATATGGTTCCCATAAGGATCAATGATCCCTATGGTACTTGTGTTAATATTTTTCTTAGTTGACTGATCTGAAACACACTAGTATGGAACTTGTTTCACATGTGGACAACATACTGTACCTACCATGAAATAAACTCCCTAATGGGTGATATCACCCCACAATTATGCAAATATGTAATAACCAAAAATTGCATGTTTCTTACCTAAGCATAAAAACCTGAGACTTATATGGAGGGGGGAAAAGAGCCAACTCTAGTTATTAGAATTAAAGAATATAGACTTGAAGATAAAAAGGAATGGTGGAGAAGAAACTCACCATCTGCCAGTATTTCTTAACAGGCCTAGTGCTGATCCCATCCGCAAAGGTATCGAGGCTCCCCTCCGAATGACACAAATAAAGGCTGACCGGGAAAGGTAGTGCTGATGTCCCCGTGGGGTAAAATCAGTCAAACCTGAGAGCAACTCAAGAACTGTAGCAAAATATCCACTGAAACAAAGCCGACACCAAAACAAGAGAGGTGGGGAGGGAATATGTAGCTTAAAATATAACTTTAAAATTCTGGAATCCCAGATAATATTGAGTAACAACCCCAAACACCTCTATTTACATCACATGAAAGATACACTTACTAAGCTTCAACAAACTGTACCCTTAACCCCTGCCTTGTCAAGTGTGAAATGATACACCATTGGCGTTTAAATCCCTGCCAGGCATATAAAATGCCTTCTGTCTTTCAAAACTGTGAAGTTCACAACTTCACCAAGATATGTGTCACCAAAACAAGACCTCAGGTTCCTTTTATCCTTGATGTCTGCTTCACTGATCCCTGTTTGTGAATATGGTACTATCCTTAAAGCAATGTTTTAAAGTATGCGTTAAAGGCAGCTGGTTCTTTATGTGGACAACATAGATTAGAATATTAAATCAGTACTATGCCAAATATATCATTCCTATTTCTGGCCTGATAGAAAATCCTTGAATGATGTAGCTAGCAAAGTTTCCAATGGACAATTATTCCAGCATTTAAAAGGGGTAAATTTTATCTCATGTATATCTCAGTGGGATATGGTATATTCTGTCATGAGACCAAGTAAAAACCGGAATTCATAAAGAAATTATTAGTCTGGTGATGATATTGTGACATGTTAGCGTAATGTAATATGAGATGAAAAACACCATTTACAATTAAGTATTCTATATACTAAATTGTGATGATAAGGCTGATTTTCTATTACCATTCATCATAGCAATAAAAATTCACTGCAATTTACTAAAAAAAAGTTCCCCAGGGCAGCTTACTGATACTCAACCCATAATTCATCAGGGAATTGAGCTGTTAGCCTGCTTGTCTTGCCTACAGCTATTTTCAGCTG
This sequence comes from Crinia signifera, assembly GCF_055691185.1. NCBI lineage: Eukaryota > Metazoa > Chordata > Amphibia > Anura > Myobatrachidae > Crinia > Crinia signifera. The sequence continues at coordinate 154,839,329 of NC_139217.1, forward strand.
TAGTGCAGCCTCCATGTACAAGTTGAATACCACCAAAATGTAGGCTTTCTCCTTGTATAGGCCAAGTGTGGCATTAACTTGTCTTATATCCCTATATAAGTATAATTGAAAAACTGATTTCCTCCTCTAGATGGGTATAAATTAGGGATGTGCAGATCCGGATTTGCCCGGATCTCAAAACGGGATCTTATTGGCTATCAGCTGTCAAATGTTTTGGCTCCAAAACCTGTGACAGCTGGATAGCCAATACCACAGCAACAATCTATAAGGACACAGTATAAGGACAATACTTTTGCATTCTAGCATCTTTTCACACCCGTAGCATTTTTTTCACACTAAAGCTTATGGGCCCTACACATGTAGCGATGGCTGGGCATTTTCTGAGTGATTTAACTTAATTTAACTACATACTGTAGCTCAGAAAATGCCCCTACATCACTGTGGTTGTAGGGGCTAAAGCAATATAGATGCGCGGCCCCACGCCTCGGTTTCTTCTGCCGAACCATTAAACTGCATGATGTGGTGTCAGCTCCAGTAATCATATTATATAGTATTGTAATTGTCATAATTTAAGCCAGTTGCAGGAGGGGGGAGTTTCTGGGCAAACAGAACCTCCCCTTTCCTTGCATGTCAAATACACATAGTATGTATTGTGCCAGTATTTGTGATATATATTAACCAAATGTCTTTCCTTAACAGCCTCTATAGGAGCGCGACAGGACTGGGGACCTCTATGCTCAGGATTATTGCCAATTCCATTTCACACAACCAGCAGTGACAAGCCAAAAAAAGAGAGTATTTAGGGAGATTGGAGGAATCCTTTCACCCCTACCATCATGGGGGTAATATGGCTGGCTAAATTCATGCTGGGATGTACAGCACTATGGTATGTGGAGCAAGCTCAGGGCCAGCTGGAGTTCAGTGACCATCAAGGCTATGAAGAAAGGGCAGCACAAAGAGTGAGAAGGAGAGGACAGGACACGTTGAGAGGGTAGGTCATGGATTGATGTCATTTGTTTGTCAGAAGAGTAAATTAGTTGGAAAAAACATTAACAATATTAGAATTTTTTTCCTTATTTCTGCGTTTTGCTAAATACATAAAACAAAATACTGCATTGTTTTTGGCACCAGAATGAGCATGATGTTACATAACTTCAATAAGTGTTATTTAAGATATTGGAAAATGCACTAATAGGGGAAACTTGTTAATAAAATAAATAATATACTGCACTTATTGGGCGAAAAGCTGCTGACCAATGGTTGGAAGCAGCGGTGGGTTTTAACTATGGACTGCAGCCCCCCCCAGTAAAATTTGCCACTGTAGTGAGCTCAGCTGAGTCAGTTGCAGTCTGTGCGACTGCATTGGTTCAGTGGCTTCACTGTGACCGGCAGCAATTTCCTACCCTCCAGTCACCAGCATGACAGGCAGTCCCATTGAGAGGAGTTTACTACTTCCGGTACTGCCAGACCGGGCTTCGGTAAGCAGAGAGCTTGCTTCCTGTGGGAAGCCACTAGCTGACTGTTCGTCCGTCCATTGAAGCCGAAGGTTTATGCATGTGCACTCAAGTGGTCGATTGTGTGATTGTGCACAGGTGCGGGGATCGAGAACAGAGGTCTCTCCTCACCTACATGGATAGCGGCACTCTCCCTACTTACAAAATGTAGGATCCGCTACTGGTTGGAAGCCAGGCAAAACCAGGGAAAGAGAGATGGGGTTTTCACAATTGGTCTTTATCATTAGTTTGCCTAACACTTTCATATCTTCTTCATTATATAATAAATGTGTAATACTGTAGCTTTGATTCATTCAATTACCTAAACTACAGTATGTGGAAACTGCAATTTTAGTCTTCATACATAGACCTCTCAGTCTAGCTGCTATAAATACTTGAATAATTGAAAACAAGCAAGAAAACCAACTGCTTATTTAGCAAAATGTTCAGGAAGTACTCCCAAGGTGTAAAAGCTATTTAGCACATACTTAGCTGCTTGAGTTGTACTGTATAATGTGACCATTAAATGTCAGGAACCCTGGAGTCTACCTGTTATTCATACTGAGAGCCTTTTCATATCAAGTGAGTACTTGCTTTTGGCTAGATCATGTGGAAATTGGATTTGAGTTTCCAACTCTAGTCCTTAAGTGCACCAAAGAGTAGTACTAGGTCTAACAATGTCCTAATAAAAAATATTTTGTTCTGTGCATAATACATATGTCATACTTTCTGATTTTAATAATTAAATTATTAAAATGATACCAAAATGATTAAAAGGGATCTCTGAAGCTTAGGATAAAAGGTATACATTTAGTATGGGCAAATTGTACAAATGTTTCGCTTGACTCCATCACTTGATCACATGTTTAATATACTAGTGATATTACCAAGACAGAGGGGATAATTCAGACCTGATCGCATGGCCAGTGTTCAGTTAAGACACCACCACGCTAGAGTAAAATCCCGCCTTGTGAATCAATGTGATTACTGTACACATCCATTTGCAGCCCTGCGAATATGTCCAAAACCCATCATAATAGGCTCACCATCAAATGATTTTTACACAGGGTACAAGTCATCGCAGGCTCATAGTAGCTTACATGGCGGTGTGATGGAAAAAGGCATATCCGGCCTGGAGCTGATGTCACCCACCCTCCCTTAGAATGCTCAGGCATTTTCCCTGACACTCCCAGACGTTTCCTAGGGACACCTGCATTTGTTTTAGCACCTCCCACTAAATGGCGTTCCTACCCTCAGATGCCTACTTCCTTTCAATCACCTTGCAAAAGACGTAAGAATAGAAAAAGTAGCATGATTTCATCACAGTACAGTCTTGCACATGCTTAAAGTGAACCATACACATGCGCAGTCTATCAATAACAGCCTGCCATGCAAAATCGCAGCCGTGCCATCAGAGCTGAATCAGGCCCATAGGATTATTGCAGATTATATTTCAATATACATTCTTGACTTTTTCATTTAAAAAGTACTGGTGTTCCATTTTTCATTCCTCATGGTTCTTTCCTTTGTCAATCTCTATAGAAACAGACAGACATTTTCAAAATCCTAATTACCAGCATTTATAGGAAAATCATTATATATGGTTTCACTGAGGTTGGCATACAAACGAGAAACTTGGGATGGCTTTTATGGATTGAGCTAACTTCATATGACATTCATGTCTCAGGTTTCTGTTTAAAAAAAAATATGGGAGCTCTGTCACATCACAGACTACTAATAGCAGTTAGCTCTACACCTTTCTGAAGCCTTGTCTGTTCTGTGCAGACTCCGGCCCTAAAAACTTACACAAATGCATGAAACTTTTCCAGCAACGATGCCAAAATGATTTCTATTCCATGGTGATCCCCAGCGAGGCTGTTAAAACAGTACTGCTGTATGCGGTCATCACACCTGGAAAGCGTTACATGTGTAGAAAAAATGTATCTGCTGAACATCAAGCAAGGGTGGAGCACTGGGATAAAGTGGTGTAGTTCTTTGAGTTGTGTTTAGTAGAAAGTCAGTTTTCTTGGATTTCTTTGCAGTTTGAAACATTGGTTTACACTTACAGAAAAATGTCTCACAATGGGCCTCACACTGCAGGATGACAGAATTGCAATTACAAAGACGTGATTGTTGACTGTACAGTATTGGTTCCATACATTGGGCGACTTTACAGTACCTCTACTGGCTCTAGATTGCCAATGCTTTTATTATACTACAACCAGGGTTTGGCTTAATCATTCCATTGCCTAGAGTCTTCCTTGCCTAAAGGCTTCTTACATGGGCATTTAATGTATTTTAAATACTTATTTAAAAGAAAAAAAAAAAGATTTGAGGTTCCCTGTAGCATTTGGAGCATTAAGCTTAGTACAAATACAAAGTAGCTCATTTATACACCTAGTTACCTATGCTGCTGAGAAGTTTACCAGCCATGTTAATGATGCTTTGAAAACTATGTTAAAGTAAGATCTAAGAGCAAAGCTCTGTCTGTGATTAAACATTTTTTTTTTTTTTACAAAATATGGACCATTGAAATATTCTTGTAATTGAGGTTTCTCCTAGGGCTCTCAGGCATGACGAGATGCTTACAGCCTCTGATTATGGATAAACCTGAGTGCTCTCAAATTCCTGCCCCTATACTTGTTAAAAGTGTTTGTACCTTACAAAACAAATTGTTCTTCTATCAAATGAACCTTAAAACTTTTTGTTTTGTCTACTTTGAACTAATGAGCAGTCTCATGCGTGTAGGAGATTATTTATCGAGTATACAGTATATTTGATGTATGTCAGCTTCTGCATGATAAGACAAATACTAGAATCCGGGTTATTTAAAAATAGGTAACAGCTGGAGATAGCATGGAGCATGGAGTTAGCTCAGCGTCTGTCTCCAATAGCTAACTCCATTTTCACATGTTATTAGCCATTGTAACCTAAACACTACATTTTTGCACAAGAGAGACTATGGACCTTATTCTGGTTCGTTCACATCGGCCCCTTCATTCGCAAAGGGCCGATGTTTTGTGTCTGCACAAACCGTTCACCGGGTGCATGCACCCAACATTGCGGGCGGGGGGGGTGCGGGGGGAGGGCCAGTCCATTTACATATTGGAAGGCCCAGCAATTCATAGCGCTGAGCATTCACATGCAAATGCCCCGATGACACGGGTGCGGGGGGCGGCCACTTTACTATGCGTGCACCTACGCCATCATTCGATAGTCGCTGACCATCGAATGATGTGGGTGTTCCCCCACAGCCTGCAAATTGATTTTTATGTTAATCATCCATTTCCAGCCAGTGCATGCGAACACAAGCCGCGAGGGAGGGAGGGCGGCCTGGCATTCACCAGGCGGGGTTTGGTGAACTCGCAAGTCTGCAAATCATCCAGAATAACCCCCTATATCAGCAGTAGGTTAGCCAGGTCTGAATTCGGCTGTATACTTATAGCAAGCACCTATGATTTTATTATCAGTCTTTGCTGGAATTGAATCTTAATAAAATCATTGTCCCAAATAGAGGTTTTTCACAAGTGGCCCTGGAAAGTCATTTGTTATCTCTGCGTGCGATGATAAGAAATTAAACAACTCAGGTCCAAAATGTGAAGTGTCTTAAATAGACCCCTTAGATATGCACAAGTAATATACCGATGGAGCGCCTCTCAGCCAGCGCTGGTGCTCGCCGGAATGCCCCTGCTGGTGAGCCGGTGCTCCATTTGACTGGGACGTGCGAGCGTCCCACACGCACGCGCGCCCCAGTTTCGTGGCGGTGGTGGAGGCAAACCCTTCCGCTTCAGGGAGACGGGCAGGGTTAGGGGGGAGTTGCAGGGATCTCCGTACTAAGGGGACACACGTGCGTCCCCTTCCGGCGGCTGACGGGGGTGAATCTACCGCCAGCCTCTGCAAGAATGACGGGCGCTCCATCTGTATAGTAGGTTTAGAGCTGTCCTGTTATAAATAAATCAATAACAAATGTATTATTGACATCATGCCATTATGATGCTAGATTCCAAGTGTAAGTAAGAAATACTATAATCAAGAATAGTATTGTAGATATTAAATTAAATAGATATGGGTGTTCTTTATAAACTTTACCAATGTCCAATAGGCTTGTGTATATTATACAATGACTTATTGGCTGCTACAATTTACTACAGATCAGTGCAACACTTCATTCACCAGCTCTAACTCTTTGGGTCAATTGAAATAGTTGTGTGTTGTGCTGCATGGTCTGCCCCCACTCCCTGCACCTCCTTACACCCATGTACAGTGCTTTAATCTAGTAGGTTATACTTGAAAATCAAACCAGGAGCATCTCGACACAACAGTTAACACTGCTTGCACCCTCCATTGATTACAACTGTTATATAGACGAGACAATGAAGTTAATACATTTTTTCCCAATTTAAGGGACTTGAATTTGTGGTACTTATGTAGTAACTGGGCTGCCGATTTTGAAATCGGGTCCATCGCATCGCATCGCACCCGACCATATCGCATGCGATGCGATGCGATGCGATGGACTCGATTTTTCCATAGGATTCAATGTTAAAATGGACTGAGTCCATTTTAACATGGAATTCAATGGGAAAAAGGGGTCCTTTTCATACCCCTACTATCCAAGTGGGCATGGAGTTGGATATAAACCTGTGGCGAGCGTAGCGAGCCACCGAGCCCGAAGTGTGGCGAGCGTAGCGAGCCCCGCGAGGGGACACAGAATACCGTCCCCTCGCGGGGCTCGCTTCGCTCGCCACACTTCGGGCTCGGTGGCTCGCTACGCTCGTCACAGGTTTATATCCAACTCCATGCCCACTTGGATAGTAGGGGTATGAAAAGGACCCCTTTTTCCCATTGAATTCCATGTTAAAATGGACTCAGTCCATTTTAACATTGAATCCTATGGAAAAATCGGGTCATCGCATCGCATCGCATCGTATGCGATGCGATGCGATATCGCATCGCATCGCATCTGATTGTATGCCTTAACTTAAGGCATACAATCAAAAAATCGGCAGCCCAGATACTACATAAGTACCGAATTTGTTTATGGTCAAATCATGATTTTTGGGCTTTTGGTTTTGATTGCTGAAGCTGAGTTTGTTGTGCAATGTTAAAGTTCACAGGTCACAGTTAAAGTACACAACATCAAAAGAAACTAAGAAAAACTATATTATTACTTGTTTAAGCTTAAATGGATACAATGTATACTGTAGTATCTTAAACATTTTTGACTGAACACCGAAAAAAAATTCTGTAATCAAATACAAATTTCAAGTTCAGAGTGCGAGTTTGCCCTTTCGCTTGGAAAATGTAACATTTGTTATACAATCAAGTTATTTAAGCTCAAACAAGTTCAAACATGCTTGAATCTTATTCATCCTGCTTGACTGGAGCTCAAGTTATTTTTCTATCTCCAGTTCATGAATGTATCACAAATATAAGGGTGGGTGTAAGCCTAAATGACAGGCAATCGGGCCAATGGTTGGGTCGAATTCCCTTTGGACCGGACCATGCCCGGTTGCCTATACACATCAGAAAGAGTTAATGAAAAATGGAAAGATCACTGTTCTCTAGTTCATTAATATGCAACATGTTTCAGTTGATCTCACAGCATGACCAATCAGGAGATGATAGAATACAACTGTGGAAAAGTGCAAATCACGGGTACACACTGTACAATCTGGCCAATGTAGCATTCTGATCTGTAGGACATATTGCGCTAATATTGTTCAGATTTGTACCCACCCTTATAACTTTACAGCTAATTCATTGTGCTGGTCTACAACCACTGTGAGCTATCATGTTAAAATATGTGTTTTAACTGAGCCCGTTTTGTATTTGTAAGGAACATGCACATAGAAAAGTTCCTATTAGGAAAATATAATCTTAATATATATCTTAATAACTTATTATGGGAAATTCTGTTTTAAATACAATCTATGGTTTATACAAACTGAAGAATAAAAACGAAAACAAATTAGGTTTTTCTTCTATTTTAGTTCAGCTGTGAGGATTCTACAGGGTAGAAGGTGTATCAAACCGATTGCAGTCAACCCTGATGGCAGATCTAGGCTGACCCGGGTATACCTTGCTGATAAGTGCTACCTACAATCATGGTGTCCAATAGGAACCATTAGTAAACCATATATATGGTTTATTTGACAATTCCAGAGAAATTATGTTATAGGATGAGATTAGTGTGCACAAAGTAGATGTGCAGATTGGCAAGGCTTGCACACGTTCAACTGACTTATCAGAAATGTATGTGTTCAGATCATATGGATATGCAATCGTTCTCTTAAAGAGTTATCAGTCACTTTGGACACCTTATTTACGAGTATGGTTTTTGTGCTGCTGACAAAGAACTGCTGCTATATCCTAGTTTGAAATCATTGGGTGGCCTATTCACTATGAGTGGCCCCTGATAATAAATTATCCAACTCACTGTGAGTAGCAGCAGAGAATACAAAATTACCAGAGCAATCAAGATTGCTCTGGTGTTCCCACTTTTCCCATCACCACTGCTTTAGCGCTCATGTGAGAATTGGAGCCGGACAGGTATGGATTCCTCTTTGCAACCCTGGACCTCCTTTGGCTAAGGTTCCCTCTGTCAAGCCAAACATTTTGTATCTCATTTTACAAAAAGTAGGGGAAAAATGTAAATGTTACATAGAAACATAGAATTTGACGGCAGATAAGAACCATTTGGCCCATCTAGTCTGCCCCTTCTTTTACCCTTCAGGTAATCTCAACCCTTTTTAATCCTTATTTCTTTTGCAGAAATGAAGTGATGATGAATAGATCCCTGTATATTTTTACTTTTGTACAATGTTGTGCATCCTGTTGGGGTTTTTTGTATTATGCTTTATTATATTACATTTTATATATATTTAAAGTACTAATATGTATTTTTAGATTTGATGAGTAAAGTACTGTATAGTAAGACCAGACCCAAGTTGTTTAAGCTATAGCAACACCAGCTCCTCATACATTCTTTTTCATTTTCTTCCAAGAAACGAGCTAATTTGAGGCCGCTGTATGGTTCCATACAGCGTAGAATGTATTTGGTGTTATTTCTAAGTACAATAATGCTCCTGATAAATCACATAAGAGTTTTCTTTTCTTATGAGCTTCAAGACTTGGAGACTGCTCATTGTGTGGCTGATGTAAAGTTGGACGCATTTTGTTCCAATACCGCAGACATATAAAGGGCCAAAAAATATACATATTGTGCCCAGCTTTCAGAGCTGGAAATGTCTCAAGATACCCCAGGATGGTGTCAGGTGAAACGGTAGCATATATGCCAGGTTTACACCAGGAAAAGGGGCTGCGCATGTTAGTAATATATGCTAAAGTTATAGTACAAAATGCGTATATATTATATAGTACTTATCATACATGTCACTGTCTTTGTACAGTTTAAGTAATACAAATAAAGTAGCATTCCCATATAAAACAGAATCAAATACAAAATAGAAGTACTCATTCATTTCTGTTAAATCCAAGTGTTAGTTGTCTTGCCTCTTGAAAATGCTAATAGGAATCTGATTTCATAAAGTAGACCAATTGCAAATATCAAAAAAATATATAAACCTGCCACAGTAATATAATAATTGTAATAGTATCCGATGGTGGGATTTACTGTAGATACTCTCAGACACTTGGGGGCAAATGTAATAGGGTGTGAGAATCAGAAAGTGAGAGATTTTGGGAAGGTTCCCCCCCCCCCCTTTTTTTTAAAGCGGCAATCATTTAAATGGCAAAATCTACCTGCTTTTTCATTGCCGCTTTAAGCAAATGAAAACAATCAGATCATGCAGCAGATGCAATGGAGCAATGTTTTTCCATATAGAGTCACAGTACAGATCTGGACATACAGTATCAGAAATGTAATGGGCGTTCTTGGACAGTGACTAGGTGGTAACGGAGTGGATAAAAAGTGGATGGAAGTGTCTGCATACAAGGGAGGCCATAGCTCCAATACGAAGCAGGGGCAGTTCATAATCCTCAATGTGTGCTGTGCAAGAAATATGCCTTCAGGTAGGCATATATGCATCTCTGTTGTAGTCTGCATGGCCTGCATTTCTTGAAAGATACTCTTACAGTACTCTGCCAATGTGTGCATGCTCCTTACATTCTCCAATCTGTCTTTCTGGGCATGACAAGATGTTTATGCAAAATACATCAGTTTATATATATATATATATATATATATATATATATATATATATATATATATAGATTTGATAGAAGAAACAAACGCGGCACTCTGGGAATTTTTGAAAAACGTATATTATAGCAAAGAATAGCTTCCAACGTTTCGGGGTATATGACACCCCTTTGTCAAGGATAATTGTGCAATATATATATATATATATATATATATATATATATATATATATATATGGATCAATGCATAAAATGTATTGTCCTTATATGCAGTATGGAAAAAGCTGAATTTGCATGAAAAACTGCACTTAATGTACGTACTACTACATATCTTCCTCTGTGTGTCCTCGGGGGTGTGCATGAGGAAGAGGAGTGTCACAGTTATCTGCCTGGGCTATGTTACCCACCACAATGACTTGTACAATCCTGGTGGTGATTGGGCAGCATTAGTTATTACTTTCAATTAGTATTCTTATTATACTAATTATTCTTATTCTTATTATTCATAATGAATGGGCATATTACACAGTGCCATACATTGAGGTGATCATTAGCCAATGACAATGAAATAGAAGGGGATGGCCCTGTCTGAATGTCATTACAGTCTTAATGTCATGGGGCTTGATACATAAAGCGTCGGAATAACAATTGTAGCTGATGTTGCAAGAAACTGCATTAAGGCTGCAAATAAAAAAACAGTACTTGGTGACTGACCGTACTGTGCAGATGGCAGAGGTGTGGTACAGTAGGAATGGGAGAAGTAGTATGAGGTGGAGACATGAAACATTGTTGACACCTCAAATGTGTCATCTGCTGGCAACTGTAACTGTCCTTTATGCTGGCAATTGTAACTGTCCTTCATCATTTATCATAAATGAGTGTCCAACCAGTTCTGGTTCTGTTGTACAGCATAGTCAAACCAGTGGTTTCCCCAACAGCTTGCAGTAGCTGTGTGTGGCCCAATGGTGTCCTAAGCATCATGCTTTAAACATTTGCTCCACATGGTCATCTGCAGATGCTCTCACCAAGGAGCAAATCTACCTGTATTCTATACCAGACAGTACATATAATAACCAATCTAATTCAAACGTATAAATGTGCCACGTGAATTAAAGAAAATACAGATGCCACCTTTCTGTCTAGATCTAATAAACTAATATTTTAGAGGAATAAAGACACATATGACATTAATGAATTGTGTCCAACAGTAATCGATTACTATGAAGTTATTACATTTACTGTAGTGAAACGTCCCATGACTGCCTGCTGCCCCAACAATGTATGTATCTGAGAAGTGACATTAAATAATTAGAATAACGAATATACAGCTGTATAGGCTCATAGTGGCCAAAAATTTCAAAAAGTCAGATTTGAGAAAAGACATCTTTATTCTAGGAGGTTATTTTCATGAAATAAATCTTTCTACAGTACATCAGGACTTTTAACATTCTACAAAGAACTCCTACTCTCATTATGTATGCCCTTAGGACAAAAGGAAAGGACAAGTCTTCCTACCATTAAATTACCCTAAATGAGGTGTTAAAAGATTCATTATTTGGGCAGTGAATCCTGAAAGTGAGGGTGATAGGCTAGTAGATGCCTGCAGGCCTCAGACAGTCCAGAAATATTATATTGAGTCGCCCTTCAGAATTAGTGTGATGAATGGGGTATTCTCCCCTATACGAGTACAGTAATGTTCTCACAGGCAATCACAGTACAAATGAGCAGATGGAATGTGACCCATTTACTTATGTTGTGAGCTGAAGGAGCAAGCACATTGTTAAAGCTGTTACTTTACTGACTGGTTGGTCAGCACAAGACAGGACTTAGTTTGTACTATTGATGACTTATCTTTATTTAAAGGGAAACTGTATTTTATTTACAAGTAAAGCAGTTGATGGATTTAACAGAGTCATATCGGTGCAACAAAAGGAGATCTGCTAATTATATTTTGGATTGCAAATAGTTGACCTCTGACAGATAATGTTGAGGACTGCCTTCCAAGGTGCTGGAGTAAGGCACAAAGTTAAAGGGGGGAATTTACTCGGTAGTCTTGTATGAGTTTTGCAGTCCACCACACATCCAATGCATGAGGTCATGGGTTCGACACCCCCCCCCCCCCCATGGCTCTAACTGTGCGGAGTTTGTATATTCTCCCCGTTCTTGCATGGGTTTACTCCGGGTACTTCGGTTTCCTCCCACAATCCAAATATATACAGATAGGTTAATTGGCTTCCAACAAAAATTAACCCTAGAATGTCTGTGTGTGCGTGTACATGTGGTAGGGAATATAGATTGTAATCTCCACTGGGGCAGGGACTGAATGTTCAAATATTCTCTGTAAAGCACTGCGTAATATGTGTGCGCTATATAAGAACTGTTAATAAATAAATATTTAAGAGCCAAATCACCAGATTTGCTATCATGTAGTATGGAGACTGAAACTCAGAACTCATCTGTATTTGGTTTAAAGCAATCTATTGGTTTCACATTACACCTAAAATCTCACATAAAAAATCAGAGTGCCCTCTTCAGTTTGTTTAGATCTGCAGTCTCTGCTTTTTGCTGAAAGGTTTAAGCCAGGCTGAGGGTCCCCAAACTCACTCACTGAATTAAGCAATGATTTTATCATAACAAAATTGAGATTTCACGTTATTAGAATTATACATAGGCATACAGGAACCCTTGTCTCCCTCATAAAATCTATTTTCCTATTTTGTTGTTTCTCACAATGGCCAGGATGCCGATATTCGAGTATATGGTTGATGTTTTTCAACTGCACATGTATTTAAGTTACTAAAAAGTTGGGCAGTGTATGGTGTGTACGCAAAGAGGAACAACTGAGAAGCACATGACAAATGTCCTCGGCAGTCCAGGGCAGAGATTGGGAGGTGGGCATGAAAATGTGCCATCTTATTTAAGTTTTGTGGGATTCTCACATAACTGGTTGTGAGCACAGGCAAATCACCCTATAAGCCATGGTCAGAAAGAAACCTAGCATGGGGATGGTGCTTCTAAGTGGACATCTTCATCCCCGCACATGAAGACACATGGATGTGCACCAAGAAAGGCCTAGCAGCTGTATTAGCATAAAGTTGCATGTGTTACACCATGACTTATCGATGTGGTAGTATTTCTATACATTGGTGCATTGGCACAATGGCACAATGACATGATTCAGCGCAACCTGCATCACCAAACCATGTGGACTGCCCACTTCACTCGAGAAGTGGATGACACTGTTCAGTCGTAAGGGAGCCCAAGATGAATTTTTTTAATAATCGCTAGTCTGACAGTCATTCTAGGAGAATAGGCAAGTATGGTTATTGTAGCTGCCATTCTCTGGACAGCTTGGGCGGGGAGCGCTGGGCTGCCCCATTACCATATGGGCGTTTCCATGAGAATGCTGGGCGTTCTCATGGTAATGAGGCAGTGACGCGGGTGTGTGGGCCGGGTAGCTGACATCACCGGATGTCACCTGCCCGCCCATATCACGCCAGCGTGCACGCTAAACTAAATAACTCAAAAGTCACTTATATAAGCGTGCACGCTAAACATCCTTCGATGGTCACCGACCATCGAATGATGTGGGCGGACACCCCAGCAAAGCGAATGGATGTTTATGCAAAACATCCATTCGCTGCTGTGTGGGCGAAGCCGCACTTTGCTGGGCGGCGGGGGGGCGTGCGTTCGCCGGGCGGGGTTTGGTGGACTCGCAAGGCTGTGAATTCGCAGCCTTGCGAATCAACCTGAATAACCCCCACAGTGTATGAGGACACATCAGTAGTTACAAGAATTCAAAATGACATTAAAAAACAGGTGGTGGTAACGAGTACCAAGGAGCATCATTTCAAATAAATACACTGTTACTATGTCAGCCTTTGCACACAGAATAATTCCAGATAACAGAGAAATGCTATAGATACTGTATCACAGTGAAATGATTTTACATTTCAGAAATATCTTCATGAGAACCACATTTTCTATTTTCTGCCTTTTCTTTGGTTTGCAAACTGCAGCTCAATACATTGCATAATTCTTATTCTTTAATAGATTGACATTGATATCATGTAGTAAACAAGCTGTATACATTTTTTTACCAAATAACAAGTAATCAGAGAAATAGTAAAAAAAGAACAAGTTTTATAATTAATAATAACTATCAAGAGCCAAATATACGCAGAAAAGAAAAAGAAAGATTAAATTAAATTAAAATAAGAAATATTGGGAGCAGAAAAAAGAGTAAAGGCGGATATTATTGGTTCAAAACAAAGTGATGTAATTATAAAGAGATAATCAATGAACATAAATTGCTGAAAGTGAACCATGGATTCCAAACCTGCTGATATTTGGAAACAGTGTTATTTAAAAGGGAAGTAGTATATACTATAGGGGAGATGTAACGGGGTCGGGGGTTGTGAGGATTTCCAATGTTTGGCTATGAGGAGTTTAGATACATTACATATATGAACAATCAGTTTTTTATCCGATTTTGATGCCATGAAGCAGAAGAAGTAATGGATCTAAGGGTAAATTGCAGGAGAGAACAGCTGACATGAAATGTACTGCCATGGACCAAAACTGTTGGACCTGAGGCATAGTTTCTAGACAACCGAGGCATAGTTTCTTCGTTCCTCCACACATATATGCCCTCCCAGTACATCAAACACACATGCACTTTTTAAAATTATATACATATTAGCTAAAAGCCCATCAAAATAACAGTTTCTGCGATGTACATTTACTTTGAGCTGTGACATATTTACTTTCACTTTGAGCTTTGACAGTTGATTGGCCTCTAGTGGTCAGTGGCAGTACTTCACATTATAGAGGTGAGGAGTAGTGAGCCTTTCCGATAGATAGATAGATAGATAGATAGATAGATAGATAGATAGATAGATAGATAGATAGATAGATACACATAAGCATATGTGTACTGGTACCACATTAGTGTCCAGCTACAGTGGTGTCCTTATAATCCCAGGCCCTAGGCAGCTCCCTAAATGTATCACCAGGCCTGAGTTTACTATGCGAACTGCTGTCAGTTCCAATGTAGCCAGCCCAACTTCCTCCCCCTGCTGTCTCCTCCCCTTCCATCTCTGCAATAGTGTACATGAAATTCCAAAAGCCAAAACTGTACTGTAATAAATCTCCATATGTTCCTGATCACGGGTAATGGAATTTAGTGAACCCATGTCTTTTTGGGAGAATATGGGCTTTTTGCAGGGTGATCATAAGTAGATAGCTCAATAAAAGCATTGGTAAAACATTGGTAAAAATAGCCCCCCAATTATTAATTGCCTATTATCTCTCTGGCTAGTAAGCTCCAGTTTCTGTTGCAAGTGGATAGTGAGAGTTTTGTAAATGACACAGAACAGGTGTAATTATTGTCAGTCCCTTTGTCCACCACTGGCCATGTTAGCAGCTCTGTCATACTGTATATGTGTTCTAAATGGAAGGAAGAAAGAGACCAGAGGTATTTTTCTACCTTCCAAGAAGGGTTCTTGAAAAAGATACAATTTGTTCCCATTCAGCAGTTCACAGTAAAAGTTTCTTTAGGATTCATCTATCAAGCAAGTTTAAGCAATGTTTTACACTGAGGACATAACAGACTTGTGTCTAGTTCTCACATTCACAACCTCCAAGCATTCCCAAATTTTCCTTGTCAGATTTTATTTGCCGCTGCAGTACGTGCAGTTGGACAGTGTTTATATTGTACTGCACCCAGCTCTGTTCATACTAGAATCTGCACATTCAGTAAATTATCAGGAACACCTTGTTTTATTGGGCATGCAGATCAAAGTCTTCCATGAAATAGTGTAAAGGGCTGGAGTAGCTTTCTTGAATTTATGTATTTATGTTAAGATCCAGCTTACTACATGAAACCCCTCCATCCGAATTCTCTTCTCTGATGTGGTTAATCATTTTGGTAAACTTCACTATTCTCGGCACAGGTTGTAACGTTTGACCAATTCTTAGTTTTATTAGTCCAGACACGTTAGTAATAACGTCTGCGCTTCTTCTTAACAGTTACATATAACAAAGACAGCACAGATTTACATCCCCTGCCCTTGGGGCAGACATTCAGCTCTCTGATGTGTGTTGTACATGCAGGATAGTCATTCAGATCATCATTACATTTACTACTACAGAGTTTTAACTTTTAGCTGTGGCTATCATTTAGAAATAAGGTTGGATGTATAGTGAGTACTCTCAGCAATCGGGTGGTTTAAGAGAGGAAATTCTCACGCTCAGGCCATCCTCTTCGGCAGCAGCACTGTAGACTGGGACTAAGTTAAAACCAGACCCGGACAAGACCCCGGAACGCCAAACTCTACATTCTGGAGCTTGTAGTGTTGGGTTTTTTTTGTCTGGGTGGATGCCTGTGATAGCTTTCACCAGGGACATGGGAAAGGGGAGATTACAGCCTCTCCATGTGGTCCAGACTGTTCCGGGTTTTGCTACATGCCTGGACCATACAGGGAGGCTTTATTCCATCCCTCCTCCTCTCCCTGGTGACAGCTGTCACAGGCAGCTCCCCCGGACAGGACACCCCTGGACAGGAAACCCCCCACTACAAGCTCCGTAATACAGAGTTTGATGTCCAATCCGGAATTCCGGGGTGTTGCCCGGGTCTGGTTTTTACCCATACCCCTGTAGACTCTGGCAGCTGGCTTTCTGACAGAATGTACTGTAAATATGCAGGGTTTCAGGAATATGCCATGGCGCTAGTGCTTTGGGGCAGATTTATTAAGCTTGGAGAAGAGATAAACTGGAGATAAAGCGGAGAAAAGGTAAAAGGAGATAAAGCACAGCCAATCAACTGTGTTTGAAAAAGACAGTTGGGAGTTGATTGGCTGGTGCTTTATCTCCTTTTACCTTTAACTCTTCTCCAAGCTTAATAAATCTGCCCCTTTGTTCCCTATGACATTTCTAGTGTGCATACCCAAACTGTCACATGGCCATTTTCCCAGTGACTTCTGTCTGCAGCGCCAGTGGCTGCTGTGGGACTTCAGAGAGGTAAGTGTAATTATATTGGTGCAGGGTGTGTAGTGTGGGCCTTCCTTGATCCAAGGGCCAGTGTGCACTGTACACCAATCACCCATTATAGATACGCCAATGTCAGCAATGATCTCTCTTTCATAGCTGTTAGCCAAGATTATTATGCCCACAGCAAAAGCCATACTTCTGTAGATTGTCTTTTTCTACCTACTCAGTGTACATAAATGTATCAATAGGTCATTTGGAAAATAACGGTTGCCACCTTTGGGGGTTTTTCAGAGCTGATCGCTGTTGTGCAAATTTGATTGATTATCAAATTACTGTACATGCTTACAGATAATTGCACTCATGTGAGAGGCCATAAGGCAACAAAAAAACTGACTTTTTAAATTGCAATTCCCTCACAACTTGATTGACAGGAAGCCGCCATTTGTGGCGGTAACCATCCGTTTTCTGCGTGTGTCAGAAAAAATACAGACGTGCCAGGGCGTTATCAAGGAGGATCTGTGACATCAGCTCCCGTCCTGATCAGCCTGTTTCTGTCGCACACTTGGGGATGGGTCAGGGTTACGCACAGTCGTAAAAAATCATTTGATGGTGAGTGGGATGTGTATGGATTTGCAGCTGTACGACATCTATTTGCAGCATTGCACAGGGCGGGTTTTCTCTATTTCGGGGCTGCGACTATCTGATCGCAGGGCTCTGCAATTACACATAGCAGTGGCCGTTCTGAATAATCCCCTAATAATAACCTCACCAAAATGATTATCACTCCCAGCCTGACAAAGCTTTCTTAGCGCAGTTCTGCAGTTCTTTTTTACTGCTGGAAATCTGTTGAAGTATTTTCCTATAGATCTTTAATTCCCCCAAAAATTAGAAAGAAAGGTGTGTCATTATTCTCTGGGAAAACGTAATGTGGCATGGTTCTACCAGAGCCGGATGTACTGCTAGGCAACCTAGGCATCCGCCTTGGGCCCAGCAGCTCCCAAGGGGCCATTATATTGGGGCCCCTGAAATCCAGCTCTGGCACACAGCTGCAGTGACACATGCGAACTGCTGTCAGTTCCAGTGTAGCCAGCCCAGCTTCCTTCCCCTGCTGTCTCCTCCCCTCCCCTCTCTGCAAGCAAGGCACAGGGAAGCTCAGCTCCCAGCAGAGTTGAGGAGCTGGACAATACTGGGGCTGGAGTCACTTAGTGTGAGAGGCAGCCTGGGCTCATGTTACTGGTGGTAAGTGCTGTGTGCATGTGTCAGATATCGGCTGACACGCAAGACTTTAATTAGTTACTTTTATTTGCTCCTCATCTATGCCCCTGTTCACTCCCCCCACTTCTCCATGATACTGAGAAAGGCACACACAAAGTGATTGAGGGCTGAGATCTCCTAAACTGTAAGTGCACCTGACACATAGGGGATGTAGGGATCCAGTGAATGGGGAGAAATGGAGCACATGCAGGTCCCCACATTTATAAGGATACTTCTCTGCATGCCTCCTGCTGAACTGGCCTTGTATTTTTCCTCCTGCAGCGAATGGGACACATGTAGTATCCCAACGGTGAGGATGTCATCGGTCATAAGATCAACCCTCGTAGCCTGATCCTAACCCTCCCTGATAGTGCCTAAGCCTAAGCCTAACCCCCACCCCTCCTCATGTGTGTCCTTCCCCACATCCTAAAGCAAACCTTCCCCTCCCCACTGTCAAACCCTAATATCCCACCATAATGTGCCATCATTATGTTTAGTTCTGTGTACCCTGTATTGTTCTAATGTGCGTCCTATGTACAGTACGGTGCTGCAAACTGCTTGTGGCGCCTCATAAATAAAAAGTAATAATAATTATAATTATAATAATAATGTTTCCATCCAGCCTTTGTAGATGGATTCAAATGCTCACAGTTTTAGAACCCTTTATAAGTTAGCCTTAGATAGCTGGGTTCCCTGTTTTGGTCCCTGGTCCACATTGGTCCGATTTATCTTTTCCCAGAACAATGGAAACCACCCAGCCTAAAATAGGGCTGTCATCACCATGAGTAACAGCCCATGGCAGAACTAATCCATACCTAGTTTTTTCTTACCAGCCGAGCTTACAGCTGATCGGGGTTTTCTGTTTAGGAAAAGAATGGAAGGTGTAGTGTAAGAGGGATTTAGCTTCCGTACCTGGACACAAAAACTGGACCCTGTCAAACCTTTTACCCACAACCCACCTAGCACTTCTAAGAATACAGATAAAGAAATATACAACAATCTGTAATAGTTATTCCAAATAACTTATAATAATAATTGTGCAAGAGGATACTATTTTATTTTTTGTACATCAGATCCATAAGATCCAGTAATAAAACTCACTTAGTAGTATAACAGTTTTCACTGGGATAATTGGAACATTGGGGGTTATTCTGGTTCACTCCTTCTGGCAAATTCCTTCTTAAATGGACAAATCCATGTGCACTGCAGATGTAAAATGTGCAGATGTGCAAATTAAATGAAGTGGTGCAGTATGTCTCATGAGAGGGGGATGATGCCCTTATATTTAGTAATATGGGAGATCTATTGAAGATGAGATGTTGCCCATAGCAACCAATCAGATTCTATGTCTTATTTATTTAGCCACTTCTAGAAGATAATAGATATAATCTGATTTGTTACCCATAGCAACATCTCAATTTCAATATAACTCCCATCTCAGTAAATTGACCTCATTGTAGTTCTTAACAATAAATGGGGCACCTCAATCCAACTAGCCATGTCATATTTTATAATGTAGACAATAGTCTTTCCTTTCTTCCTAGTTTGTTTCCAATTTACACTACAGTACCATGTTTTATAGGGGTTGGATTCTGCCATCCTAAATAGTTATTATCAAAAATGGAGGCCTACAGTTTGATGTGAACGATCACATCCATGTGATGCTCACTTCCATTTACTGTATGTGTTTTAGCCATCATCTGGGAACGTTTGTCCTATATTAGTACAGGTTGAGTATCCCTTATCCGAAATGCTCGGGACCATGAGCATTTTGGATAAGGGATTTTTTCGGTCTTTAGAATTTTTATTTTTCTCCATACTTACCTGGTCCCCTAGTGGTGCCATGATGGTCCCCTGATATCCACGGTGCCCCCCGTAATCCATGGCAACCTTGAGGATCCCCTTCAGTGGCATCTCCGGTACCAGGGGGGGGGGGGACCGGAAATGTTTTCTGAATATTTCGGTTTTTGGACTACACGGATAAGGGAGACCTGACCTGTATTACTATGTGCTTTTTTGAGACATGGTAATGGGAGCCAACGGAACTCTGTCAAGGACAGATTGCAATGTTAATTAAACCCAAAAGTGAACAATCATTAATGAACGTATGGACTGCTCTCATAAGCTGAGATTTTTCCATATTAAATTGAAGCAGCGATGACTACATATTGTAAGCATTGCAGCTGGCTCCTATTAATATAAATATGTCATACTATACAAGTTACAGATATTTTCAGGAAACTCTCAGGAATTTTCAATGAGCCACATAAAAGTCTCAGAAAAGTCTGAAAATACTGCATCTGTGAAAAGCCCTAAGCTAAAGTTCTGGCATCAGTATTCAGCTTTACTACATGTATTTTGCTATATTAGTAAATTAACTTTATGTTTTTTTTTTTAATAAGAGTGACATCACTTACTTATATCAGATTTAGGTCATACTCTAGGTATAGGTGCACTCCAGAGAGTACATCTGGGCAAATGCAGATTATTATACAGGACCAGAAAGCACAGGGCGGCGTTTAATCCACACTCAATGCTGCAGAATTTGCAGTGTTGTGTGTGGACCACAATAACCCCCTCATTGTATATAATAAGGTATATGAATTATATAGTTGCGTCTTATTTATTTTTTAAAGCTTTAATCTCTCGGCCTACAGTACATGTCAATAGTATTGTAGTTAGAATATCTGAGGTTCAGTGAGAGTGATGTATCGATCGCTATTGGAATGTGCGATATGATGGTTCCATCCCTGTATCAAAGTGTGGTGCTAGTTTGTAAATTAATACTCAATTGAAATCCCCATAGGTTATACAGTATTTCATTATCATTGGTTCTTTTATTAAGTGTTGTAAACATTCATATGGTTCACCAATATTCACAATGCTGAAGTACACTTCTGTTAGTATAAATCATATGCATGCACTAATATACAGTACCCAATCATCTTGATACATTAGAGAGATTATGCTGGCTGACACGAAAGGCTGCGAATATCGCAGCCTTGCGAGTGCCTCAGACGCCGGCCACACTATCACCCCCACCTTCCACAATGCGATCCCCGGCATAGCTGCAAATGGATGTTTAGCATAAGTATCCAGTCGCACCCTTGGGTGCGGGGGAGAAATCATTTGATGGTCGGTGACCATGAAATTATTTCTCCAGCCCTTACAGATCTGAGACACCTCTGTGGTGTCTCAGAATTGAGGGCACCCTGTGCGGAAAGCCGGTGAAATTTGCATAGCCCTGTGATCAGAAATTTGCCCCTCTAGAGTGAAATCCCGTGCTTGCAAGGATGCAAAAAGCTTAAGAAAATTTTGCAGATTGGCAAATCCATTTACAACTCTCTCACCATGGACTGATTCTGTGTGCAGTCTGTGCGTATTCCAGGACCTACTCCACGGCCAGTGCAATAGAAACAGACTGATTGAGTCCGGAGCTGACATCAGAAAACAGCTTCCTGTCATTTAACCTCTGAACGTTTTGCGATAAAAAAAAAACGCTGGATTTTATAATCCGTACACATGATCAGTCGATCGATGATTAACTGGGCTGCGTATTTGCAGCCCAGTGATCAGGGCTGAATAACCCCCTTAGTACACAAAGCAATGTGTGATGCAGGGAGCACTTAAGCATTAGTAATAAGGTCAGGAGTATGTAGTGCGAGGGAGTGCTGAGATGGACCCAGGTGGGTAGTGTTGAAATTCTCTTTATTTTAGTTAACATTCAGTAGACATAAAAGGAGAGACGCACTGGGACTAGTTACATACCGTAATCGGGTCAACAGTGTCTAAGTAGACAGTCAATAGCTCATCATATAATAGTTGACATGCAATAGGTCAACATGACAATGATCGACGCACAAAGTTACATCAGCCCCACCTGCAGTGCATATGGTTTTGTCCATTAGAGAGTGATAGTGCCTTTCTGAGTGAATCAGAATAACCCCTTTAATCATCTGCTAATCCCTTGATGTATTGTTCTATGTATTGTATTGCAGCTGAGAACAATAGATGATAATAAGCCATGGCTCACCAGCGAATGCTAGTTGAGGAAGGCTCCATCTGTAGGTCTCTCTCTCTCTTATTAAATACATTAAATACTGATTATTTATGGGATTGAAGGCTATACATGCTTACCTAATTTCCCAAATCTCCAGTTGTTCTCCCAGACACCTTTAAAAAGTAGGCAAGTATCCCAGAAAGAAAATTGCATTTATACCTTACCAAGATAATATATAATAAATAGGTTTTTATGTCTATATCATACATGTCTCCTCTTACGAATGTTGCAACAGGCTTTTGATTTTTTGGGCCATTCCCTGCACCCTGGAAAACTAGGCCAATCTCCTGCATTACGCCTACTTCTTAGTAAAGTGGGCAGGATTGGAAGATAATCACTGGAACTATGGCGCCATGTGGAGGGGGCAGGGCTAAATTACACATTTCTCTAAATTTCAGCCTTCCTGGTCTTCTAGAGAGGAGACACAAAAAATTAGGTAATTATGGTCTAAATACATCCAGATACAATTAAGGGTTGCTGTGTTCCATATTAAAGTGAGAAATATTAAGTGCTGCTACACAGACACATGTATGGCCAGTGGCATATTTTCCTATATACAGTATTCACCATTTCATAACCTACAGTATTTTATGTAAAGAGAGTAGCAGTACAGCATTCCAACATAACACAGACAATAGTGGTTACTAGGAAGAATCCTCTTCTTCCTTTTACCATACGGACTGCGCACATAATCATTCCTAGTAATTGGTGACAGCTATGTGACTAAGGTCTTTCCGAGCATATATGATATCACTGGAAATTACAGGTCTGTCTAAAACAGCTGTGTCTGACCCTCTCCTCCCATTGCTTGTGGGCATAGATGTACAGCTTGTCCAGGCTTGCTCACTGACTTCAAAGCACATGCAAGCTTTTGGGACATGTGTAGTGAAATATTTTTTAGAACAATGGATCTCTTCCTAGTTCTCCTATAAAATGATTAACCAGACGGAATAATTTTCCTTCCTAAGTATCAGGATCACCATACAATATTATTAATTAAAATCACCTCCAAGCCGTTCTCTATTCCAGGGGTAGGCATTGGGCGGTATTCAATGAGAATACCTGCGAGGTGCAGCGAATCCTTTTTAGGATTCGCTGCACATTCGCCACGTTCCGGAGCCGGCGGGCTCCGGTATTCAACGTGTCAGGGGCTCGCTGCCCCTGACCGGCGAATATGAGCTCCTGCGGCGATTGCCGCAGGGAGCCTGAGGAGGGTGCCAGGCAGAGATATGGTAGTCTCTCTGCCTGCCCCAGAACGTTTGTGGGGGGCAGGTGGGCTCCCCGGGTGCCAGGCAGCACAGGCTGCCCCCCGGGGGTGCCAGCAGCAGCGGTGTAGCTAGGTGTCATGGTGCCCGGAGCAAGGGCATATTTTGCGCAACCCCCCCCCCCCCCCCGGTAATGAATTGGGGGCGTGGCTAACATGTGTTGGCATGTTACATTTGAAAAGAAAAAACTTAAAAAACACTGTAACGGAATCTGCTTCCCTATATAAGACACTGTAACGGAATCTGCTGCGCTATATAAGACACTGTAACAGAATCTGCTGCGCTATATAAGACACTGTAACGGAATCTGCTTCCCTATATAAGACACTGTAACGGAATCTGCTGCGCTATATAAGACGCTGTAACGGAATCTGCTGCGCTATATAAGACACTGTAACGGAATCTGCTTCCCTATATAAGACACTGTAACGGAATCTGCTGCGCTATATAAGACACTGTAACAGAATCTGCTGCGCTATATAAGACACTGTAACGGAATCTGCTGCGCTATATAAGACACTGTAACGGAATCTGCTGCGCTATATAAGACGCTGTAACGGAATCTGCTGCGCTATATAAGACACTGTAACGGAATCTGCTTCCCTATATAAGACACTGTAACGGAATCTGCTGCGCTATATAAGACACTGTAACAGAATCTGCTGCGCTATATAAGACACTGTAACGGAATCTGCTGCGCTATATAAGACACTGTAACGGAATCTGCTGCGCTATATAAGACACTGTAACGGAATCTGCTGCGCTATATAAGACACTGTAACAGAATCTGCTGCGCTATATAAGACACTGTAACGGAATCTGCTTCCCTATATAAGACACTGTAACGGAATCTGCTGCGCTATATAAGACGCTGTAACGGAATCTGCTGCGCTATATAAGACACTGTAACGGAATCTGCTTCCCTATATAAGACACTGTAACGGAATCTGCTGCGCTATATAAGACACTGTAACAGAATCTGCTGCGCTATATAAGACACTGTAACGGAATCTGCTTCCCTATATAAGACACTGTAACGGAATCTGCTGCGCTATATAAGACACTGTAACAGAATCTGCTGCGCTATATAAGACACTGTAACGGAATCTGCTGCGCTATATAAGACACTGTAACGGAATCTGCTGCGCTATATAAGACACTGTAACGGAATCTGCTGCGCTATATAAGACGCTGTAACGGAATCTGGCGCTATATAAGACGCTGTAACGGAATCTGCTGCGCTATATAAGACGCTGTAACGGAATCTGCCGCGCTATATAAGACGCTGTAACGGAATCTGCCGCGCTATTTAAGACGCTGTAACGGAATCTGCTGCGCTATATAAGACGCTGTAACGGAATCTGCTGCGCTATATAAGACGCTGTAACGGAATCTGCCGCGCTATATAAGACGCTGTAACGGAATCTGCTGCGCTATATAAGACGCTGTAATGGAATCTGCTGCGCTATATAAGACACTGTAACGGAATCTGCTGCGGTATATAAGAACCTGTAACGGAATCTGCTGCGCTATATAAGAATCTGTAATGGAATCTGCTGCGCTATATAAGACACTGTAACGGAATCTGCTGCGCTATATAAGACACTGTAACGGAATCTGCTGCGCTATATAAGACACTGTAACGGAAACTGCTGCGCTATATAAGACACTGTAACGGAATCTGCTGCGCTATATAAGACACTGTAACGGAATCTGCTGCGCTATATAAGACACTGTAACGGAATCTGCTGCGCTATATAAGACACTGTAACGGAAACTGCTGCGCTATATAAGACACTGTAACGGAATCTGCTGCGCTATATAAGACACTGTAACGGAATCTGCTGCGCTATATAAGACACTGTAACGGAATCTGCTGCGCTGTATAAGACACTGTAACGGAAACTGCTGCGCTATATAAGACACTGTAACGGAATCTGCTGCGCTATATTAGACAGTGTAACGGAATCTGCTGCGCTATATAAGATGCTGTAAATAAATAAATATATATACTCATAAAGATATATAGAGCACAGCAGGGTGGCAGCAGAGAGATTCACTCTCCCGACCCCACCACCCCCCTGGGCCCCACCAATCCCCCAAACCCCCAAACCCCAAGTTTATAACATCATCAATTAGCTGTATTAAAAAAAAAAGAAATCCACCTTCACCTTAAGGATAAATGATCCAGCGGGTCCAGGGCGGCAGCAGAATACCTTCTCCTCCTCCAGGCTACAGCCAGCGCTTGGGATGACTGATGACGCTGCTGTAGCCAGGGAGGAGGGTAGCATGGGCAGGTGACCCTGGAGTTCTGCCGGAATCTGCTGTGCTGCGCTGCGCTGCCCGGAAGCCGTCACGAGCAGCAGCAGCAGCAGCTTAGATGAGGGAGTTAGACGCCCGTCCGTGATGTTTGGACTGAGGCGCCGGGCAGGGCAGCCCGTTAGTACTAATTTATGTCTAGTCTAGTTCGATTGCGGAGGGGGGGAGAGTGGGCCGGTGGCGCCATTCTGCCAATCGCCGCCCGGAGCGTGAGCTCCAGTGGCTCCGCCCTCCCTACGCCTCTGGCCAGCAGGGGAGTGTATATTCACTATACTCGATCGTAACGATCGGGTGCAGTGAATATATGAATATGTAATGAGCGGCTCGGCTCCGGCGCCCCCTGCTGGCTGCTGTGTAAAAAAAAATAATTAAAAAAAAATATTTTTTTTTTAAATTAAATATATATTCATGTGCTTACAGCACATGAATAAAAATAGCATGCCCCTCCTCAGAATAAAATTCCTGATTTTTTTACACCAAATGTAAAAAACAAAACACTTTATTTTAAAAGTTCACATTCCACTTCACCATAAAAAGATAGCGATTGCTACTCGGTGAATCATGGTGAAAAAAACCTTGAAATGTATTCGCCATGTGGTCATTGAATAGGGTGATTCACCGTTTTAGTCAGAAATTCGCCAAACAGCACAAATTCGCCATAAAAACCTGGCGAATCAGGCTCATTGAATACCGCCCATTGTGTGGCACTTCCCTGTAGCTAGATATCTCTTAGCATCCTGTCACAGTTTTGCTATTAACTTTGCTGTGAAACTGCAGCATGGCATTGTGTGGATAAACCATTACTGCCAATGGAACATATCAACAGTATCACTTCATTGGAAATGAACAACATACTGAAGATATGGTTCAGGCTGCACTATAAAGTAATAAATTAAAAGTGGTCCTCCAACATGAATTCACGTATGCTGCAGTGCATGAATATGTCCCTATATATATATATATATATATATATATATATTATCATAGACTTTGGGGTAAATTGACCCACAAAAAAAGTGGGAGTTTTTAGAAGTGAGATATGTGAATGATAGCCACCAATCAGATTCTACCTATCATTTATCTAGCACCTTCTTGAGAATTTTAGCTATAATCTGATTGGTTGCTATGGACAACATCATACCCTCCAACATGAGCCATTGCATTCGGTACACCATGCTCTGCTCCTGGATGTCCCTGGTAATGTATGATTGCCAGCACCTTGCACAGCTTGAATATGCTGCCTAGCACTAGTGCTGTCAGGCATTGACACCAGAGGGAAATGTACATGTTTTACAGTGGTTATCACTCCACTTTTATCAGTAGACAGAAAGTGTGAAAAAGGTGACTATTTGCAAATGGGGAGCTTATAGGCCGAGCTGAGTGACCATGGCAGGGCCAGGAGCTGTTCCCAAGCATCTACAGTTCTCTAACCATACTTCATTTCTGGCACACTTGTATTATTTTAGTATGCACATTATCCAATTTTACAGGTTAGCTGCCAAGTAGTACAATTCTCAACCAGCCATATCCCCTGCCCTGGTGATGCATTACAATTACAGCAGTGTATTATACTGTGACACCCGGCCAACCTAAACACACTTAATTTCAGTTTCTTTATGTGTATACCTTAATCAAGAGTATAATAATGTTCATCGCTACCATTGCCATTGCCTCTATGTACTAAGCATTGAACAGTGCTAAATTGGAGAGTGATAAACCTCTAACCAATCAACTCCTACCTCTCATTTTCCAAACTGATTGGCTGGTGGTTTATCACTCTCCATTTTATCACTTTTCAAGCTTAGTACATCTTGCCTTCAGTGATATAACAACAGGCAACTAACAATCAATAGTCTAAAAGAACTTAGGAATAGTCTATGTTTCCGTACTGTACGTGACCATAATAATGCAATCATCAGATGTGGAACCTAGGGATACCTTCAATGAGACAACTGTTTTCTGCACAACAGGATGTTTGTAATGAAAATATGTGAACTTCAGAAGAATCAGGAGGTGGTTTATCTTGAGTGTGGGTTATATGGATGTTGGTACGCAGATGTGCGTCTGTGTCTGTGATATTATCGGTCTAGGAAAGATGTGGGTGAGAGATCAGCACCCTGTGAGGCTTTGAAGCACAGTATTATGTCCTCTTGACTGTTTGTAGAATGTTTCAGCATAGTTACTTCAAAGCAAGAGACAGAGCTGGATGTTTTGGCTTTTACTTTCTCTGAGAGCCGCTGCTAAATGCATTAAATCCATCCAATGTTGTTAGAAAAACATAGAGACACATTACTACTACAGTATGTCACTGATACAGATGTACTGTACACAGGTCACGTCACATGGTCACTGTGGGCCTTATTCTGCTTGGTGCGGTCCGTTCCGAATTCTTTCAGAGTGCGCTTTTTAGCCATCCTCGCATGTGTAGGCAACGAAATGCGCATGTGCAATGAAGTGTCTCCGCACTCGTTCTTGCCAATACCGTCTAGAAATGTGCACCGAAGTGCCTAGGGAAATATGGGCGTAACATGGGCGTCATGTAGGTGTACACAAGGGAGCGGTTTCAAAGTGGGCAAAACTGGGTGTAAATCTGGGCGTACACGTGGGAGTGCACGAACAGTAGTAGGCGTGCATTCAGAAAGGACACCGACTGCAAGCAAACCAACATGGCAGAAATATGCGGTGTCCATAAGCAAGTTTCACTTTGCGGAGAGCAATGGTTCATGCGCTAGGCATTCGGTTCACCCATTTAGTACAGCCACACCTTAAGCACTTGTAGCTGACCACAATACAATCCACTCCTCTACTCATTAGTGATTAATTACACTCTTTTCACAGATTCAATTGGAAGCATTGCTGCCTAAATGACCCATTACAACACTTAACATGATGTAAGGGTTAATCTAAAGTGCAAGTAATATGTTTAATTATCTATAAAAATTAATTGATTACATTTAAAATTAATCTATGTGTTATGAGGTTGGCTAATTGGATAAGTGTGTCATGTTGCAGAAGCATGAGTTCCGATTAGATTACTGAGGATTGTGGAAATACACCAACTCGGTGCGTACGGCCAGCTTCCTGTCCGTTCGGACGCTGTAAGACCGTGCAAGAATCTTTGTGTTCCCACCGCACACGCACGTTTGGATGTAGTCCGAAGACACTCCCTCTTCTTAGCCAGTCCGTCCGAAGGAATGCGGACGACCTGTGGGCGTGTGTTCTTAGAATGTCCGCCGTGCGTGGTGTTCGGTCATTTCCTAAAGAATTCGGAACGGACCGCAATAACCAGAATAAGGCCCTGTGTGACAGCTGCCACTTCCCCAGTTACTGGAGGTAAAATCTTCACAAACTAGTTCATGGTTGACAATTAAAATGTAAACTTTATGGTGCAAATTTACTAAAGCTCTATAAAAATGAACAGAGGTTAAGTTGCCCATAGCAACCAAACAGATTCCGTCTATCATTTTCCAGGGAGATGCAATCTAGAAATTATACAGAGAGGGCCTGATTCAGACCTGTGTATGTGGGAACACATCCCCTCGCATGTTGTTAAACGGAAGAGAAATAATTCAATGTTTGCTGACCATCTAATGATCTTTCTCCCCATCAGTAGTATAGGCAGTCTAGACTGACTTTTATTCTGGCCGCTAACCGCCATATGTGGTCCAAAGCCGGCCACCCCAAGCAGGCATCGCCATGCCTACGTTGTCAGGGGGAACGGCCAGCATTTTTATGGGGATGCCCATAAATCGCTGGCCGTTCCCCTGCCGCTGCCACCTGCCCATTCCCCGGCCCTCCCTTCCCGGTAACTCGCCAAAGCCGTTTGCTCCTGGGGGCCCATATTCCAATTCGGCCTATAATGAATGGGTCTGAATCGGCCCCAGAATCTGATTGATTGCTATGGCAACATCATCTCTTTTAATTTTCAGTAATTGTACCCCTATGACTACTGCAAAAGCATGAATTTCTGTATATAAAATACTGTGCAAAACACACATTTAATTTGGAAAGATTTTATCTGAAAAATTGTAGCAAACCTTACTGTGGGCCTGATTCAAAGATGGCAGCAGATACCATTGCAGTTGTGATCCCGTAAGCAGCGACTGTACGGAACAAAAACCCAATGGACAAGCATCATGCTTATGGTGCTAGAACCATCTTTCGTTTCTAGTTTTTAACTGTCTAACAAGTAGAGTCTAAATAATATGCTGCATTATTAGTGCCCACCTAGCACCTTATCTCCTTGCTTAATGTGAGTAATGTCTGCTCAGGATGGCAGGCTTGGGTTAAATGGCAGATAGCTAAAGATGACAGTTGGAAGAATGGACACAGTGGGTGGGGTAAGACAACATCAGCAGCAGTGATGAGCATCACACTAATGGCAGATGCGCTGGACAGCTGGAAATTTATATGGAGCTTTTAAAATACAGCCAGATTCTTATCAGTGCTTACCTTTCCCTCCCACAAAGTAATGTAAAAATACTTTGGTGGTCTCAAAAACACTTTTGCAGAGTTACTGCTACGAAGGACTTTCATGGTGGTCCAATAAAGAAATGGTCTAACTTCCGAAAGCAATATAGTAAATTGCCATATTGTCTTTTCCCAGCTCAGTATACCGGTACTCAGAATGCATTTCTGTTGACACAGTTTATGTGTTTGTGTACGTTCGTGCGAGCTTTGTGTGCTGTAACCCGGACAGGTGCTATATAAAAGTACAAATTAAACTCTTCCTGGCTAAAATGAATAAAATAGATAGACATGGTGTTCTGTAACTCCCCAGTTGTCAAGCAGTGCCTCAACATATCCTAAAGCTGGGTGCACATTAGATGATGTATACCCAGCATAATATCGGGAGTGGTGGGACCCAGCAGGGTAGCTGGTGTCAGCAAGTGCAAGGACATTTGCCAATGCCAGGCATTGGAGGGCCAGGGGTGTGGGTGTGTGTGTGTGTGGGGGGGGGGGGGGGGGGGGAGTTTGCACGAGCCAAGTTTTACAATATCCTCTATTGTCTTGCATATACAGACGACTGATGGCATCGCTAACTACCCACAGAAGCGTTATATAGTGCATACTCACTGAATTAAATACACAAAGATGTTGTTGATGAAGGTCGTTATAATACATATCGCATTGATATATCATTTAGTACAGGGATAGCCAACTCCAGTCCTCGAGAGCTACCAACAGTTCACATTTTCCAGCCCATCCAACAGGTGCACAGGTGCACTCATAACTCACTGCTGCATTTTAAAAGATCCACAGGTGGAGCTAATTACTTCAATTGTGATTCTGTAAGGAGACCTGGAAAATGTGAACTGTTGGTAGCTCTTGAGGACTGGAGTTGGCTACCCCTGATTTAGTATGTACGCACCAAAAACCTACACAGTACATATTATACAATTATTGGCCCAATTTGCAAATAATAGAGTGATCAGCCTGATTTATTGTATAGTGTGTATGACTGACTGATGCATATGAATTCCACAAATCTTGTCCACAAACCCACATCTACAATTATTGGTAAAAGGAATAAGTGCTATGAGGGAGAACAAAGGTATAAGGAAAAAAAGAAATTGCCACACATAAAAATTGGCACACATAAAATGTAAACAGCTCTTTTGTGAGGAGAAAAAGTCTGTGGATGGTACAAAACTGCACTCTCACTACCTCTATGGTAACCATCGGTGGTAGCGGGGTGCAGTTGATGGGTGCAGTATCGCAGCTTTTGTACTTCTCCCCACTGCCCGGCAGGTAAATGCAGAGCCCAAGGTTGCTGGGTGATGGTGAAGGTTGACAGACTCTCTGCTCAGTGGCACCGCTCAATGGCAGCACCAGGTGCTGCACCGTGCTAAGTGCTATTCTGGCCAAGGGATACTGAATGTGCCCCTGCCTGCAATTTAATTTATCTTGACTCTACCTTTTAATTGAATTGCAGTGAAAAATCAGGTTAAAGGCCCCCACACACAGGTCCGATTTGGCTAGGGATACCAACTCATCCCTTTAATCCGGGACACATATTAATTACACAGGGTCTGTGGCTGATTAAAACCTGGTGAAATGGAGTCTTGAAGTCAGCCAGCCACAGAACCTGTGTAATTAATATGTGTCCCGAATTAAAGGGATGAGTTGGTAACCCTAGATTTGGCCTGCCTTTTTTTTTAATTCCAAGGGATCGGGCTGACGGATCAGATGAAAACTGGCCATATCTGATGTGTTTTGATATCCAATCTGATGCGCGGCCCTGTGCGCATCGTATAGGATCCAGAGATCATATGTGCTGCACATATGATCTCTGAATTTGCCCCCTTCTGGTGGCGGTGAACGGGGTCGTATGTGATACATTGCATGTGAAGAGACAGCATGCGATGTACCGCGTTCTATCCTGCTGCCCAGAAAGGTCCCAGGCGGCTCAAGTGGGCTAGGATTGACATACACTGCTGTGAGACATCACAGCAGTGTATGGCCACCTTTATGTAGGGTGCACACCAGAATGACCATGACCTTGCGCCGATCATGAAACGATTTCCTTGAAATGGTACGATGGCTGCGCAATGGATTGGAGTACACGATCTGCATACGATCTGCACACGAGCAGTACCCAATCCAATGTAAGTGATGAATCTTTAGTGCAGCTGTTAAAATCTCCAAAGCGACCCAATGACCGGCGGGGACATGCATCGGATCGGAATTCTGTTCGTTTTACATACAATTGCTTGTATGACGAGTCAAACAAAATTGGGGGAATTGAGCCCAAATCCTTCTAAGACTTCATATAAGCAACATTTAATTGTTGTTTTAATTGTTTTTTTTTTTAAATAGATGTCCTAGAACTGGGGTAGCCAACCCTAGTCCTCGAGAGCTACCAACAGTGCATGTTTTGCAGGTCTCCTCACAGAATCACAAGTGAGCTAATTAGCTCCATCTGTGGATCTTTTAAAATGTGTCAGTGATTAATGAGTGCAGCTGTGCAGCAGCTAGGTTGTCTGGAAAATGTGAACTGTTGGTAGCTCTCGAGGGCTAGGGTTGGCTACCACTGTCCTAGAATGTTGACACAAAGAGTAATAGTGTGTACACACGGTCCGATTTCCTTTCCGATGTTGACGATATAGTCAACATCGGATCGGCAAAGGATGCAGATCACAAGGGTTTTAACCCTTGCGATCCCGATCCGATCCCGATGCGCGTTCACGTATCGGAAGCCAGAAAGTCTTGGCTGCCTTGTCTATATAGTGCAGATTTACACTATATAGTCAAGATTGGATGCAAATCAGATGTGCCTTAAGATCCTATCCACGATCCTATCTGATCGGATCGTGGATAGGATCTTAAGGTACATCTGACCGTGTGTACACACCATAAGATTGCATTTACATCTATAAACATCTTTAATTGCAAACAAGATGAATAAAGTCCAACTATAATATAAGATGTTTATGATAAATTCACATTACACTGATAAAAAGGAAGTGCTTTCTTATTTGCTAAATCAGCGTGAACTCCGATAGCATCTGTAATCACCTTTTCTATATTATTGTCTGTGTTCTATCTGTTGCGCTTGGTTGTTGCATCCTGTTACTGACTTCATACAAGGCCTATCTCTTCTGGCTTCTTTATCCGGTTCTGGATTGTAAGTTCTGTATCGTTCTGCTCACCTCTTCTCTACAGATGAAATCTGAGATCATCCTATATATATGAGTTTCGCAGAGGAATATTCATTTTACTCTTTTGTTGACCCTAGTTTTTCAGGCTTGAAGATTACAGTTATGTGAGCTCATGCGAATGGATTTCAGTTCTGCATTCTCAAGGTAGATTAGACGCCTTCAAAGAACGATCTCCTCGTTTCCGTAATAGCCACCAGATGTGACATTATCCAGCATATATTAAAAGTGTATCTTTTAAAAGCTGTACAACTATTTTTGTAACCCCTTGGTCTATACATAAGGGGGATGCTTTGTGAAAGGATTTCTGTTGTAGTCAATGCTGCTTACTTCTAATATCAAACATGAAAACTCTCATTGCTTACAAATAATGATTCTAATTTTGCATGTTTGCTTGTATTTAATTACAGTTCAGAAGGGAACTAAAATGTAACCACTTAAAAATGTGTTACCAGTATACACTGCATTGAGATCCATGCTTTGTACCTATGCACCAAAAATAACACACATATACTATGCTCTCCAGATATAAGGGATGGCCATCATCTATTTCTGATTCATAACCATTGATGTTGATGGACAATGTAGAATACTTTTGCCATTGATAGGGAGAACAAGATGATTTCCCTACATCAATGGCACACCATTAACATTTTTTTTATTACATATTTTTTATTTTCCCCAAGGTGCCAGGACATGGAGCATAGCTCCACCCACAATACTTATGAAACCCCGCCCAGATTCTGATTGGCCACAGAACAGTTAGTCAATGAAAAGGAATGGCCCTTGCTGGTCATCCATTGATTAGTATGTCACCATTGATGGCCACTTGCAATATCAATGGTGATGGCTATCCCTACCAGAAAAAGCTCTGTAAACTGTAGGTGAGCCTGGGTATACAAAGAAGCTGAAGATACATACTGTACAAAAGTGTGACACCATGTTAAAGTGCAACAGCCTCTTACTTTAGTACTATCCCATTCATTTAAATATAAGTTAAAATGTTTACAGCTGTACAGCTCCACAAAATTGGCATGTGGTCATGTGCCTACTCCATGCTTTGTAACTAACACCCTAATTCCACCTAACGCCAAACAATTGTGCAACCCTCTGCTCCTCTCCAAATGCTCAGTGCACCTACAGTATGCATTTTCACAGAAATGTAGACACAGTTTGACTTACTAAAAAAAACTCATGGTAGGACCAGAGCTGATTAATCAGAAGCCATATTGAGTCCCATCTCACAAACCTAAATTATCAGTCCCTGGGACAAATGTAATACAGTAGCCTGCAAAATGTGGGCAGTAGTAAAATTGACCAAAATGCAGATTTACCAAGCCAAATGCAGGTGCCACTAATTCCTCTAATTCTATACACAAAATTAGCACATGAATCCCACGAAAAGAGGAAAGCAAGAAAAACTGGAGGAGTCTCAAGGTCCCCATACACTAGTGAGATTTGGTCTGATTTGACCCGAGAAATCGGACCAAATCTCTTGGTTTGACATCCCATCCGGCCCAATGCGCGGTCCCGTGCACAGCGGATCAGAGCCGGGAGGTCGGACAGGCTGCACATAAGAAAAATCTTATGTGCAGCCCAGCCTGCGTCCACTCACCATTTCTGTGAGTCCCCTGCCCGCCACTCTTCTTCCCCCCGCCAGCTCCCAACGCATGCAAAACTAGGCACATCAAGTGTCAGAGCCCTCCCGGGTAGCTGCCGTGGAAATAAGGTCCAACTTGACAAGTTGGCCTAATATATGGGGACCTTAAGTTACAGCCTCAGGAGCACCAACTAATGAAACATTTTTAAAATTGTCTTTATAGGAGCTTTCCTTCCTCTGGATTAATTTTTTGAGGATGTTTTTGTTTGACATAATTTGATTTGAAATTGGCACTACTGGGGACATGATCTGTAACTGGCACTACTGGGGAAATAACATGTAACTGGCACTAAATAAGTGTCTGAGATTGTACACAAACTTTGTTTCATGTTTTAAATCCTTGTTTTATGCGCAAATAAATTATATGTGTGTGTATTTCATGTGTTTAATGTGTTAATACGACATAGATGCCAGATACCTCAAGTTACCTCATTCAAATATAAAATCACTATCTGTGAAACGTTTGTATGTTATTCCCATGTATGAATGGCTTTTTATTAAAAAATAAAACTATGGCACAGTAGGTTAATCGTCTCCTGACAAAAGAATTAACCTGTGTGTGAAGTTGTGTACCTATGGTAGGGAATAGGTTGTAAGCTCCACTGAGGTAGGGACTAATGTGAATGACTAAATATCCCATGAAAAGCTCTGCTCAATCTGTGTTCACTATAGAAATGGCCTTAATGGCCATATGCCAAACGAGCATTACTGGATAAGCTCTAGCATGCATGAATGGTCGAGTAACTGTTACAGATTGTGCCAAATATACGTTTTCAGGAAAATAGTATATAGTTCCATACATAAGTGTAGGCTTCCATTTTTTTTTTAAATAGAAACTGGGTGAAACGTGTGTAGAATAAAGTTTTCTTTGTCTGTGAAAACCATCTCATGCTTAATACTGCGCGTCAAGCACAGTAAAGCACTAATTCTTTAATCAAGCAGCGACAGCAGCCTGAACTCTAGAAAAATAATTATTCCAAGTTAAACATATCCATTGCCAAAAATCTGGTTTGTCCTGCAAAAGCCCTACTGATGCAAACCGTTACTGTGAGCTAAACTGGGAAAGCTAGGACACATGGGAGATTCTGATAAGACCTCTTGCTGGGGCACTAACATCTCTTTATCATCATGTGCAGGGCCGCCAATAGGGGGGTGCTGTGGGTACAGCTGTCCCGGGAAATGAGTCCCAGGCCCCAAAATTCCTGATGGCAGCTCTGATCATGTGCATGATATTTAACATGCCTGTAAGTCAGTGCTTCTGGCAGGCACATAGTTGCACACAAGTACAGTAGTATGAAGGCCTAAGAGTACTTTGCCTCTGAAACTAACACATAGGGTCCAGCTAATAAACCCTACTTTTAGCTATTGTAAAGTTATGTTATGTAGTATATTCTGCAACCCTCCAAGCAGAGACACACAAGAGTGCACAGATTGAGTTGGGTACACTTGGAAAATGAGGACGGTCCACACATAAGGAATGATAGTCAAAGAAGGGACGCTGGAGAATGCAGGAATAAACTGGGGGTTGGAGACCATCAGGGAATAGTTGAGAGATGTAACACAGATGCTGCCGACAGACTTTTGTGTCTAGGTAATATGATGCAAAATAATGTGTTTTTGATTTGATAACCTTATCTAGAAGAACATTCCAGAGACACGATTCCATCTCCTACTGGGTGCTGGCATTAGTGCATAACAAGTAAAAGCATATTTTCATAGACAGAGTTATGCCAGCATTATCTGATGACTTAGATCTTTATGGTGTGTGATAACGGCAGGATCGTGACTTAACCTTCACAGCACTGTGCGGTGAAGTGATATACAGAGTGACTACTTGCTTATGATGTTGGTGTGGGGGTTATTATTACAGTATATATACAGAGAGAGAGAGAATGTGAGACAGCACTCCAGAGACTACCATCTGAATTTGCAACATGTTTCAGGCAACTGTCAGTCATCAGGGATATATCCTTACATAGTATAAAAGAAAGTCCCCCGAAGCACAGCATCTTTCTGTCAGTCTGTCTGAATGCACTAATTTATTTATTTATTTATTAACAGTTTCTTATATAGCGCACACAGATTCCGCAGCGCTTTACAGAGCATAGTTATAATCAAAAACACATAACAAATTACAGTACAAGACAGTTTAGGACAAGCACATGGTTAATATGGATAGTTGCATCAGGGGACAGGACACTGACACAATCATCAGGGTGGCAGAGGTTTATATATTCTAAGAAAGGCACATGAGGAAATCTTGAAAACCGCTGGACGAATATTTGTGCAGTTTTCCCTATAATGTAGTGCAGTTGCTTGAGCCTATCCTTTATGGGAGCTGAGCAATAACGACTTTAGTGAATCAAGAAAAATGACTGTGACAGGGCCAGGCAATGTGTGTGAGAAGACTCAGCGATGGGCGGGGCACACCTGGTAACAGCCACAGCCTGGGCTCTCCCTCTCTAGTTCATTCTCTGGGAAGGGAAGAGGAACTGCTACTGGGATAGAGATGGGAGAGAGGGGGATGCGGCTGATTTTATATATATATATATATATATATATATATATATATATGTATATATATACAGCACTACCAACCTACCCCTGGTATATATACATACATATATATATATATATATATATATATACACTCGGCGTTGCGGCCTGGCACTCTACCAAATTTCGCCTGCCCCGGAGCCCTCCGGATGATAATTTAGGTTGATTAAAGCTGTAAAGCAAACTGCGGCACTCCAGGGTCTTGTAAAGGTATCAAAAACCGCATTTATTGGGTAAATGCAAAGCAGGTTCCAGCTTTGGACTTCAGAACTAACACACCTACTGTACCTGGGACCATTGTAAATTCCTTTGTGGTTGTCTGAACCTTTAAGAACCTACTGCTGGGCTGTTTAATCTGTTCCTGATTGTATGAAGGAATTCACTGTTTTGATGATCATCGATCTGTTTTGAATTTCATATTGGATTCTTGTTTAACTAACTCCTAAGAAGGAGATGCTCCTACCTACCCTTATGGTTATATCCATATTGACATCTTACTAGTATCATTCATTTTGAAACTACTATTCGCCCCTGATGAAGTCACCTAGCTGACGAAACGCGTTGGGCCAGATTCATATGTTTTGATCACATGCTGTGAATGAACCACATACAGGATACGAACTGAATTGTATTTGTTTGTTTTTATCTTTTGTATACAAAATATTATAAAGGTAAAACCTGTTATAAATAAATATCTTTTACATGATATGCAGATTAGTATATCATAAGCGCACTCTGTACCCTCTCTTTGTTCATCTCTAAATTTCGGGTCCCGTCTAACAGGGGATCCAACAGGGTTGCTGCTCCAGGATATCAAGGCGCAGATTGGGGTACCCCCCCCCCCCTGTTTATATATATATATATATATATATATATAGATAGATAGATAGATAGATAGATAGATAGATAGATAGATACAGATGGGGGGGAACAAGAAGGCACTCAGAGGACTTTTCTTAGATCAATAGTGTATTAAACACAGCAAATGAAAGAAGCCAACGTTTCGGGGCTAACAACCGCCCCTTTGTCAAGGCCAAAACTCGTGAACAAGGGTACAATCAATGTACCCTTGGCACCTGAGCAGCTGCTGTTATTAGAGTGCTGGCATATAGGACTATATATATATATATATATATATATATATATATATATATATACATATATATATATATATATATATATATATATATACACACACACACACACACACAGCATATTTTTTGCACTTTTCATTGGGAACTATGCACTAATAAAGCAAGGAAGCGCTTCTATGTTAACCAAGCAACACTATGATTATGTTTTTGACAGGCAACGTTATTTTATCAAGTACACATGAAAAAGTATTAATTTTTATGGTGAAAAAGATGATGCTATTTTTATCTTATTTTCTTGTAGACCAAATGTTTGTGGATCTCGGTTTCATTCTTACTGTTGTCCTGGGTGGAAAACATTACCGGGCGGAAACCAGTGTATTGTTCGTAAGTATAATTCTGCTTTTTTTTCCATGAGTAAGGAAATTGCTAGTACTACTAAGTCCCTTTGTTGTCTCACATTTCTAAGAAAGTAAATATCAGAACGATAGAAATCTGGACCACGCTCTTCCCTTCCTCGCTTTCACAGAACTTTCCAAACCTTTCCTGTCACCTTCACTTACAAAAGCCATCCAAACCTCACACCCTTATGTCTCTTCTTCACAAGCAAAGTACTCTGTCCAAACCTCACAGGTTTACTCTTACGTATGGAGGGAAAGCAGTGCAGCCTCCAGCATCCAATAGCACATTAATAACATGTGCCAGCTGATTTTATATTAATGGCCCGTCTGAAAGGTCTGTTCCACATCCCAGGGTGGTGAAGTCACCACTGTGAAAATCATGGTGGTCTTCTTTAATTGTTTTGTCCTATAAATAAGAATAGTAGTGTTTTTCTTCATTTACTGCTTTTGCCTTCATAGAGAAAAGGTGCCCCAGCTGAATAATATAATATATTGTGGCATTTGAGGTCAGTAACACTGAATCCTGCCCTTTGTTTCTCCCCAGAAGTGCTACAAATATGCCATTTATCTACAGTAAGGCCTTATATGGACATTTCTGTACACAGGCCTTGGGGATGTTTTCCTGTGCTTTGCTTTTGCAGGTGGTAAGATAGTTCTAGAGTCACAGTAGGGTATATTAACATATGTATCTACTTTAGGGATACATTCACTTCAAGCAGAATGATTAGACCACAGCTTCCCCCTCAGTCTGCTTACTAAAACCCATTTAAAAATTGTATAAGCTTTTGTCTAGAATGTCTACAAGCTACTGTCGTTTGTATTACTCTGCTTAAACATGCTCTATTTAAATAACTTTATTGGCAGCTTTTTGGAAAAACATTAAATGATGACATTATTCCAGTTGCACCCAAACTGTGTGCCCAGGCAACCTGGGGTGCCTCAAGACACTTACAGGGGTGCCCTAAGTTGGTGTCCCAGGACCAATTCAGATTATTCATGGTCAATTTTGGTTACGGTAAAGATGGAAGACAATGTCTAGGTTGACAGATACTAGGTCAACCACTAATGGTCGACAGTGACTAGGTCGATCCTGGATAAGGGTCAACATACCCTAGGTCGACACTGCAAAAAGGTTGACATGAACTTATGGTCGACATAGGCAAGGTCGACAGTCAAAAGGTTGACATGAGTTTTTTTATGTTTTTTCTGGGTGTCTATGTAATCGTATATCATCACGGACACCATATATATGTACCGCTCGCCATGCACTGGGCACACTATTATATTCCCAGTCTATGCCCAGTTGGATAGTAAAGTATGAAAAAATCGTGTCAACCTTTTGACTGTCGTCCCTGCCTATGTTGACCATAAGCTTGAGTCGACCTTTTGGCAGTGTCAACCGAAGGTATGGTGACCCTTTTTAGGTGTTGACCTAGCCACTATCAACCATTAGTGGTCGACCTAGTGTCTGTTGACCTAGACATTGTGTACCCACATACCGTAATTGTCACAGGGAAAATCAGTGCTTGTGGCTGCCAATCATAACATATGGACAAACAGTATCAAATCCTCTCCCTCACCACATAACTAACCCTAAAGGTCCAT
This sequence comes from Crinia signifera, assembly GCF_055691185.1. Classification (NCBI taxonomy): domain Eukaryota; kingdom Metazoa; phylum Chordata; class Amphibia; order Anura; family Myobatrachidae; genus Crinia; species Crinia signifera. Next base: position 154,879,844 of record NC_139217.1, read on the forward strand.
ACACACTGGGCGATTATACCCAGCATAATGGACATCGATGACTGCTGTCATCGCTGGGCGGGAATACACACTGAGCGGCACAGTGGACGGCTTTGCATAGCGCAGCGCTATGCAAAGTCTTCCTCAAAGTCGCTCATCTACTGGTAATACCAGCAGACGAGCGGCTTTCCTAGCGATGATGCGGGAGCGCGCATCACAGCTCAACGATGGGCCATACACACTGAGCAGCTTTGAGCTGAAAGTCGCCCAGTGTGTATGGACCTTAAGGGTGATATAATGCCACCAGGAATTTTGGGGCCCAGGACTGATTTTCAAGCATTAGCCTACATCATCATGGGCCATATGCTGTATGCAGAATGTACAACACAAATGTAAATACAAATACATAATGTGACCTATCTTCTATTTCCATTCAGCAATCTGCCGGAACTCATGTGGAGATGGATTTTGTTCAAGACCAAATATGTGTACATGTTCCAATGGACAGCTGTCTCCAAACTGTGGGGCTGGAGCAGGTGAGCCATAGATGAAGACTAATCTATTATACAGTATTTAATGATATAAGCACATTTATAGGCATAAACAGGCACACACAAAATAAAACATTTCTATGACCTGCTCAGACATTGCCAGGCCTAATTATACAATGACAGGAATGTATTGCTGTCTCATCGCTTATTCCAGAAGCATTAACAGGCAGAATTCTAGCAATACTATACACAGTATTTCAAGATTTCCACGTTCTACTTGTTATTTGAGACAGGCACCCTGTCACAAAAAGGACATTATACAGACCCTCCGATAAAGGCATATATTCAATGCCGTGGGCAGTCACCGCTCACCCTGTCAGTATTCAACTGACCCCCCCTCATTCGCAAATTCCCCCTCGCTCCGTTTTTTGAGCGAGGGGGAATTTGCGAATGTGCCTCCAAAAGCTGCGAGAATCGAGGCTAATTACAGTGAGTTTGCTGCACTAGCCGCGGCTCTCGCAGTTTAGGGGAATCCTCGCAGTTCTGTGACTGCGAGGATTCCGCCGGAACGTTGCATAGTGCGAGCGGCCGGCGCAGGGGTTAAACTGCGAGGATCACTGGTTTTCTGTGATCCTCGCAGTTTAACCCCCTCGCTGGCCGCTCGCACCGGCATTGAATACTGGCCATAGAGATTCAGAGATATACTACAGTATATATATATATATGGAAACATACAAAAGTGCTGTAAAACAAATAAGAAAAAAACAATTTTTTTAAGTATGTCTCTATTATGATGTCCTTGTAAAATATCCAAGTAACAGTGGCATGAGTGGAGTTATTTCTAATTTACTAGGAACTAGTTAAGCCACCTGGCATATGCTGTGTCACCGGTATACATACAGATAGCTGGCATTGGGTGGGGCTGCTGGCTTTCAGAATACCGACCTTCCCCCTACCCTTTACTAACCCCCCTCTAAAACCCCCTCCCCCGCAGCCTGCATACCACCCCCATTTTCCCCAGCTCTAACCCACTCTGCATACTAAGTGCAGCATCCCTGCAGCCAGCACCCTAACTAATGTTGGCATTCCGGTGCTGGTCTTCTGGCGTTAGTTGGTATGCCAGTGTCAGTAGTGAATGGTGGCATTCCCACGACCAGTATGCTGATGCAAACCGAGTCACCTTATTCTGCCCTATTCCACCGCCTACAGGCTCCATGACAACAATTTCCCACTGTATACTTACCCCAATGTTCCCAATCCAGAGCGGTCCCTCAACCTCTCCTGCAGGCAGGGCCGGCAACAGAAATCTTGGGGCCCTGTACACTGATATTTCTGGGGCCCTCGCCCCCCCCCCCCCCCCCCCGGTAATCCCAAACCCACACAACTATGAGCTCCTTCACCTCCTCACCTATACTTTTGGGGATCCAGGGCCCTCGCTCAGTTGGGGAAAGTTCAGTCACTTCTCTTCTCCAGATTCCAACTGTGACTGTGTTAGTGTGTCCCCCTGTGACTCCGTCTCCTGCTGCGGGCCTGCGGCGAAAAGGCAGGCACAGATCGCAGAGAAGATCACAAGGAGGGGTGCCACACAAGCACAGTAAGGCCGTCTGTGCGCAGTACCAGTGACAGGGGACAGCCGAGCATTGAGCGGCTGCGGCGGCCTGCACTGGACGCATGCAGGAGAGATCCGGCACCCTGCGCGGGGCAGTGCGGAACAGAGGGAGCTCTGACTGGTGCTCAGCAGTCACGGGCAGGGCGGCAGCACGCACAGTAGATGGCCACAGGGGTCACAGGTGACAGTGCACACACAAAGCTAATACAGCTCACAGACGGGCCGCGGCCAGGCTCTGGGGCCCTTCAGATCGCCGGGGCCCATCACACTTGTCCCCCTTGACCCCCCCTGTCACCGGCCCTGCCTGCAGGTCTGTCTCATCCCAGCATTGGAAGCTGTTTTCTAAGGAGAGGGGTGCAGATCCCAATGCAGTACAGGACCAATTATTATACCATTGGTGACATAGAACACTATAGCTGTCACCATAAGGCAATGGTCAGGTGAGGTAAAAACCTACTCTCTCCTAGCCACCATGACTCTACCCACCTTCCTCAGCCCTGCAGTCTGCAGAATAACTGACTGCAGGCATGAGTGCGGGGTGATAAGTGATCTGTGCTTCTTCCTGTGGTAACGTACACAAGGTGACTGATTACACAAGGAGAGTAGGCATACTACTTCTCCTGCCTATAACCACTAACAGGCATCATATGATAATGCAGTGAGCAGCAGATGACTGGATCACCAAACATGAGCAGTGTACATTCGATTACCAGGTTTCAGCATTCAAATATGTTGTTAAACTTAAATGTAACATTGCAGAGAATGCAGGTCAGACTCCAAAATATACAGTCCTGTAGCTTCCAAACCTAGTAAAAGAACCACTAACACAGTACACTACCCCTGGAATGCAGACTCCGCTTTTAACTACTGTATGCCATGCCACTTTCCTGCTCTCAGGAAAACAGGATAAAAACAATGCTGATGGCATTGTTGAAATCCAATCAAAACAAGACATGAGACTTGCTGATTATTTCCGTAATGATATGAAGCCTAAACTACATATAACAGTCACCAGCTACTGTGTTTTCATTAGCAAGATGTTTACCCATACAGTATATTGACAATAGTATATTCAGCGCTTATCTAGGAAAAGACTTGTACTCAGAAAAAAGTATCACTAGTCAGCCAAAGATACAATTTGATACAAGATTTATAGTAAACTCCATACTCTGGACAAGGTTGTTTTTTTATTTTTTTTTTACTTAAATTTCAGATTCTGGAATTAGCTAGTGCATAAGAATTATAAAAATTAGCCAAATAAAGGTGCAGACACGGTGCGCAGTTGTTTACCATTAGAAAGACAGTACTGGAAGGGTTATTCAGACCTGTGTGAAATTGCAGCGTCCTGCTTTCAGATAGTCGCCTCCCCACCAGAGTGTAATCCCGCCTCATGCAAGTATGCAAATGTTTTGTGAAAATATTGCTAAATGTGGCGCAGCTAAAGATCCATTCACAACTCATTCACCATGTACGGATCTTCCCACTGTGTGCAGTTTGTAGGTCTGAATAACCTGACCCTTCCACAACTCTGTAACAGATATGGGCTGATCGTAGCTGGCACCGCACACCATCCCTGAAAACGCTGGGCACACCTGCATTTTTCCTGACATTCCTGACTTCCTGTCATTTGAACTGCGTCCGTGTTGCGCGGGTAAAAAAAAAAATATGTCACTCTGGGCCTTATTCTGCTTGGTGCGGTCCATTCCGAATTCTTTCGGAGCACGTTTTTTAGCCTTCTGCGCATGCGTAGGCAACGCAATGCGCATGTGCAACGTAGTGTCTCTGCACTCATTCTCGCAATACCGTCTAGAAATGTGCACCGAAGTGGCTCGGGAAATATGGGCGTAACATGGGCGTCATGTTGGCGTACACAAGGGCGCGGTTTCAAAGTGGGCAAAACTGGGCGTAAATCTGGACGTACACTTGGGAGTGCACAAACTGGGGTAGGCGTGCATTCGGACAGGACACCGACTGCAAGCGAACCAACATGCCAGAAATATGCGGTCTCCATAAGCAAGTTTCAGTTTGCGGAGAGCACTTGTTCATGCCCTAGGCATTCGGTTCGCCCAATTAGTACGCCCGCACCTGAAGCACTCTCAGCTGACCACAATATAATCCACTCCTCTACTCATTAGTGATTAATTACACTCTTTTCACAGGTTCAATTGGAAGCATTGCTGCCTAAATGGCCCATTACAAAATATTACAATATATGCTGTAAACACGACTGCATTGTTGCTATCTGACCCACATTTACACTGCGTAAATACACCAACTCGGTGTGTACGGTCAGCTTCCCGTCTGTTCGGACGCTGTAAGACGTGCAGAATCTATGTGTTCCCACCGCACACGCACATTTGGATGTAGTCCGAAGACACTCCCTCTTCTTAGTGAGTCCGTCCGAAGGGATGCGGACGACCTGTGGGCGTGTGTTCTTAGAATGTCCGCACGGCGTGGCGTTCGGTCATTTCCGAAAGAAGACGGAACGGACCGCAAAAAACAGAATAAGGCCCTCTGTGCCGTAGCTAGGGTGGCCAATTCCGGGATCGTGATCGTCGGAATCTCAAGGTTTTGTCCCAGAATTGATGGGATTTTGGGATTAGTTTATGCATGCGCAGTCTAATGCCGGGCAGCTTCTGAGCATCCGCTTAGACACTATCCGGCTGTTCCCAATCCCGGTGTGCGGCTCTGAGCAGCATGACAGTCAGAAATCACTATATGCAGGCCGCACCGTCGCATCCACGCACCTCCCGGCTGCACCTCCTGCTCTGCTGCCACCCGCCCACTTGCTCCCGAAGGCACCGGGCACCCCTGCACTATAGCTGTCTGCCCCGCTCCTGGTCATGTAAGTAAATGCGTGGGGTGACCGGTGTTTTTTTTAATTAGGGATGCCAATCCTGGCATCAAAAAATGCCCAGGATTGGCATTCCCAGCCATAATGCAAGCATGCTGTGGCCCAGAAGCATGTGTATTTGTTCAATAATCAATCGCTGTCCAAATTTGCACAGCAGCGATCAGGTCTGAATAAGCCCTTGAGTGTATATTTGATTATTGGCAACAGTTTTGGCACAGTAAAGATGCAGCCAAACCATTTGTTTCTGTAAGTCCCATGGACATTTTTGAGTGGCTAAGTAAATAGTATGCAGGAGATGTCTGTATAGCGACTATTTCGACTGTAAGCTCTAATGTCAATGATTACACATCATGGGCCAAATGTAATAGGGTGAGAGTTTCAGAAAGTGAGAGATTTTGGGAGAGTTTTCCCATGTTTTTTAAAGCAGCAATTTATTACATGGCAAAATCAACCTGGTTTTGCAGTGTAATTGATTGCTGCTTTAAAAAAAAGGGGGAAACTCTCCCAACTTCCGTGCTTAAGAAATAGGGACACTCGCGCGGCGAAGCAAATGAGGGCACGGCTTATGCTAATTAGTCGCAACCTCCTTTTCATACGAGAATAGACGCTGTGCGCATGCGCACAGCGTCTATTCTATTACATTGGGGGGTCTCCCAACTGCCACCCCCCGCAGCGGGACAATGCCTGCCGCGGGTGGGACAGTGGGACAGGACCGAAAATCGGGACTGTCCCGCTGTAATCGTGACAGTTGGGAGGTATGCTCTCCCAAAATCTCTCACTTTCTGAAACTCTCACCCTATTACATTTGGCCCTCTATCTGCAAATTGCACATAATTAGTGGCTTCCCATGTTTTTAGAGCACTGATTGCTTGATGTAGATTAAATGAATTACACAAAAAATTGCTGTTTTTATAGCATTAACCACACAGCAATGCACACAGCAATGTATTTGGATATTAAATGGTTCCAGGTCATTTTATCAGTTAGAAGCACTGAATTTAAACATACCTACAATGATCTCAATGAACCTAGTCAGACTTCTGAGCCTCAACATTACTGCTAAAGAATAAATAGTGCTCTGATTGGGATGCCCAAACACAACACATATTGGTTTGTATTTTAACCCTTTATATGCTATTTTAAATATATTACTAATTGCTGTATATTACTTAACTTGCTGCACTGTAATTATGAAGAGTTGTGAATGCTTCTCTATTTATTAATGACATATTTTCTCCAGTATAAATAAATTACATATGTTATGTCTTTCTCCACTGAATGCATATTGTATTATCCATTCTATTCTTCTATCATATCATTAAATAGTAAAATATAAGGGCCTGATGTATCAAGCTGCAAAAAGTGATAAAATGGAGAGTGATAAACAGCCAGCCAATCAGCTCCTAACTCAAACTGTCATGTTACAGGCTGGGTTTTAAAATGACAAGTAGAAGCTGATTGGCTTGTTGTTTATCACTCTCAACATTATCACATTTTGAAGCTTGATACACCTGGCCCTTAAAAAAAAAGATTCCTAAAGCTGTGTACACACGGTGGAGATATATTGCTCAGCAATATATTGCTAGCCATATATTGCTGAGCAATATATTGCTCAGTTTCTCCTTTTCATCAGCGACCAGAGATGGTCGCTGATGAAAAGGAACCTCAGCCGGCGGTGCTGCAGAGGTAATTAGCTGGTCGCAGGAGCATACATATTATATACATTTCAACATGGCTGGTTGCAACAAAGTAGAAATAGTGGGTGAAATTTAATAGGATGAGAGAATCATAAAGTGAGAGATTTGGTAAGAAATCTCCAGTTTTTTTAAAGCGGCAATCATTTACACTGCTAAACCAGTTTGATTTTGCAGTGTAATTGATTGGCGCTTAAAAAAAAAAAGATATTTTTTACCAAATCTCTCACTTTCTGATTCTCTCATCCTATTAAATTTCACCCCCTGTACCTTATTCTGGTTCACTCTCAGAGGCAAATTCCTTCTCAAATTGACAAAACCATGTGCACTGCAGGGGGGCAGATATATCATGTGTAGACAGAATTAGATTTGGGTGAGTTATTTTGTTTCTGTGCAAGGAAAATACTGACTGCTTTATTTCTACACTGCAATATAGATCTCACTTTGAAGAAAAACCCCACCCAAATCTAATTATATCTGCACATGTTACATCTGCCCCACCTGCAGTGCACATGGTTTTGTCCATTTTAGAAGAAATTTGCCTCTAAGAGTGAACCAGAATAAGGCCCCCTGTCTTATTGCAGTGCTCACAGCTTAAGCCCTGTACACACGCTTAGATTTGCTTCAGATTTGATGTTAGCTTCGATTTTCTATTAGATCTGGCATTAGATCATCCCATTCGATTTGGCTTTAGATCTGTACTGTTGCATTCGATTCGATTTTGATTTCACAATGTAGGCACAATGTAATTATTCAATTTACTGGATCGAATTCGAGATTTCCTTGGCTGCACAGTAGATTTTTCTATTCGATTTTGAGAAAACGGGAGCGTGCATCGAATCTAATGCAGATCGAAAGTGTCCTAAAAACCATTATATGTGGATTCGATTTTGCTTCTATAAGCAAAATCGAATCGAAAACAGGGAAAAATCTAAGCATGTGTATACAGCTTTAGTAAATTTCCTCCTAATAGTCCATAGTCTGGAAACTACCTGTACTATAAGATTTATATCAACTTGAAATTTTTGCACTTTTTTTTCTTGTACAGTATAGACTGTATAAACAAAAATTGCCTAAATTGTAATCAAACCCATTTTCAGACACTATACAAACAATGCCAGGAAAATGGATCTTCTAAATAATTGGAACTTGCTTACACAAAACTTTACTTCTAATTACTATGATAGGTTTTAAAGAAATAATCACATAGCTGAGTAAATAAAGGAGGAGGTTTAAATTAAATGTCATTGTTGTGCTATGTATGAAGTTTATTTTCAGTATTTTCAGATACTTCCTTCCCATGATGACAAATTGCTGCAGTTTACTCTTTTTTTGCAGCATCTCAGGGCTGTTAATTGAATCGTGTTTAGAGAAACCTGATTTTTCTCCAGGCTGCAGTAATTAGATGAGTGTTTCTTTTGGCACTGGGCGATAGGAAATGAAGAGCGTGCTTTTAGGCAGTATCCTCAGAACAGAGTCCCTCATGCACTATCAGGGAGAGATTTAACTAATTTGTGTTTCTTGGATGACTGGGGGAAATCACTAACTTCTTAGGTTGGAAGCATATTATACTGCGAATAGTCTGTCCTTTATCTGGAAAGGTACATTACCAGATGTTTACTCTGAACAGACAGATTGGACAGATAAATCTTTAGATCAGGGTTGCCTACCCTCCCGGATTGGCCGGGAGGGTCCCGGAAATCGGGTCCCCCTCCTGAAAGGTGGGCAATCCTTCCAGATTCTGCATCACCCCCCCCCCCCCAGACAGCAAGGAATCCTTTAACTGATCATGTGAAGCAAATAGCTTTGTTAAACTACTTAATTCTTCATGTATTTTTCAGTTCCATCAAAACATTTTAGTAGTAGAACACTTAATGATTCAGCCATTTCCTGGTTCTCATCTTACCTATCTGATCGCTCTTTCAGTGTTTGCTTCTCTGACTCTACCTCCTCTTCAATATCTTTGTCAGTCAGAGTTTGTTGCCTAGGGGTCATCCTTGCCTCGAAACTATCCTTTGATCCCCACATTCAATCTGTCTCCAAATCATGTTACATTCATCTAAAAAACATATCCAAAATACGACCCTATCCGATAATTGCAATAGTCTCCTAACTGGTCTTCCCAAAAACAGACTCTCACTACTGCAATACATTTTAAATGCTGCTGGTAGGCTGATCTACCTAGCAAGACGCTCATCGTCTGCTTATCCGCTCTGCCAGTCCCACCATTGGTTGCCTGTATGTTACCGCATTCAATATAAAATACTTCTACTCACATATAAAGGTATTAACAATACTAAACCAGCATATATCTCTTTATTTATCACAAAATATCTCCCAACTCGACCGCACCGCTCTGCGCAAGATCTGTGTCTCTCTTCTGCACGGATTACTACCTCCCACTCACTATTACAGGACTTTCATCGGGCTGCTCCCACCCTATGGAATGCCCTTCCACGCACAATAAGACTCTCCATTCTCTTCCAAACTTTCAAGCATGCCCTAAAAACTCACCTCTTCAGGCAAGCCTACCATATTTAAGTTCTACACGCATAACCCTCTGAGGCACTAATGTGTCATATAGCTTCCCTTCTGGACTTGTAACTTGGTGGGACTGCTATGCTATTACTGGTGCCTGTCCTTGTGTTTCCCTCCTATATCCCTATAGATTGTAAGCTTGCAGCAGGGCTCTCCTACCTCCAAATCTGTATGTTGTTACTGTTTGTTTTATCTCTGTTTACAATTGTAAAATGCAACGAAATATGCTGCGCTATATAAGAAACTGTAAATAAATAAACACTTCCGACGCTGGATACTTAGTAATCTTTTGATTCATTTCATAGGTACTTAGAATACAATACTTTTATGCAGACCTTATACTAACTGATTCTGGTTTGGTCTGGGAGAGGACACTGGAAGCTTGGCAACAGGATATTCCATGCTTGACTAATTAGGAATTTTTCTTAAAACACTTCAGGTCTACCATGAAATCTCTATGACCAGCCACGTTAGAGGAAAATCATATAAAGAGAATCAATAACTTGTAAATCTTCCAGTCCCAGCACAGACATATAGTTAAGGGGGAGATGGGGTTGTGCCCAAGATTAAAAAGCTACAAACGAATCTATTTCACAGTGTTTGAACTATTGGAAAACTGGGACACATTAGAATAATGGTATAGCTTTTGTTAACAATTTCACCAAAACAGTTGGCCTGGATCCAAATCCATCTTTAGCAATTGAAAATTAGAGGCACCATTATTTATTTATATACAGTTTCTTATATAGCGCAGAAGATCCCGTTGCGTTTTACCATGAACCATTCTATCTCCTTTAGTAATTGTCATAGTCAGTGTTGCAAATCTTGAAATCTTAAATGCACTTGACATTTCTGGCCTCTCCTGAGTGCCTTAAAGACTCAATTGTTATGTATACTTTCATGTCATTTAGGAAAAGTGAAGTTCATGGATTGTTAATGGATAGAATGCTTAGTGGAAACAGGCTGACATTATGGACATTTGTGAATTGAAACAATGGTATTTTCTCTGCTAAATGTGGACTTCTTCCAGGTCATTGTCTATGTTACATGTTTATAGTCACTTCTCAATTTGGCCTACTCACCTGGCATGTCCACCTTCTCCCGCACCTCTCGAAGACCAAGGATCTAGATAAGATAATAATCAGACACCAATGGTGTCCCCCGAGGGTTTGCTCTGTATCCGGGAAAACAGTAAAACAGATTTGCACTAGCAAATGGCTAATTCTTATATTATTACTTCTTTTTTTTTCTTGGTTACATATACACACAAACAAACATACACACACATTTTGTTTATTTTGTTATTTGTTAGGTCTTTCACTTAGTAAATTTGTAAGTTAAACCATTGCCCATATCATCATTTTTACTGTGGCCGATATTCAATTACCAGCAAAAAATCATCAGGTGATGTTTCGATGTTTAGTTTTCCAGGCTATCCAATCTGGATGGCTGAAAAGAAGAAAAAAAATTGCACAAAAACAGAGGCAGGTGAAACAAAATCCCAGAGAATCCACGACACGCGTTGGCTTATTGGGGATCCTCGAATATACCTGCTGCAAATTATTTGATCATGGGTAATTGAATATCAGCCTATGTAGTAACTATACCTTATGTAGTAACTATACCTCCATCAAAGCCTATTTGGCATAGACATCATAGACATCAAAAACCCACGAAAACAGATGTCGACTTTTTCATGTCAACATTTTTAATGTCAACATTTTGCTTGCGTTGGCCTTTCAACCCTGTTGATCGAAGCCATGTCAACCTTTTTGCTGTGTCGACCAATAGTGCCCGACCCTATGATCCATACCCCCATATTGTATAATTTAAAAAAACTAACTGCAAAAACTAATTTCCTACAAGCTGACAAACTAATCTGAGTGCATTCACCGAATTCCGTAGCGTACAATATATATATATACAGTTGGACTGCATGCCTTTTTTAATACAATTGAGTTATTGAGTTAACAGTTGACATCATAAATAAGAATATCTGGGTGATTGTGCACTCTGACCAAAATGTTAATTCATTAAAATTATTTAATTTAATTACTTATATTTAGTAAATAAATAAAAAAGAGATATATTGACATTTACTAAAAACAAATTGTGTGGTATTTATACAGGGGGTCTTTAGTTTACGGTATTTTACCAATCATATAGCTGGCATTAATGATTGGTAACATACGGTAAAATACTGTATACAATCGGTAGTTTGTAGTTTAGGAAAACCTTCATTTGAGCCTGTTCTCTTTTTATTCTCTGTTCATTGTAAATGTGTTTTGACAAATGAGTTCACTTTCCGATTAAAAAATAGGCATTAGCTACAATATGAAGAATTCTAGTCATCTCCTGAGCAGAGGACATTAGTGGGCAGTTCTAATCCATACCCCAAGCATGCAATAGTTTCAATAGGTGTTCCAGTTAGTTTTGCCACGTACAACCATAGTAACTCAGTATTTATGCAAGAACATAGCAACTTGGCATTCTGCTACTAACATTGTTTAGAGAAGGAAAGAAAGGAATTCTGAGGTATAGAAATAATCTTTTATGTTCTGGATATTAAATGAAAAGCCTATGATGAAACATAAGTCCAATGCCTTTAGTGCGAGATATTTTAAGTATGAACAACATATCTTAAAATGAATATATTAATAGATGACTTTGCCGCCTGGGTAGAAAAGGTAAAATAACTTTGCACAGTTGAGACATTGGCAATTTGGGATAAATGTATAGGCCTAGTTATTAATCAGCAGCTATGAGGATAGACATGGCGCACCTGCGGGATGAACAAAGGTGGCTCTCCAGGACTTCCATAGTGTAGAACAGTCTCTTAGATGTTGCCCAAGTTCTCAGAGAGTGGGAAGCACAGATACTTGATGACACAATTCATTTAGCTTTGTTTAATAAGAGATTGTGGAAGAAGAAGGGTGTAAAAGCATGGTTTAAACATTATACTGACTGATATTTAACCGTTACAATATTTGATGCCTAGATATCGTGTGCATAGTGCTGGAGGACCACCTGGAGTCCTGATTTACTTCTTAAATATGAGTCTTTATACACTATAAACACTTATTGGTCCTCTTTACAGAACAATGTGATGTGCAGCCTTCTCCAGAACAGGATGTATATATCATTTTTTAGTATATATATATGTTATGGAGTACTTGAAAGTTATGTATATACATATCATTCCCCTGTCAAAATCCTGTGCTTGCCCTTGCTGTGACTCTCCAGATGCTGATGGTGAATTGAAGCTACTGTGGGCACTCTGGATGGTACTCACGCTGTGGCCTTTCCCTTCACATTCACATTATTTTCTGCCTGAACATTTCTTATTATAGAATCCCTACTAAATATCATGTTATTCTCAGCAAGCCTCAAACTCCAACTTTTATCTTATATCATCTCATTAACCAATAACACAACAAAGTTTGAAATATGAATATTTGAAAAATGCTTTGAAATAGGAATATACCAAAAGCAAGATATAGCTAGGAATCAGCTGAATCCCAAGGATTTTTTAGGGGCATTGGGAAGGGGAGTGCAGATGAGCCGGAGTCTGTAGGATGGGCATGGCAGAGGTCTGGACAGCTGCTATAAAATACTACTGTGTGTCAGAAATTTGGAGACGTGGTCCTGCGGCCAGGGGGCGTGATCTGAAAATCGCTCCTGTGAGGCCACGCCCCATTTTGACACTCTGGGGGCTCGGTGTGAGCTGGTCGCCATGCCCCCAACCATCTGTCTGCAGGAACAGACGCTATTCGCATGTGCACAGCGTCTATTAACAGCTGCTCCCAGTGCTGCCGCAGGCAGGGGGGACTCCCAACTGTGGGACACTGCTAGCCCCAGCGGGACACAAGACCGTCCCAAAAAAATGGGATGGTCCGCCTGAAAATCGGGACATTTGGAAGTTGCTTTGCATACTATTTTACAGTGACACTTTGTGTAAAACAGGGGGAGTGACTAAATTTGGCCACACCTCCTCAGTACCCAGGCCTCATGGATTGATTTGGATAATAGCACGAATGTCCATCCTGCGATAAAATCTAGCATCTTTTTAAGCAAAAGCCGTTTGCAAATTGATTGACAGGAGGCCGGCATTTTGTAGGTGGTAACCAGCCATTTTATAGGAGTTTCAGAGAAAACGCAGGGGTGCTCAGGTGTTTTCGGGGAAGACGTGTGATATCAGTTCTGGCCCTGATCAGCCTGTCTCTATCACATCAGCCAAGTAGGTTCTAGGCTATGCACAAACTGCGTACACTGGGAAAATCAGTAGATGGACAGTGAGTTGCGAATGGATTTACAGCTTTTCACCGATCTACGATATTTCTCAAGCCTTTCTCAGCCTTGCACAGAGCGGGTTTTCACTGTGTCTTGGCGGCCGCTATCTGATTGCAGGGGTGACATTTATTAGAGATTGATGTTGGGTTTTTGGCAATTTATATCGCAAAAACGGCCGTTTTTTCATTTTTTTCCCCAAATCGACTATTTACTGGGTGGCGATTTGCGGCATAAATCGCACATTTTGCCGCAAAATCGCGCTTTTTGCCGCGAAATCACACTTTCTGAAAGTGCGATTTTTTTTAACTCCGGAATTCGCATCCAAATGTTTTCCCCATTGAAAAAGATACAATTCGCATTTTTAATGAGATGCGAATTTGGAAATCGCCCAAAAAAATGGTCTAAAGTTCCAAAAAAAAATAGACCTGATCCTGACTGGCGATTTGGTCAGAAACATGGCGATTTTGTCAGAACCATGCACAGATTATTGTGATCTGTGTATGGTTCTTTGTTAAAATATGTGTAAAAGTAAAAAGAAAAATTGGCGTGAGGTCCCCCCTCCTGTACATAACCAGCCCCGGGCTCATTGAGCCGGACCTGGTTCCAAAAATACGGGGGACAAAAAGCGTAGGGGTCCCCCGTATTTCTGAAACCAGCCCCTGACTCTTGGACCGGTCCTGGTTCCAAAAATACGGGGGACAAAAAATCTGGGGGTCCCCCGTATTTTGAAACCCGCACCGGGCTCCAACAGCCCCCAGTGTCATGCCACAGCCGGGGGACACTTTTTACACAAGGTCCCCCGGCCGCACCATGAGCACCGTGGCTGGTCAGCCTTGGACGGGGTACCTGGAGGAGTGGGGACCCCCCCAATAAAGGGGTCCCCCTCCCAGGCTTCACCCGTCCAGGGCTGAAGCCCGGGGCTGTCACCGGCGTCCCTGGCCATTGGACGCCGGCCTGATATGGTTAAATTCTCATTCCTAACATTGCTTAATACAGGAGAACTACAAGTGCCAGCAGACCTCCCCCGCATGCTGGGACTTGGAGAACCACAAGTCCCAGCATGCGGGGCATTAATGGGCCCCCTGGGACTAGTAGTCCACCTGTAAAAAGTATGTTAAAAGAAAACACACACACAGAAAAGTACAACTTTATTACACACACACACACACAAACACCTCACTTTTACACCGCTATACATACCGATCCAGGATCCAGCGCTGGTCTCTCTGCAGCAGAGCCGGACAGCTTGCACTGACAGCGGGCTGAACCGGCTTCCTCCGATGCAGCTAACAGCTTCTGTCGCGCTGTCTCAGCGCAACACAGGCTGAGAGCGTGATCGGGCGATGCTTCTCCATGGAGACGCATAGCTCAGCCCTGATTGGCTGAGCTATGCGTCTCCATAGAGACACATAAGCCGGAGACGCTCTCATCCTGTGTTGCGCTGGGACAGCGCGACAGAAGCTGTTAGTTGCATCGGAGGAAGCCGGTTCAGCCCGCTGTCAGTGCGGGCTGTCCGGCTCTGCTGCAGAGAGACCAGCGCTGGATCCTGGATCGGTATGTATAGCGGTGTAAAAGTGAGGTGTTTGTGTGTGTGTGTGTGTGTAATAAAGTTGTACTTTTCTGTGTGTGTGTTTTCTTTTATCATTCTTTTTACAGGTGGACTACTAGTCCCAGCGGGCCCATTAATGCCCTGCATGCTGGGACTTGTGGTTCTCCAAGTCCCCGCATGCGGGGGAGGTCTGCTGGCACTTGTAGTTCTCCTGTATTAAGCAATGTTAGGAATGAGAATTTAACCATATCAGGCCGGCGTCCAATGGCCAGGGACGCCGGTGACAGCCCCGGGCTTCAGCCCTAGACGGGTGAAGCCTGGGGGGGGGGACCCCTTTATTGGGGGGGTCCCCACTCCTCCAGGTACCCCGTCCAAGGCTGACCAGCCACGGTGCTCATGGTGCGGCCAGGGGACCTTGTGTAAAAAGTGTCCCCCGGCTGTGGCATGACACTGGGGGCTGTTGGAGCCCGTGCTGGTTTCAAAATACGGGGGACCCCCAGATTTTTTGTCCCCCGTATTTTTGGAACCAGGTCTGGCTCAATAAGCCCGGGGCTGGTTATGTCCAGGAGGGGGGACCTCACGCCAATTTATTTTATTTTTTTTTCATCACAAAATCGCACATTTTAAAAAAATCGCACCTTTTCATGACTAAAAAATCGCACTTTTCATCCCGAAAATCGCCCTACATCGCACTTTCTCGCACTTTTCATGCCGGAATACACACCTCATTAAATATTCGATTTCTGGGAAAAAATGCGATTTAAAAAAACGGCGATGCAGGGCGATTTGAGCAAAAATCGCATTTTCGGAAAAACGGTAAACACAATAAATCTCGCCCCAGGTGTCTGCAAATTAACAGAGAAGTGATTTTCAGGTCTGAATAACCCCCTAAAAACAAATCTTTTAAGGTACAAAATAGATGTATTAGTCCAATTTCATATCAACACTGATCCACTTAAAGACGCTATGATTTTTTTTCTCTAGTGTAAACGACCTTTAAGGAAAAAATATAAGGTTTGATGCCATCATTTAAATCAGGGATGGGGAACCTTTGGCCCTCGAGCTGTTGTTGAACTACACATCCCAGCAGGGGCTGGCTGACAACTTTCAGCCTTGGGGGCAAGTCCAGAGCACTGGCCCATAAGTAACAGCATTAAATGGAGGTTTTTCTTATTAAAAAAAAGCTTAGACCTGGAGTTGATTATACCAACTGGAGTATAATACCATGACACCACAGGCTACTCACCCTGTATAACACCACCACAGGCTGCTCCCCTTGTATAATAAAAACAAAAAACAACAACAAATCACAAGCTGCTCCCCCTGTATAATAACAGGATGGGGATGTATTAAAAGGAATGACATTGGAATGTCTGGTCTGCTAAAAAGGAATGTCCATTGACTATAATGGGAGAGGATTTCATTTATATGTATATTTCAGAAATTATGAGACCTATGAACTATATTTTTGGTACACATCTTGCTAAGACCATTACAGTAATAGGATACCACAGGCTTCTCTCCCTTTTAAAAAAATATTGCCAGGACACCACAGGCCTGCTCACCCTGCCTGCCTGGCTGGCTTATCATCCTCCGTCCTCAGTGGTGAGTCCGCCCTCCGCCTTCCGCCCACCGGGTGCCGGCTCTTCCTCCAGCAGATGCACAGGTGGGTGGCGTCGGCGTCGTGACGTCACCCCCGCTGGCCGCTGCGTCTGTCACTGCCAGTGCCAGGAGGAACCGAACGCACGGCCATATCCCTGGACAGATCATCAATGCAGACGGCCATGTTACTGTAGCCGAGGCCATATACTGAAAGCCCCGGCTACAGGACAATGAGGTGAACAAGCAGGCAGCCCGCAGCATTACTTGGTAGAGTGGCCCGGGGGCACATGGCATCCTGCCCCCCGACCCAGCCCGCCACTGCATCCCAGCATGTCCTGCTACAGTTTTGCTATTTGGCCATGTTAAACTGTTGCAAGGCATGCTGGGATGTGTAGTTAAACAAAAGCTGGAGGGCCAAAGGTTTCCCATCACTGATTTAAATAATGTGAAATGCCTCATGACAATACTCCATTTGTGTTCCGCATCCAAGAATATTACATCAGGTTGGATTTTATTGAATTGCTTAACACGTCTTGACAATTACCATAAAACTCATACAAAGCAAATCAAACCAAATCAATCAAATTTCACCCTGAAATGAGAGCTTTCAATGCAGCAATGCCTTAGTGAAATTGTAAATAGTTAGGTGGTTTGTCATCACTAGTGATTTATATTCAGTTCTGATTTCTGATCTACTGTATCTGCTATTAGTATTAGATGGGTTAAAGCTCTGCGATTGCTGGATGTATTCACAATGATTCAAGAAAGGCTTGGCTCAGAATTTTTCCACATACACCATCCAATTTTTTTTTTTTAATATATATGTATTTTTTGGAACTTTAAAAAAGAAATACATTATGTTAGTTCTAGAGAAAGTATTGCGCTGCAGCTGAACCAACAACCTGTTCTAAAACCCTAGAGATCTTTTTTTTTTTTTATCCTTACAAACCTTATGTACTTTTTCCACTGACAATTGACTTTGGGAGTTCCTAGTTGTGGAATTAGGTATTTGATCACGTTTTGTACACATCCTAACTTTTCATTTAACCTTTTCTATGCCAGAGGTCATAACAATGATATTCAATACAATGGTTTTGTATTAAATATCATGGCTGTTTAAAATCCCGTGGGTGAAACTACCAGTTACGGTATATTAGATGTCCATTGTCCAGTTCTACAGTCAAAAGGTTGACCACTATTGGTCAACAGTCGACAGGGTTAAACGGTCAATAGGGTCAAAAGGTCGACAGTTATAAAGTCGACATGGTCAAATGGTCAACACGGAAAATGTTTTTTCCGTGTCTATGTAGACATAGGTTGGTATGTACACGTCTAAGTGTACCATGTCCCCTCGCATGGCACACTACACCAGTCATGCTTTGGGCACACTATTCTCCCACCACACCGTAGTGGATGGTAGGGTATGAAATATCGGCTCAAAAACTGTCAAAACTCATGTCAACCTTTTTCATGTAGACCGTTTCCAGGTCGACACATATTGACTATGTTGACATTCTAAATCTCGAATTTGTGGCCTTGTCGACCTTTTGACCATGTCGACCTATTGACAGTGAACCAGTAGTTGTCGACCTTTTGACTGTCAACCTAGACACTTTGGGGGGACTTTACTAAAGGAAATTTGTAAAAAAAAATAGGTGTATTTGTATCCAGAAATACACTTATTTTTGACATTTACAATTCTGAAAATATGGCAATTCGTATTCATATTGATAGCACATCAATACGAATACGAATTGCCATACTTTCGGGTAAGAAAATGTCAAAAATAAGTGTATTTCTGGATACAAATACACCTATTTTTTTACAAATTTCCTTTAGTAAATTCCCCCCTTTAGATCTAGTGAATGCATACCAAAACTACCAAACCTGCTGCTTAAATACTTTGCAGCCTTCCCCATTCCCATTTAGTTTTCCCATTCCTTATAGGAAAACTAAAGTTAATATACATAAGTTTATGCTCCACACAAACTCTCTGCTAAATGATAAGGTGTATATATACACACTGGGCAATTTGCGTGACGCCAATATAGTTAATGATATCAGAAGTATAGCGCATACACACCGAACAATATATTTTATAAAATTGCTCAGTGACACCACAGGGTCCCCCCGCTGAGCATGCAGAGATGATGGAGGAGGGGGTCGTTAATTACTCGTGGAAAACTGTATAGTTCATCGTACATACCATTCACACTGGGCAACATTTTAAACAATATCGCAGGGTTGGCCAATGGGGACTGTTTTTGAGGTTCCCTGTACTTAAATGTTGGGACAACTTAGTATATGTGGTTAAACCTTGAAAATGGGTGTTTTCTGGGATATCCTGTAAATGTTCATTGATAAATAGGCCCCTATATGTCTGGTTTTTGACTTTTAGTTTAAAAAAAAATTGCCAATTGATAGTGTAAATTCTGATGCACTGACATGGAAAGTATGCTCAAAGGTAAAATACATTAATGTGAATCATTGGAATCGATGTCTCTAACCTTCTACAATGGTCAATTGAGTTCTCCCCTTTTTTCAATTTAGCATTTTGTTAATGTTCCCTTTATACCTTTGATGGTCACATGTACATATACAGTACCAACTCTTACCTGCTTGGTAATATTCAGATTGCCCATACTGTGGTGATCATTACAAACAGCAATAGGTGAGTGATGCTGAACGAGGAAGGGGTACCATAGGCAGTACTTTGGGGGTTGATGGAGATAATGGCATGCGATAGAGGTGAAGTGGTCTCTCAGCTCTGAAGAGAATAAGATGGATAACCACAGAGTTGAGCTACAGTATGTTCATTACTAGAATCTAATCCCTACACTGATATCCTCTCCTAACTACACATGCCAGCAAACCATTCCTATTTTTGGCTAAAGCAAAACAATTAAAATCAAGACAGTGTAGAGCTTCTGTTATAGGACCGAGGGGTATATTTATTAAGCTCGGTGAAGTGATAAAGTGTCTGGTCTTTATCACCGGCCAATCAGCTCCTACCTGTCATTTTTTCAAACCAAGCCTGTAACTTCACAGTTAGGAACTGATAAAGTACCAGCCACATTATCACTTCACTGAGCTTAATAAATCTGCCCCTGAGTCTCAAGGGACATGGAGCTGCAAAGCCTTTGGTCCCTATGTAAATCAAACCCGATTCCTTTCCAATAAAGATTCATATTTTAGATAAGGTATATACTTAATGGAAAATGGGCACTTTCCGCTGAAATGCTCTCTATTTTCAATTCCCCTCTGCATGTTTAAATTAGAGATAAGCGGGTTTGGTTTTACCTGGATTTACTCAGTTCGCACAATGGGATCTTATTGGCTATCCAAAACACGTGACAAGCAATAGCCAATTGGAAATATCCAAGCTTGTGATAATTTGGCAATAACAATTGAGTAAAGCCAAACCTGGACATCTCTATTTTAAAGTAGTTGCCAACACTGTTCTATAGGGGAGCTACTGTATTGATTTGTCTTACCTAATGTCCCAAGGTGTAGTGAGTATGATGTGTATTGTTTTATGCTGTCAGAAAACAATATTTTTCATTTTAATATAAAAGTCAAGCCTATATTTGTACATATTTTGTATGTTTGGTTTATAATCTTATCACACAGTTTTTTTGTTATGCCTTCTGACAGTATGTGGGAAGATGCATTAAAGTTAAAACTCTGGCCAAACCTCTGGAAAAGGCCAATATCTTTAGATGGCTTTACCCTATAGAAGCCTTTGGACTAAGTTTCATGTTTCCCCCTGAGAGGGATCTAATCGGATCCTTTCTAGTAACCCTTGTAGTGTGTGTGTGTGTGTGTGTGTGTGTGTCACTCAACACATGCGCAGAAGTTCTCCATGGTCCTAAGCCGAAAGTCCTTTTATCACAAAGGACTACCATGACTACAAAGGATTGTCATATGCAGCACCTAAGGGGGTAGCACATGTATTTGGGATGCATGGAGCCAGGAATAACACTATGCAGCCTCTGATAGATTATACCCCTGTTACATTGCACCTGAAACCCATGTTATTGTCGGCTTGTTGCCAGGACCAACCGGAAAATGTATTATTATTATCAGTTATTTATATAGCACATACATATTTCACAGCACTCCAAACAGTTAGGGCCATGGTGGGAATGGAACCCATGACCTCAGTGCTGTGAGGCAGTAATGCTAACCCTTACATCCCTAATTCGACCCTGGTTTTAAGAAGGGTTAAACCCGGGTTGCCCTGCGTATAATGGGTGACCCGGGTTTAATGGGAAAGTGCTGGATCCAGGTCGGAGCTGGGTCGAACCAAGGATCGAGATCCTGGGTCTAACCAGGAATAGACATGTGAAAGCAATATTTCTGTATTTTCTCACTGGTCCTGGCACAACAGCCAGGGAGCAGACTCTACTATGACCCATACATGTAGGCTTCATAATGTAACATGGAGTACAGTATTAACAAACAAGAAGATGTAGGAGAGTGTACTTGGAACATAAAGAGGAATTGTATAGTGATAGTGTAAGACAAGGTGCACTAGTATAGCATCTCAAGCAACACTTAGCTTACAGCTGTTGCTATACTCCAACACCCTTTCTCAAAAGCTGAGGCTTAACCTGGGTACACACTATGCGATATTATTTCTCATCAAGAGGTGATTCGTAATGATGATTCGTTAACATTGTATAGTGTTTATGCACTATATGCTCACTTCCATGGGTCAGGGAACACATTCTCTGTTGTCCATACTTTCAGCTCAATCTGAGGATATCGTCAATGAGAGCATACTTCTAGACGTGGCCACTGACAAAATTTTGCAGGTCGCTTGGAAAATTGCACATTTTGTACGCACTACAGGATATCGTTTGACCAGAATTTCAAGGAAAATGGGTGACGATATCATATTATTGGCACATTGTGTAGTTTGTTCTCAGCTTTGGTTTGTGTCTTTGTTCAGGTACCAGTCATCCTTGCAATCTGTTACATTTGTATTTAGATGTGCATTTATACAGTAGTCTTTGACTTTTTCTGCCTGCTGGCAGTTCAGTGGTTATGCAGGTTTGGTTGTTATGTATTTACTTTAATTCTTCTTGATTTTTTTCTTCACTCGCTTTTGTTCACATCTTGGCTTTTTTTTTGCTGTAACATGAGATATGTCATTCACGGATGTGGGTTCCTGTATACTAATTTTACTTGCCTTGTATGAGAGTTATACAGGTGGTTTACTTGTTGAATGCCTTACTTTGTTCTTGACCGTGTTCTCTCTTCCACGCTGCCTGACCTTACACTGAACTCAATCATTTATTCAAGAGATGGTGGTCTGTTTAGTGTTGGATTTATCTTATACGTTTAGCAAGAGCATCACATAGGGCGGGATGTACTTAAGGGAAAATGCGGTAAAACGGGGGTTTTACCACATTTTCCTATGTACCAATACCCGTCCGCCCCGTCTTCGCCTGGCAGGCCTATGGCCTATGGGCTTCTATCGCCGTCCACCGTCCGCGCGCCACCCCTCCCGTCCTCCTTTGATCTCCTCCTCCCCCAGCTGGTGTCACAGCCGGGAGGACATCCGGCTGCAGGGGGGAGGAGGAGATGCAGGGGGACACTGCCAGCCGCCGGGATATGACGGAGACCCCCGCAGACCACATCACAGGTATTGCGGGGGTCTCCGTCACCGCAACCCAATGCTAGCCGCATATGTTAGTACATATGCGGCAGCATCGCGGCAGCTGTCAGGTGAAGGGCGGCGATGTATATTAATACATCCCGCCCATAAACCCTTATGGCTCCAACAAATGTTATACAGTTTCTAACAATAAGCGTGTTGGTTCTCTTGTGTCCAGGATTATGCCTCTGTCCATCGCCATCAAGAATCCCTTACTGCATGGTATAGCTGCTTGTTGCATTTTTCTCCAGGATTAATTTTTTAACAACAATTTTTTTCATTTGGTTTCAGAAATTACTAATTATTCCTATCTGGGGTCGGAAACATAACATAACGTAATATAGCAAATGTACCATATACCTTCACACAGGTCCGAGTCAGCCCCATCCCCGACGGTGGGGGTCTGTGCATGTGTATAATAGCTCATGCGTATGTGCAAACCCCAGGAGCAAACGCCGTCAGCAAGTTTTACACTCGCTTGTTGACAGGCAGAGGGCAGACTCTGGGGTCCATACCCACAAAAAACATAAGCAATTTTGTGTACCCAATAATGAAATGTTCTCAGACTCTCACAGCATCAAAAAATCCCTCAATAAAATGAAAAGCATCAAATGTGTGT
Source organism: Crinia signifera (assembly GCF_055691185.1). NCBI lineage: Eukaryota > Metazoa > Chordata > Amphibia > Anura > Myobatrachidae > Crinia > Crinia signifera. The sequence continues at coordinate 154,902,731 of NC_139217.1, forward strand.
TATTTTGGTCACCACATAAAAAATCCAAATCTGCCCACTGCATAAACAAACAGCTGTTACATTCATGTATTGTATTACAAAGGAAAATGTAATCAAACCAGGATCTGTCCCACTCAAAAGGCCAAAAAAACTTTTAAACAGATCATCATTTTAATTGGTTTCTTTGGAAAGTGTGTAGTCCGTGTAACAATTTTATTACTTTGTTACTTGTGAAAATGAATGTTTTGCTGTTAACATGGAATATCTAATATATCTGTGAACCAGCTATTTCATTGAATTTATAATAAACATGTGCTGAGCTAGGTTGTGTTAGCTAGGAGACTGCAAGTCAATAACTAAGCAGAACTGGACTGGGATTCCTACATCTACTGTGTTTACTATACAAAATCTTATGATATGGATATTTAGCAGTTTGCACCAAGAATTTTTTTTATTATTTAGCTTACTATTCATATACTCCAAAAGGACAAAGGATAATACATTCCTTTACTTAAATACATAAATATGCATATGGAACATCTGTAGCAGCAACTTTCTATTCTAGTATTAGTAGACATATGCAATATTTTTGAATGTATTGTCTCAACTATTTTGATATGGATGTACTTCTCAAAGACTTTTGAGAGTTGGATTTATTGATGAAGCTTCTCTTCTTCAGAATGTTTTGTGCCTATATTATATGGGCAATAGAAATAGACAGACTTGTAAGGGAGAGCTTCTAAACATAAAAAAGGTTATGTTGCCCATAGCAACCAATCGGATTCTGACTTTGATTTTCTAAGATGCAAGAGAGAAATTACAGGCAGAATCTCATTGGTTGTTATGGTCAAATTCACCTTGATAATTTTTGGAAGCATTAGTAATTGTACCCAGTACGGTGCATATTTTGGATGACGTCCTAAAGAGGGAGATAGTTCTCTAGCAACGCTGGCATTTTTAGCGCATGTTTTTGCAAATCTCCAACAGAGATGTTGGCACTCAAAGGCATATATTCAATGCCGTGGGCGAGCGGTGACTGCGAGCAGGACTTTTTGCTCGCAGTCACCGCTCACCCTGTCAGTATTCAACTGACCCCCCTCATATGCAAATTCCTCCTCGCTCCGTTTTTTGAGCGAGGGGAAATTTGCGAATGTGCCTCCAAAAACTGCGAGAGTCGAGGCTAATTACAGCGAGTTTGCTGCACTAGCCGCGGCTCTCGCAGTTAAGGGGAATCCTCGCCGTTCTGTGACGGCGAGGATTCCCCCGGAACATTGCATAGTGCGAGCGGCCGGTGCGGGGGTTAAACTGCGAGGATCACTGGTTTTCTGCGATCCTCGCAGTTTAACCCCCTCGCCGGCCGCTCGCACTGGCATTGAATACCTGCAATAGAGTTCAGTTCTAAACATAATTTTACAAATTTTATAACTATAATTCTTTAAACTTGTAAAGTTTAGTTAAAAAAAGATATATTGTAAAGCACAAGTCAATTTGACAAACATGATCTGTGCAGGAGCATCTGGGTAGACAGTCTTTTAAATTCTTGACCTTCTACTTCAGAGAAAATCAGACACATGTACAGAAAATAAAAGCATTTTGTGCTATAGAGACTGTCTCTTTTATCACCATTCTCTGCTGGGGGTCACAAACTGGTATGAATCTTTTTGGCTCTCGGCCTTCTCCAGATTACTGCTGGGGTAAGGGAGAAATTCTATTATTTCTTGGTAACTTATAACATAATAGAATTCAGCTGTTTATGTCCCCTGTGTGTCAGGACCCCAGAAGAGTAGAACATTTATCTAAGATGTGATTTAGTTAAAAAAAAAAGGCTAATGTTTAGAAAATTGAGCAGTGCGACACATACATGATGAAAAAAAATTTTACACAAAAAAAACTGGTATACTTACCTTAATACACTATCAATTCCTTTCTTGTTAAGTCCAAACCAGATATAGGCTGTGTATACTGCAGAAGGGGTGTCCGTACCCAAAATGTTGTATTAAAGTTTTGCGCTTTTATTAAGCCTCCAGGTGCAGCCTATATTTGAATTCTTGTATGTTGGGAGTCTCATCCCTCTAAAGGAGGGAACCAGTAGCCAGTACTCATGATTGAGTGCCGGATCTTAATCGGCTCAAGTAATCAATAAACTGCCACCCACCACAAACAATTGAACAAACCTTATCACGATTTGAGTGACTATACACTCATTCCTACTGTTAAGGTGCCTCTCCAAGCTGGCATTGTGATCTAGAGTCAGAGGTCACCTATGCTGTACAGACTGCAGCACTCACATAGTCTTTCCAAAGTTCACTTGCCGCCACTGCTGCTATGCAGCCCTCCGTGCCACCGCCATTACCACAGGCCACAAGCCAGTTTGAACTGGAGAAGGCCCTGCTGTGGTTACTTCTCTTATCGTGATGGATACCCCATTCTAAAGAGGGGGAACCCTGTCTGTGACCTTTACAACTTTGTCAAGGTAGTTGATCTACCTCATGAATTCGATTTGATTTTATGAATTGTTTTCTTTAATAACATTTTTCAATATCCTGATTTTGTTTTCATGACCTTTATTTTTGCTATAACCCTGATGAAGTCACTCTACGAAACGCGTTGGGTATGAATAAATGGATTTACTGCAAAATGGATATTGCGGGTTGGGTGAACAGATGATTATATTGGACATTTGAAGAAAATACTGAATATGACATTTTTATTATGACATATTAGTGTCATCATTTTTGTATTATTACTGCTGGGTGGTACTATTAGGTTGGGGTTTAAATTTAGAATCGAGCACACTCTAATTATCTTCTTTTGTACTTCCCCCAAGCCCTCACTAACAGGAGGGGTTAATAGAGGTGCCGCTGTCACATACACAGTGCAAGACTGAGACCAACCCTCGAGTGTTTATATATGTATATATATATATATATATATATATATATATATATGTGTGTAACTATAGATATATAAATAAATTGCAGGGGCTCTACGCTAACTAAATTAACTAATAATAATAAACAGTAGAGATTTAGTTTATGTATTAATCAAAGCATGTAAGCCTGTAGCCCCCTTCACGGGACCCCACTTTCTGCAGGTCCTACTCTAATGCTCAAAATAATAATAATAATTTCAACATAGCCATCACTTTAGTGTTACAATTCATGCATGTTATCTGGTCTAATTCTCACTTTGCTTTTAAAAGTAAAGCCATTACCAACACATCTGTTGCAAAGTTCCTAGGAAAATAGTTGACACAGACTAAGATAAATAAGTTAAAACAGCATAAGAGAATGTAACCAGAATAAGACTAATTAAAAAATAAATCTAAAATATACAGTATATATGTATTTGCTGAAACACACATGTTGGTTGTCATTTTTCATTCTTAAAAATGGTGCTGGTTGTCATTTATCATTCTTAAAAAAAGGTGTGGTATTCATGCATGTGAGATCTTATAATCCTTTTGCATATTCCTTATGGCCACTAGCTACAGTATCTTATTTACCACTTTTGCCACTTTCTGACATGTGGCCTGAGAATTTTCCGTAAATTCCCGAGTCTCAGGGGTAGATTTATTAAGCTCAGTGAAGTGATAAACTGTCTGGTTTTTATCACAGGCCAATCAGCTCCTACCTGTGAAGCTACAGGCTTGGTTTGAAAAATGACAGGTAGGAGCTGATTGGCCGGTGATAAAAACCAGACACTTTATCACTTCACTGAGCTTAATAAATCTGCACCTCAGTTCCATGACCCTGGACAGAAGCAGGGTCGTGTCCTGGGTCAATTGCATTCACATATACTGAAATCCTGGGATTTCTATGTATGTTTGAAAGGTATTTTTGGAGGTATCCCACTCTTTCATGTACTTCACAGATTACACAGTACATAATTAATGAACAATAAATGCAACATATCTCTTGCTCTAATACTAAATACAATCCTCTCATTTTATATTTCAGTTATGAATTGTAATGTGCGGTGCATGAATGGAGGGACCTGTAATGATGATTCATGTTCCTGTCAGAAGGGATACTCTGGGACTCACTGTGGACAACGTAAGTAAATGTATTCACCATATATATATGGATCATAAAAGGTAAGGGGAGCGCTCAGATCATTTCGGACTCAAGTAAATTTAAAAAAGATGATACAATTGTCTGTGGAATTATAACCACACACAAGTGACTTTTCTAAGAGAGCGCCACACAGCTGAATATAATTAATTTCATTTTATTTGTATATAATTAATATTCAATTTATAATAAAATACAATTAAAAAAAATACATTTGTACACAGATAAAATTGAATCTAGTGACTAAGATCACACTCCTAGGATCAAGTCCTATATTTATACTCAGTGACTCTCCAACGGGAGAGATAAAGTGTCCAGTGCTGAAATTGTAAAATTAAGGTAGCAATTAACACCTACTTATAATGGATTTGTATAGGGTGTCAAAGCAGGGTTCCGATCCTATATGCTGTGATGGCAAATATATATCCATTCCTGTATGTTGGTCGGCTAATAAGTATCCAGACGAATTACAACTCGTGCTGTTAAAAGTGCCCTAGAGATGCAGTCCGGAGCAACCAAGAGCTGGTTCTCAAGGACGGCTAAAGCTCACCTGTGCGGCAGCCGCCGCCTGATGTCGTGCTGCCGGGTGATGTAATCAGCAGGGAGTGAGCCTTCCGTCTCCTTTGATGTCATAAGATTGCAGTTCTCATGGATAAGCCTAGAGGATCGGAGATTTGGTCCCAACAATTGGCGCACAGTGATTTTTGTAAATACCGATAAATGACAGTGGTAAAGTCAGGAAGCAAGTTCTTCACCAAAAGAGTGTGATCAATTCCAAAACCACTTAACGCGCTTCTCAGCTATGAGTTAGTTTTAGCAGTTTCATCAGAAGAAAAAATTTCAGACTCAACTGTTTTGATACAATGGATACCCAAAGGAATGAACAACTGATGTTAAACAGCATGATCTTTCTTTACTAATATCACAATAAAGCAGTTCAAAATATGTTAACAATCAACACAAGTGCATGTGTGTGGGGTGGACCTTGCGGAAGACCACTTGGTTACCCCGAGTTTCAAAATCATCACATTTAATCCCGTTGGGACTTCCACAGCGGAGTCGATATGCTTGTGGTCACTTTTTCCCCATTCATAGATCAGTGCAATACTTTAATAATAAATTCTGGAGACAATAACTTCTGGAGTACTTTCTCCAGAATTCATGTTCAATAATATGTGTACTAATGTGACTCAAATATCCTAGTGCCGTACGTATTAAATTTAATTATTAGTGGGGATATACTAACTCTGCAGACCCTCCATTGATTGCCTGTTCTTAGTAAGTCATTCCCTGGCTGACTAATGCATGTGGGCGATATACCTGCAGTTTGGGCTTGTTTCCTGCCGGCTTGGCTGAGATTGCGGCTCAAGGGAGCACTGCTTGCAACTTCTCCAAGGAAAGACGTCACCGTAGTGTATGGGGGAACTCTCAGGCACACTAAGCTGTCAGTAGCTGCTAAACCCAGTTTTTCCCAAGGACTTTTCCCTTTGATCTTGACATTTTATTAGTGATGTTAACTATAAACAGTTTTGTTATCATTTTATGGAGGATCAGCAGAGTTAGTATGTCCCCACTAATAATTACATTTAATACGTACGGCACTAGGATATTTGAGTCACATTATTGCACATATTATTGAATACGAATTCTGGAGAAAGTACTCAAGAGGTTAATGTCTCCAGAATTTAATAAAAACTGGCACTGAATGGGTAAAAAGTGACCACAAGCATATCAACACCACTGAGGAAGTGTGTCGGTTGATTTTGAAACTCGGGGTGTTAAGTGGTTTTCAGCAAGGACCACCCTGCATAAATGCACTTGTTGTATTGATTGTTTTATTGACATATTTTAAACTGTTTTATTGTGATATTAGTAAAGAAAAATCAGATGTTCGTTCCTTTGGGTATTCATTGTATCAAAATAGTTGAGTCCAAAATTATATGAGCACTCCCCTTACTTTTTTAGATCCATTCTTTCATTTGATTCCCCTAAGCAAGGGATTATATGAGGTTAGCTGCCACCTAAGTATGTAATCTATTAGCGCAGTACAGTATCTGGACCGTTCTAAATAAAATATATATATATATATATATATAAATATATAAAAATATATAAATATATTATATATAAATAACATTCAAAATGCGGCACTTGGTTATTAAACAGTACACCGATAACCAATAATACAAAATGTTCTATTTTTTTATGTAAACCACAAATTCCAATTCAATCTTCAAACAATCTCACAGCCAAATCACTAAATCTGTTGCTACTAAGCCTACAGTAACATGAAAGATTTCAAGTAACAGGACCAGCGACTACATGAGGTTTATATACATATAGTCATAGTGAATAGAGTAATGCCATGTAGTCAAATTGCTGTATATACTAAGGCATTGAAGAGTAAAACAAAAATTGGCAGTATAAAGCAAACATTTTTAACACATCTAGACATGAGCGACAAGTGTGCGATGCAATTTAATAGTTACAAATGTAGTCACCAATATAGAAATGGGAACAGATATACTTATAAAATAGATGCAATGGTTGTGTCTCTACATAGCACTTTTTTGGTAAAAAGTCAGATGGAGCCACTCTCAGCAGAGCGCTCTTGGCACGCCCTGGTGCAAATGAGGTGCGCGTGTGAGTAAGATGCTAGCACATAACTGTCCGGGTTCGGCACGCTGACTTAGGTGGTTTCAGTGCACCAGTGCCACAGATGAGAGCAGCTTTATCTGTAAACTCCTTTGGACTGTGTATGAATTATAGAGACCAATTTTTGTTTGCGTGTTTGTCTCTTCGTTCGGACATTAAGCAAAAACTACTGGGTGAATTTGCATTGCATTTTCACTATTGGATAGCTCAGTGACTGCACCTGCAGTCATTGGTCATATGACTTGAAATCTTTCACTGTTACTGTAGGTTAAGTAGCCACAGATTTAGTGAACTTAGACTTGGCTTTGAGATTGATTGCCGCTTAAATTGAAATTTGTGGCTTACATGAAATCGGAAACTGTGGATTATTGGTTATCAGTGTACTGTTTATTATAGTGGTGCAATAATGCTCACTGAAAAGATATTGAATCTGTCCAAGATTTCCACCAAAGCTAAGCAAGCTAAGGCGATTAGCTGAAAGGGTACTTGTGTAGTTTCACGGCGCTCGCTTCGATCGCCCATGCAGCGCCCACGCAGCGGGCTCGGTGTCTCGCTACGCTCGCCACGCTATTTAAAATCAACTCCATGCCAACATGGATAGTGGAGGTATGAACTATCCATGTTGGCATGGAGTTAAGTTACTTTTTTGGACATATTTCGTGGCGAGCGTACACCCGGAAGTAGCACGGCGCCATGCTGGCGCCGTGGAACTACACAAGTACCGCTGAAAGCACCTTGATCTAACTGAGGCTGAGATGCTAATGTGATCTGGTGCAGATGACAAATACCACGTTATACCCTTATCAGGGCCGGCGCTACCCACTCAGCAGCTCCTGCAAAGCAGGGAGGCGCCATGCTGAAAAGGTGCTGTCTCCCTCCCTGCTCTGCTAAAGCTGCCTCATCCTTCACTGTCACTGCTTCCTGCACGCTGCCCGCAGCGCCTGCCTGACAGCGGGCAGGCGGCAGTATAAAGAGCTGCTCCCTGCCCCGCAAGTGCACACAGCCTGCGTGCCGCTTGCAGCACCTGTCTGACAGTGGGCGGCAGTATGGAGAAGCTGAGCAGCTCCCTGCACCGCGCACACACTGTCCTCCTCCTGCGACCTGCCCCCTCTTCCTCACGGACACTTGCGCTGAGGCATGTAGCGCTGTCTGTGAATGCCTGGATGACATGTAATGTCCAGATCTGCCCCCTACCCATTGCTTCCTGTGCCTGTCAGCTGTCAATCAAATGACAAACAGGCAGCAGCACCGCCTCCCCTTCCTTCCCTCTTCTCAGTGTGCTGTGCCAGTGCCACTGCCAGTCCCCAACACTCCGCCCCCTCTATCTCCTCCCCTCTTCTTCCATCTCCCCTCCTTTCCCCCTGAGTCACGAGAGGGGTGTAATGGCGTCCTCAGCGTCCTGTCTATGCAGATAGAGGAGGGACTGCACAAGAGTTAAACAGCAAAAGAACAGTGAGTCTTTTATTATACATGTTTATTAATAATTTTGTAATAATTGTAGATTTTTTTTATATTAATTTAAACACTTTTTAAATAATGGGCTGGATTATGTGCCTAAATGTGGCCATACACGCTACAATCGGGCATCGCACAGTACAAAAAGTATGTGCTGCACATACTTTTTGTACTGCTTTCGGATCACATCGCACACACATTGCATGTATGCCATGCGATGCGATCTAGCACATAACATATGCGATTCTCACAGCGTGTATGGGCACCTTTGGTGCTTGCAACGGTTTGCGGACACAGCACTGAGATGGTGTATGCATACATGTACATGCACCCGCGATCCTCCATAGGATCGCATGTTGCATACGCACCCACAATTGGGCTGCAGCTTGTTGCAAAGGCAATGTGAAAAGGCGCAAAATGTATGGTTTGCAGGAGGGCGCCGGACACCCTAGCACCGGCAGTGACCCTTATCCACAACAATTTGCCTTTTCAATTCCTAGGCCTACAGTTTCCTGTAGGTGTCTGCTTTACTAGGACGATCAATAAGTCACAGGGATAAATGCTCGGGGCTGCAGTTGTAGATCTCAGGACCAGCTGTTTGTTCCATGGGCAGCTTTAGATGGCTTGCTCATGATTTAATATACGCAAGCATCTTTTTGTGTTATTTTCTGAAGAAAAACTGCAAATATTGTTTATAAAGACATCGAATCATTGTCTACCATATAAAATATACATCACAGTAGTAGATGCCACTACTGTCTTAGATGACAAAGGATATGGACTGACCATAGCAAATTGAAAGGATGCCTCTGAGTAGGTCAAATCAGCATTTGTTCTTGACCAATACCAAAGATCTAATACTATTGGTCCCAGCTAGTCTCCACAAAGTGAAGTAGAGAACAACCCTGTCAACCAGAAAGGTTGGGTTGCCAATCAAGGCTAGATGTAAGGAATGGTAGGCATTTAGGCCAGCTTTATGGCAGAGAATATGCCATATTTTCCTGATTGTTCAAACCAACCAGAAAAATGTTTCTGGTTATGTTGATAGAGGAAGCACAGCAAATCCGTGTGGCACAAGAAGTCATAGTCTAAAGAGGTGTTTGTGTATGTGGTTTCCCAATGGCGCCAATCACGTAACAGGGCTGAATGGTTATAAGCTAGAATGTCTGGAAAGTTGATTGGACTTGAGTTGATAAAGTTATGCAGAGGAATTGGGGAGTAACACCTTTTCCAAATTAAGTTGCGAAACAGGACATATATTTGCTGCATGTCTGTTTTACACCTGGAGAGAGCTCAGAAGGGGATCACAATCCTTTTAAACAATTTAGCCCATCTGAGAAAAGATACATGGAATCGTTTAGACCCTTTCATGTCATTAGAGAGGGTATGGATAACGGTTTCCATGTAAGTCCGTAGCGATACAATAGGGGGCGGGTTAAAACTATGCCTAAAGTATGGGAGATCTCTCTTAACCTATTATAGGCAATGTCAAGCTGCCCGCTGAGGACAGGTATTCTGGCCATAAAATAACTCTGCCGTAGATTTACCCATGTTGATATGGAAGCCTGAAATAGAAACAAATAAAGCAATTCTATCATGTATCATAGAAAGAGATCTTTCAGGCTTGTGCCTGTCAAGGTAGACATTATCAACCTTTTCATTGTTGACCTAATGCACCTCACTCTTCATAGATAGCCCCTAAGAGTGTTTGCACACAGAAAGTACCATTATGGAGGTCATTCTGGTTAGTTCGCTCACACAGAGGAGCAATGTTTTCTACTACGCATGTGCATAAGCATTTATGCGCATGTGCTTTAGAAATCATTCGATGGCCATCATTAAATGATTTCAGCCCCGCACGTAAGGCTGTGAATGGATGTTTAAGCAAAACATAACTCGAACTGGATATTCGCTGTGCGAGGGGGGGCTGACATTCATGTGGGCGGCATTTAGTTGACTCGCAAAGCTGCCAAATTTGCAGCTTTGCGAGTCAACCAGAATGACATTGTGGGTGAGATTTAATAGGATGAGAGATTCAGAAAGTGAGAGATATGGGAAGAAATCTCCAGTTTTTTTAAAGCAGCAATCATTTACACTGCAAAATCAAACTGGTTTTGCAGTGAAAATGATTGCCGCTTTAAAAAAAACCTGGAGATTTCTTCCCAAATCTCTCACTTTCTGAATATCTCATCCTATTAAATCTCACCCCCTATGTGCATACAGTTTCTGATTGTATAGTGTGCATAGCAGGGGTTCTTCACAATATAATTAATAATGGCACATTCTGAATAAGGAATTGTATCATCTGGCTTAATATGACTTTAGTGCATAACATAAGGGACAGTGTAGCTTAAAGATTCATTGTTTACGCACCTGTGTCAAGGTCCCTGGATCACTGCACATTCCTCAGTACTTATACTGTGTGTCTCATATTTCCATACTATGAGAGCTTATATAAACAGACATTCTCGCTTTCTGTAGCATAATTCATGTGCTCTTACACCATATTTGTTAACAGCCGGTTCTTGGCTAGACATATGATGCTATGGGGGATTGACCCGGTCTTTGTGGATAACAGCCAATTTCAGACGTCTAATTAGTCTGCATCCTCATGCTGTCATGCTGTCCAAGTCTGTTTTATTCACTGCACTTTTCTAGGTTCATCTTGGCATTTTATCTGGGGTGTTGTCAAGCTTGGAATACTTATAGAAAGGAAACCATTTGTTAGAAAGTACCACAAAATAATAGGAAAGAGAGAAAATTCTCATGGCCAGAGAGTGGGAAGGGCTGGGAAAATTTCCATACCAATTTCCCATTGCAATAAACTATCCCGAAAAGTCTGATTTCCCACATTCAAACAGATTTGGATATTTGCTAGTGTTGCTTGACAAAATGGCTGTACGGTATGATAAATTAGGACTTGGACATGTAAAATCATGTAGTTACTATTCCACAATTGCACTTTCCTGGTGCTTAACCAAATATTCAGTTTCATGTGCTAATTATAGGTTATATTGTAACATTTCCTGAGTGCACCCAAAACGTCTCTGTCAACCCCCTCTCCTTTATTCCACTAATTAATTTCAGTCTACTAAAATCTATATCCATTATATGCACTGATTTACGTCAGTGTTCCTCAGGAGATGGACACAAATCTCATGTTTTTGTAGTTGCGGGAATAACGGTGTCACGTTACATTACAGCGAGAAAGTGTTACTGATAGTTTATGAGAGGTAACTGGGTGCCGGCTCACATGCAGACATGTTCCGGCTGTTTTGGGGGCATGTCACAGTCTGCAATCCCATAGAAAGACCCAATGGCTTTGGCGTCTTTCTCATTGCCCGTTCTGAGTGACAATAGGGTTTCTCAAAACACCAATAATCGACTGAACTGCAGCCAATGCTAAATATTTATACACAATTGCTACATTTTGCGAACACGATTGGGGCGTCGCATTACAAATATTGTGAATTGAGTTTTAAATATTTCTGCAAAAGTCTCAATTAAAAAATTCTATCACTTAAAAAAATATAAATGAGGGTGATTTCCATATTTTTGTATAATATTATTCTAATTCATTACACATTTCTTACTGCCAATTGGTGTATGTCCCTGATTCTGATTTGGAAGTAAGGCAGAAAAAGCACATGGGTTTCTGGAACAGTCCAATACAAATACAGTCTACTATGTATGTATCTAACAAATGTTGGCTTTATTTGACACTACGGATTTCAGTTTGGACACACCCCACCCAAATCTAACTCTCTCTGCACATGTTACAGTGCAACATAGTTTTACCCAGTGGCTTGCTTTGTTGTGCATTCACATCTGAAAAATCAAATACTATAATAATAATAATAATAATAATAATAATAGGTTCTTTACTTTTTTCCTAAAGCGGTCTGTGAAAACGGGTGTCAGAATGGAGGACGCTGCATTGGACCCAACAGATGTGCCTGTGTGTATGGCTTTACTGGACCACAATGTGAAAGAGGTAAGATACCTACCTTATACAGGAATAATGTTTTCTTTTTAAAACATACTTACAGCCCCTTGTTATAGGTGTCTCTGGTGCCTTTAGTCAACTGATTGATGACTTTCTGCACTGTGACACTGGTCATCACTTATCTGTTATCTGTTGATAACCGGCTCCTCAGTTTGCATCAGACATCAAATGATGGGTCACAGAGCAAAAATATGACCACAGCTGCATGTGCACACTATGACACTGGTCATCGGTTAAATGCAAGGGAAAGTTGTACATGTCAGAGTTGTAGTTGGGGGCAGCGTAATAGGCAGCAGTTGTGTGGCAAATATGTGGGGTATTTAAAAAAAAACCCAAGAAGGCTGTGGAGTGTGGGCCTAATTCAGCTTGGAATGCTAATTAGAGAATTTGAGGTGGACTGGGAGCAGTGTTGCCAGAAATGGGGCCGTGTCGTGCCCGTTTTCCAACAGTGGCAAGGCTGAGGACTGCACCGTGCGGTTTTCTTGGCCTTGTAAGCCACCCAGCAATGGCAACTGCACTCAAAGTTTTAAGTGACTAGAAATGCAGGCAGGCTGTGGTATGCACCTTCTCCTGCATTCGCAATGCTATGAACTGCTGTGAGCAGCTTATCAAATGAGATCCATGCTGAATCAGGCCCTTAATACACGTTTGCATCTGTAGTAACAACCAGTTTATTGACTGAATCTAATTTGTTTATTGTTCTGCTTTTTTAACTATATTGAAATTAGAAATATTTCCATTTACAGAATGATCAGTAATAGTACATTTGCAATATGTTAAAACACTGTATATAATATATACTGCACAATACATTATAACCCTAAAATACTCCTATCTGGGCTCTGCTCAGAACAAATACATGACATTGGAACACAGACATGTTTCACTTAGTAAAAGAAAAAACTCCAGATGTAGTTTTTATGAGACTCAAAACTGAATCTGGCAGAGGAGAACATGATTTAGCTTTGCATTTTATAACCAAGTCATAATTTTAGATCCATATTACTCATAGAGATATTGCAAACACAGGTCCCTGTAATATGTTTTTTTTCCTCTTATAATTTAATATAACATGATGATTGCCAAAGTAGTGTCAGATAAGATACTGCATTATTTATTTTCTTATTTTCCTTAGTAACTTTATATTACTTGGTGTCCTTTTTTTCAACCCTGTTCATTATTTTCTATTTTAATCCTACTGCTGCAATACGCATGCCAGGGTGCTGCATGTGATACCCATATGTGAATACTGGGGGGAGGGGGAGCGGAGACAAATTACTGCCTTGCCCGGGTGCCGAATATTTTAGTTTCAGCCCTGCTGAGGGAATTATATAATCATACTTGCCAACCCTCCCGCAAATCGGGTCCCCCTCCCGGCCCCCCGGGAAGGTGGGCAAGTGTCCTGCATTGTAGCCACAGCCCCTGCTCCACCCTTCCCCGCGGTATAATTTTCAGAATGTTGCGGGTCCACGGGGAGGAGGCGGGGCTAAATGAGGCTAATCGTGTCATTTAGCCCCTCCCCCATCCACGGACCCGCAAATTAATGCAGCTGCCGGTTGTGGGGGCGGGGCTTAGTGACATCAGTCTCACCCCGCCCCCAAAACGGAGCCGAAGTGGTGCGCTGTATTTAGTCCTGAAAATGTGCTATTTTCATGTCTGAAAATCGCACATTTGCAGGACAGCGCAAAGTTGTAAAAAAAAAACGAGCGCGGGGCCCCCCGCCCGAGTATAACCAGCCCCGGGCTCACTGAGCCGGTGCTGGTGACATAAAATCAGGGTCCCCGACAAATAGGGGTCCCCTTGATTTTATGAAACCAGCACCAGACTCAAGGTCCGGCGCTGGTTCCCAAAATACGGGGGACAAAGTGACTAGGGGTCTCCCGTATTTTAAGAACCAGCACCGGACACAACCAGCCAGCAGGGTAATGTAACTTATTATATAAGCTCCCGCGGCCAAAGCATTAACCCCCTGGCTGGTCAGCATGGGCAGGGGTCCTGGGGAAGTGGGGACCCCCCCAATGAAGGGGGGGTCCCCCCCTCCAGGACTTACCAGCCCATGCTGATAGTCCGGGGCTGTCCCCGATGCCCCTGGCCGGTGGGCATCGGGCTGATGATTTGTGTAAAAAAAAGAATTAAAACTATTGTTTTACACTGGCGAACTATGAGTCCCAGCAAGCCTACCCCGCATGCTGGGACTTGGGGAACCACAAGTCCCAGCATGCGGGGCATTAAAGGGCCCGCTGGCACTTGTAGTTCTGCAGTGAAAAAAATAGTGCACAAAATCACACTGACACCCTGTAAAATAAAACTTTAATACACACAAAACACACACACACTGATACTTACCTACCTTGAGCCCGTAGGTCGGTCCCTGGATCCTGGGTCCGTCCTCCGGGGCTCCAGGGCAGAAGAGTCCGGTTCCGGGGCCTTGGTCCTGGTTCCGGGGCTGGTCCTGGGGTTCCGGGGCTCCTGGCCTGCAGAATCCGGGGTCCGGGATCCGAGGTAGTCCAGAGGGGTACCTAAGGAAGCAAATCCAACTCACCTGGTCCCTGGCGACGACCTCGGAATCCTCTCCGGTGACAGCGCTGCTCCAATCTGGTATCCGGCTTGCAGGACTTTGACCGGCGCTGAGATGTTTCCTCCTCGGCGTCTCTGGACAGAATGATTTCTTGGCCAATCAGGAGCCGAGAAAGTCGGCTCCTGATTGGCCAGAAATCATTCTAACTAGAGACGCCGAGGAAGTAACATCTCAGCGCATCTAGAGCAGAGATGTTTCCTCCTCTGCGTCTCTAGTTAGAATGATTTCTGGGCCCTTTAATGCCCCGCATGCTGGGACTTGTGGTTCCCCAAGTCCCAGCATCCGGGGTAGGCTTGCTGGGACTCATAGTTCGCCAGTGTAAAACAATAGTTTTAATTCTTTTTTTTACACAAATCATCAGCCCGATGCCCACCGGCCAGGGGCATCGGGGACAGCCCCGGACTATCAGCATGGGCTGGTAAGTCCTGGAGGGGGGGGACCCCTTCATTGGGGGGGTCCCCACTTCCCCAGGACCCCTGCCCATGCTGACCAGCCAGGGGGTTAATGCTTTGGCCTCGGGAGCTTATATAATAAGTTTCCCCCGGCTGTGGCATTACCCTGCTGGCTGGTTGTGTCCGGTGCTGGTTCTTAAAATACGGGGGACCCCTAGTCACTTTGTCCCCCGTATTTTGGGAACCAGCGCCGGACCTTGAGTCTGGTGCTGGTTTCATAAAATCAAGGGGACCCCTATTTGTCGGGGACCCTGATTTTATGTCACCAGCACCGGCTCAGTGAGCCCGGGGCTGGTTATACTCGGGCGGGGGACCCCGCGCTAGTTTTTTTTGTTTATTAACCCTTTCTTTTATTTTTGACAGCAGAACCCTGCACAGAACATTGCGATCTGTGCAGGGTTCTGGGTAATTCGCCTAACAGACCCAGGTCTGAAATTAGTGCGATAATTAGTCACCTAAAAAATGCGATGTGCAAATGCGCATAGCATTAAATATGCGACTTGTATACTTTTGTATTGGAAAACATCTAGATGCGATAAAAATGCGAATTAATCTCGCATTTTTATTCAGCATACCTTAACGCACATAATATGCGATTTCAGTCCCTGGGCGCATTCCATTAAATAAACGATTTAATGGGAAAATGCGATATCGCCATTTTGTGGTCTAATTTCCGCAAAAAAACGATAATCGCATCCCATAGAATGTCACCCATTTTCTTTTTTAGACCTGACGTAAAGGAAAGAAATATTTCCCTTTCATTTTAAAGGATTAATCCATGTTTAAATAGCATTGATAATAAAACTAATATTTACCTGGGAATGTTAGTGCTTTGGATTTATTATTGGGACCCCAGAAATACCTTTTGTATGAGCTTTTCTGAGCTGATGTCATTGTATGACTTTATGCATCGGAGCAGTGAATATCTCTGGATAAGGCTACATGCCTTTTAAGGCTGGAATGAAATATTCTATCTATTCTACCTTATAGGAGCTATGTTATGTAAACATGACAAAGGAAGTAACAGTGCACAATGTTTAAGTTGGTTGTACACTCTTACTGCCAGGAACGGATTGGGAACTACAGATGGAGCGCTCTCCATCCAGCACTAGAATCACCAGTCGCCAGCCATTGCCAGAGGGCGTGCATGCATGCACATGCACACTGCACATGCACCAGCACACATTCCATCCCCCCGACACTGCATGTGCAATAGCAAAACTGGGGGACGAAGGAGTTAAAAATTAGCCAGTAATACCAATTGAGAATAATCTCCAGCCACTTCCCCCAGTTCTCTTCAGCTGCATAACCCCTGTTCCTGCATCTCCAGCCCCACAGTATCTCATCAACTCTAGCCAGTCCCCTTCTGTCTCTCCAGAAAGCCAGCCATCCCTTCTGTCTCTAGCCAGACAGTTCACCTTCAGTTCTCTTCAGCCAGCCCCCCCCCCCCTCCTTCTGTCTCTAGCCAGCCAGTCCCACTTCAATTCTTTCCATTCAGCTCTCCCTATGGTCTCTTCTGTCTCTAGCCATCCAGTCCACCTTCTGTTCTCTCCAGTCAGTCCCCTATGGTATCTTCTGCCTCTGGCCATCCAGTCCACCATCTGTTCTCTCCAGCCATCCAGCCCCCTGCTTATTTTCTAGCCAGTCAGTCCCACTTCTGTTCTCTTCAGCAAGCCAGACCCCCTCTGCTGTTCTCTTCAGTTACCCCCCACTTTTGTTCTCTCCAGTCAGCCCCCCCCCTTCTGGTCTAGACAGCCAGTCTCCCTTTTGTTCTCTCCAGTCAGCCCCCCTTTTGTCTCTAAACAGCCAATCCCCCTATGGTTTCTCCAGCTAGCCAGCCCCATCTTCTGTCTCCAGCCAGCCAGTCCCCGTTCTGTTCTCTCGAGCCACCCAGTCTCACCCTCAATCTCTAGCCAACCAGTCCCCCCGTCTGTCTCATGACAGCAAGTCCCCCATCCCTGTCTCCAGCCAGCCAGTCCCCCATATTGTCTCTTCTGCCTCTATCCAGCCAGTCCCCCTTCTGTCCTCTCCAGCCAGCCCCCCTACTTTCTATCTCTAGCCAACCAACCCCAATACTGTTCTCTCCAGCCACCCTTTGGTCTTTAGTCAGCCAGTCCCCCTTCTGATTTCTCCAGCCAGCCATCCTCTTCTGAACCTAAAGAATTTCTTTACGGTCAGAACAGTCAAACTCTGGAACTCTCTTCCCAGAGAGGTGGTAACGGCTGGCTCATTAAATGCGTTCAGGGCAAAGTTAGACAAACATTTACTGGAGAAAAACATCCATGGGTACAAATAAGAAATATAATCTGTCTGTAAAATATCGGAACCTACCAAATCAGCAATGGATATCTATACCAGGTTGAACTAGATGGACACAGTCTTTTTTCAGCCTTACCTACTATGTAACTATGTAACTATGTAACCTAGTCAGCCAGTCCCCCCTTCTGTTCTCTCCAGCATGCCCACCCCCTTATGTCTTTCCTGCTCCAGCCCCTGTAGCCTAGATGTACTTACCTTCTCCTGCACATCTTATGGCTACTCATGACATCACACGTACTTATTTCCAGGGCTGCCATCAGAAATTTTGGGGCCTGGGACTAACAAAACAGACAGCCCTGCTGATCCCCAAGGCAAAACCCACTGTGGTGCCTCCCACCATCCCGCCGACACTGCATATGCAGTAGCACAACTGGGGGACAAAGGAGTTAATAATTTGCTGGTAATACCAGTTGTGATTGATCTCCGTCCACTTCCCCCAGTTCTCTTCAGCTGCATAACCCATGTTCCTGCATCTCCAGCCCCACAGTTTGTCTTCAACTCTAGCCAGTCCCCTTCTGTCTCTCCAGAAAGCCAGATGTCTCTTCTGTCTCTAGCCAGCCACTTCACTTTTGGTTTTCTCCAGCCAGCCCCCTTACCTCCTTCTGTCTCTAGACAGGAAATCCCCCGTCTGGCTCTTGCCAACAAGTCCCCCATCCGTGTCTCCAGCCATCCATTCCCACTATATTGTCTCTTCTGCCTCTATCCAGCCAGTCCCCCTTCTGTTCTCTCCAGCAAGCCCCCCTACTTTCTGTCTCTAGCCAACCAACCCCAATACTGTTCTTTCCAGCCACCCTTCTGTCTCTAGTCAGCCAGCCCCCCTTCTGCTATCTCCAGCTAGCCATCCCCTTCTGAATCTAGCCAGACACCTTCCACTTTATCACTTCTCCAGTCTTAATACATCTGCCCCATTATTCTATAGTTATGAGTCTATAAAGACTAGTATAGCAGTAGATTATTATTCTTATTTGTTCTTATTTTAGGAGAAATCTGTAATATAGGATGCCAAATGTGTTAATTTGTTGCACAGTAATTCATCAAATAAACACACATGCTTGAAAACAGACCACTGAAAGCTTGTGGTACATATGTACGTAGATGGCTTTGTAGTGTTTTCATGAACACTTATGTTAACATTTCTGTCCCCTCCTTCCATAACCACAACCCCTACGCAGAACAGTGGTGTGTTTTTGTCATCAGCTTGGCTGAGAAAGGACTGTTTATTAGAAGCCCCCATAGGAAGTCATGTGGACACCACCAGCTGACCTTCTGACTGTAATTCCGGCACTCAGGAAATTGATTAGTCAGTGGTCTGAAGTATGTCTTTCTCATCTCACCAAGCTTGTGCTACAATCCTACTGCCTTTTTCTGCGTTAGCCAGAACACATTCCATTACAGAAATTGATGTGTATAATTGGACATTGGTAACAAGATAGTTATACACAGACATTATTTTTCAAATTTCATTGGGAAAGACAAAGATTTCTGGCTTTACAGCAATTTGTTTCTGGATTAGGTTAGATTGCTGTTTCTCCATAGAGTATGGTGACAGGTATTCCCTTACACTGACATCATAGGCGGAGGCACAGAAAGGGTGAGCTCTGATACACACATATACAGCTACACATAGGGGAGCAATGCTCCGACCTCTACATACAGACTAAATGGCACAAACAACAGTAATGCTGTACACAAAGGCATAATACTGTAGAATGAATACAGATTTACTATTACACACTGCCCTATTGATTTGCACAGCTACAGACACAGGATCACTTGCTAACTGGTATAAGCAGTCCTTAGTAGGGAGAAATAAAAAAAAAGACTTTACTAAACCCTGGAGAATGTCTTTGAGTCTGGACTTGTTCTAGAACACAAAACAAGCTCACCAGCTGTGTATATACTAGGACTACCCAGCCAAGCAAAACAAATCAAAATAGAGAACAGGCCACAGGATGGTATCACTTATATGGTACTGAGAGGTTACATAGAAACATAGAATTTGACAGCAGAGAAGAACCACTTGGCCCAACTAGTCGGCCCGTTTTTTGTATCTTTTAGGTCAGGGGTCAGGGATCTTTTTTACCTTTTACCCCAAAATATATAAGGATATGCCGACGTTACTCCTTTGATTTGAACGGAAAGAAATCATATAATTGTAGTACACACTGTACCCCCTGAAATTGATTATATATCCTGCTAGTATGGTACACAGCCTGGACGTCACATTATCAATTGCTATACCACACATAGCCTGGCAGCCATTGATGATGTACTGCTGCAGGTAGGATCTGAAGAACGACCATACTCCCGGGTGCGGGTCGCCCTCGGATCGGACCTGGTCACGGTGCACATCCTGAGCGGGTCGTGCCCTGCCGCGTCATCGATGTGCATTGTGAGCGGGTCGTCCTGGTGTGTACCCCGCATAAGTTGCCCTACTGTATTAGCCTCTGCCACCCCTTATGGGAGGCTATGATATTTATCCACTACTCTTTCTGTGAAGTAATTTATCCATACATTTCCCATGAACCTATTTTAGCACATGTCCTGAATTTCAGAAATGCACTTAACACTAGTTAACTGTGGGGGATTACATTTTCCCTATTGTATTACTAGCACACCTAACGTGCGCTAGTGACAGCCCACTGAGATACGCTTGGCAGTGCTGTCCCCTGCAATCCCCCCCCCAGTGATTAGCGGCCAGGACGATGTTTTTTTCACCTTTCGCCAGCTCAGGGCTAGCACTATACCCACTGTGGGGACAACGCTAGCCCTGCTGCTGACTCCGGACTGTGCTGGAGATCTTGAGATAAAAGCAAGATCTCGCGCATGCCCATTACAGCCGGCCGGGGTGAAAGCGCGAATGCGTATGTGCAGGGCTGCCTGGGGAGCCAATAAGGAGAGCCATTAATGCTGGGCATAATGCCTCTCCTTATCGGCTTGGGGGGTTAATACATTTGCCCATAACGGGTGCCCGTTTCTCCATGTTATGCAGGAGAAGCGGGACTCATTTTTAAAAGAAAGTTATGGCCACCATCATACATTTGGCCCATTGACTCCTAAATCTCAGTTGTTTCCATCATACCCTTCATACTATATGTAGCCTTTTGGTGTTTGAACACTCAAGCGAATGTTTCTGCATTATTTAGCATTAAACTGTCATTCATGTGTTCTTGTCCATTCCTGAAGTCTACCTAGATCCTCATTCTCTTGTTGTGTCTACCCTGTTGCATGTCTTTGTCTTATCTGCAAAAATGCATACTTTCCCTTCAATACAATTTGTAATGTCACAAGCATAGATACAATATTAAGAGTGCTAGTCCAAGTACAGATCCCTGGGGTAACATTTGCCTCCCTAGAATGCACCCCCTTTACTACAAATCTGTTTTCTGTTATATACTGTAACTAGGCTCACATACATTTAATTGCTTTATAAACCAATCCCAAGCTTTCAAGTTTCTTTAGTAGCCTGGAATGTGGGGCCGTGTCAAATGCCTTATTAAAGTCTAGATAAGCTTCATCACTGGGTCCTAGATTCTTACCACATATATGCCAAATATCCTTTCGCCATTTTCTGAATATTAAATCTAATATTGAGTCTTTACAAGTGGGCTCCCTACCAATAGCTTGAGGGATGCCCCCTGTAAGGAATTTAGAAATTTGACACTTGAACTTTGTTACTTGGAACTTGCAAAAGATCCTCCCACTCAGGTAGAATCTATCATGATTCTGATCTCTCTTTAAAGCCATTTTAGGGTGGGATACTCTAAAACGGAAATGCAGAAACACCCCCCCTCCATCGCGACACCAATGCAGAGGGAATCGCCAGCGTTTGCGTCAGCTGATGTCAGCTGCCCACCCTCTTCACATACAGGGCACTGTAGATCCAAGTCCAGCAGAGACTGACTTAGATCTGTGGGCGCTAGTGAAATCATTCGATGGTCAGCAACCATCGAATGGTTTTGCACCTGCACGCAAGCTGCGCATGAATGTTATGCAAAACATCCATTCGCATGTGTACAGGAAATTAGCGGTGTGTGCGAAATGCATAACCCCCGTTATGTATAGTCTAAATACATTATTGCCACTTTATTGTGCTATATGTTCACAGAACAAGCAATACGCAACAAACTTCCCAATGAGACATGAGCACAACTAAACAATTAGAAAAGCAGCCAATGATGATCTTACCCCTTATGTCTTAGTTTATTAAACAAATGAGGCTGGGATGGCAGAAATTGTTCATGTAGATAAATAGGGCTGCTGGTTTTATCAGCTAAATCTTACTAGGTAAATTCTCATGACCTCACCTAAAATCCACAGACTAAAGATTACATAGCTGCCAATGATTTCTAATGCCTCCTAATATAAGCTTTTATTTTATGGTTATTATTACACCTAAGCGTTTATTTTGGATGACATTTATATACTTCCATTCTACTCTTATGCTGGTTATACACTAAATGGTGTGTCTACCCAGTGAGATCAGCAGCAATAGGGACCCAGCAGGGTGCTGGCATCGGCAATTTCATACACTCTCGCTGATGCCAGAGACAAAGACCAGCATGCCTTTCGCTGGCGTAAATGTAAAAACTATGGAGGATGTCACTGACGATGCTAAGAGGATATTTTGATATTTTTTTTGTTCTGCTGCAGCCCATCCTCTGAAGACCCCCCCCCCTTCCTCTGAAGACCCCCGCTGCCCCCACTGGTTATGTAAATCATTGACAGAGCTTGACCTGTGAGTATTCCTAGACAGTAGGGATGGCCATCGTTGCCATTGCCATCGATGGTTGTCATTGATGGCAATAATGCAACTGGCCATCGATAGTGCTAAACTATGCAATGGATGACCATCTATAGTTTTAGCTATCGATGATCATCCATTGTGTTTGAATGATTGGCCTGTGGGCCAATCAGAACACGGGGCGGAGCTTCGCTGGTGTCTGGGGGCGGAGCTATGTGCAGTGCCCCGGCACTTTGAAACCATTTGGTTCTCCCCCATCACTGACAAAAGTATTCGACATCAATCACAAACCATCGATGATTTCGAATCATCGATGGTCGATGGCCATTCCTACTAGACAGTAGACCTAGAAGCAGAAAGCAATGTCAACCTGCACCACCTAGAGCCTCAAAGATCTGACCCTTTTTTCTTTTCAGAGGTAGAGCTACATTGCATGTCTTAAAGATATTCCAAATGTACTAGTTCTGTTGTATGTGCCATTAGGAACTGGCTTGCAGATTCCTTTGCTAGAGATTCCTTATGCTGTGTATGCATATTTAGACACATTTGCTGCATTAAGGGAGTGGGGTGGTTATGAGAGAATTACACTGCTCCTACATCTGGGATATTTTATTACCCAATTAATACCGTTATGGGAATTGTTACCCCGGTGAACTGATAGCAGGAAAGCGCAACAATCCCCCCTCCCCCAACCTCCCCCCCCCAGCCCTCAGTTTTCTCCAGGGCTTTTCCTGCTTAGACTAACTCCTTTCCGTGAAGGTCTTATGAGACAAGAGGAACTGCATTACTAGACGTACGACAAATGAAATGTCTAACAGCCACTTAAAATTCCTTTCTCTTGATTTAAGCAAAATAAAATACATACACGAGACATACCATTTACTTGCATTTATTTCTTTTCCTATTCATTAAATGACTGATGTTTTTTTTGGATTGAGTCCATATGTTGTAGAAAGTGTTGGTTTTAAAGGAGCAGCAACATAGGAGATGACAGCAGATAATAGTTGTTTTCTTCATATGCTGCTTCAAAGTCTAAGACCTTGTTTGGTTCTAGCCATTCTTTCATTTCCTTTAACTTTTTATTCTTCCCCTAAACTAATACAGACATTGGGGCAGATGTATCATAGCAGCGCTTATCGCGCCGCTATGATACTTCCTGCTTCGCCTCAATAGCGAGGCGAAGCAGGAAGGGACATCGACAAGATGTATTAACATCTTGTCTGCCGAAGCGGGGGAGCGTTAACTCCCCCCTTCGGCGATGTCCCTTTCTGGAGATAGCGCATCAGTTAATACTGATGCGCTATCTCCTGTCCCCCGGCCGGCCGCACTGGGCATGCGCGGGATCTCGCTGTTCACGCGAGATCCCCAGCGCAGCCCACAGCTGACAGCAAAGCCGGCTTCGTGCGGAACGAACGTGCGCTAATACCCCTTCTCCCCCATACCGACCGTTGATACATCTGCCCCAATGGGCCTTATTCTGATTGACTCGCAAGGCTGCGAAATTCGCATCCTTGCAAGGCCATCAGACACCGCCCTCCACCCGCAGTGCCCCCCCGCACACCGTGCCCCGAACCAAAAGTTTACCCTGTGTCTGCACATGAGCAGAAACAGGCATGCGCAGACACTATACATCGATCCTCCGTACGAGTGCATGGAGGACCGAATGAATCAAAATAAAGGCCCTTGTTCCAAAATTTTAACTAAATGTAAATTAAATCACTTCCATGACCACGATTGGAAGTTTCATTTTAAAAAGTGAAATACAGTAATTGTAGGGTCATAGCCAAAGCCTGTCTCCACTAATACAAGTGCATTTAGCATTATACTGTGGTATATACTCCCCCTGGGCCCTGTGCAGTATTTATGACATGATTTAGTAGCTGGATTCATTTACAACTTCAACTAATATTTTTTTTAACATACTTTTAATTTCGGTATTACTGACACTGTTACTCTAAATTATAGCTCAGACTCATTTGCTAAATATGCTTTATCCGTGTGTCAGGGGCATCTTAACAGATGAGGGGTTTCTGTTTGCAGACTCCAGGTGGACCCCCCTACTCTCCATGATTCAGTAGGCTCTGGCATTTTGCCAGAATCTACTGGGCATGCACAGGTCTTCAGGAACATGGCGCCCACCAGTTTCTATAGAGAGAGATAGAGAAAGAGAATACATTTACATGTGGAAGCTAGCTGTCATTATATATTTATTGTTTTCTATAGGCTCTTGGTACTGTACACTTGCCCATTTTTTGCTTTTAAGCATATTTTAGTAACTCAATTCGAAATGTCTCTAAGTTCTGGTAAAGCACTTTTTAATTTTATCTTTGGCTCCCAATACACCGACTTAATGGCCACATGATGTTATTCTTCTGCATGTAGAGCATTTTCTGAAATTATAGCACCCTGGCCCTATTAAAATCCGATGGATGGTGGCAAAATGGGTGGGCTGGTGTGAAGTAGGGAGGGAATCACATATATAAATCCACAATTACATTTCACCTAAATGCACAATTTCTTAGATTTGTTATATATGTAGAGGTAATATTAATTTTTTTAAGCTATTAAAGCTTTTCTAGATTCAAGGGTGGACTTACTGAAGCTTCAATAAAATGAAAAATGTTGGTGTTGCTCATAGCCGCCAATCAGATTACAGCTATTATTATCTAGAATGTACTATATAAAATAATCTGATTGGTTCATATGGTCAACAAATTTACATTTGAATTTTAGAATCTTTAGTTAAGCTACACCTTAACGTTATCTAGGTTTATGGTGAGAATCTCTATGGTCAAGCAATTGACTTTACAGGTAAGAATTTCTTCATTGAAACAAAGGGTGCATTGTTTTCAGGAACTAAGATAGAAGCTTCATAAAGATCCCATGGCCAGTCTAATGAAGAGCCCATTGTAGCCCCTTTAAGTCTTTTTCATTTTTGGCCTCATTTGGATTAATTCATAATTTACAGGAAGTGTGTCATGCTTCTCGTACCACACCGAAGGTCAGGATTTTGCAAGAATAATGTGGGGGTTTGAACTTAAGTTAATGTTTTGCTGCTGTCACCAACTGCATCATTATGCCTCACAGTTTTTACAGCTGTGGGGGGATAAGTTACTATTTAATGAGGTGAATGGTTATGATTTTCTTTTCCTTGGCTTACCATAATAATATGTTTGTGTCTTTCCTTTCCTCAGATTACCGGACTGGACCATGCTTCACACAAATCAGCAACCAGATGTGTCAGGGACAGCTTAGTGGTATTGTATGCACAAAGACCTTGTGCTGCGCCACCATCGGCCGTGCCTGGGGTCACCCGTGTGAAATGTGCCCTGCCCAGCCACACCCATGTCGTAGGGGGTTCATTCCAAATATCCGAACCGGAGCCTGCCAAGGTAAACAGCCAACTGCCTACCTGCTTACAACCTATTACCCCTTTTGTTGTATAACTTTCTATTCAGTGTTATGGGCCTAATTCAGCTTCAGTTGCAGTTTTACACAAAAAAAACCTGCAACTGCTTCCTCTAGCATGCAGGAGGCACCCAGCACAAAACAAGGCCATCCAGAATGCCAGGTTCCTTACCACAATGCAATTGCAATATATTTGCAATCACATCACAGATATGTGAGCACTTAGAAGAATTGCAAAGTGCATAACTAGAGTAGCACCCTGCCTGCACAGCCTAGTTGTGGAAGTAGGAGTTGGCCACCA
>NC_139217.1:154928900-155291400 GCF_055691185.1 Crinia signifera
TTTTTTGGAAGTACATAGTGGTTTATTTATCAGGCCTTCAACGTAGGTCTATTACTGGAAACTGTACATTTTACAAAAAGACCTGTGCCTGAATGGATGAATATGCGCTACTTTGTGATAGTGTCTGAGCACAGTCACAGTTCTGCTCTTGGCCTTCGTCATGGAACGGTTTAGTTTCAAGTTCATACTACTTTAGGCTGGTGTGCTGCTTTGTATGCCTGGGCTGCTTAATTGTGCTACCCGGCCTATATATATACTAGTATATGTTGAGATCAGGGAACGCTGTCCTCCAGCTTGTCCAGACAAGGCCAGTGGGTTGAATGTTGGCACCTCAGCACCTCACCACTATCCTCAGCATTTCTTCACATTCCTCATCCCTCAACACTGTCCTCAGTCTCTCATTACCTTCCTCTGCCACAGCCCCATCACCTTCCTCAATTCCAGCCACCACCACTTCCCTCAGTAACAGCCACAACCACCTTACTCAGCCCCAGCCACCACCCCCCCCTTCCTCAGTCACATCACCTCTGCAACCACAGAGGTTTTCTTCACTTTCCTCAGCTATAGCCCCTTCACCTTCCTTAGCTACCAGCTACATTACCATTATCAGCCAAAATCCCAATCACTTTCCTCAGTCACAGATTCCATCAGCACCCTCAGCCCCTAGTCACATCACCACTCCCAGCCCCCAGCCCTTCACCTTCTTTAGCCACATCCCCATCAGCATCCTCAGCTGCCAGTCACATCACCATTTCCAGCCCATCACCTTCTTTAGCCACAGCCCCATCACCTTTCTTGGTCCCCAGCCCCATCACTTTCCCCAGCCCCATTACCTTCCTCAGTGCAGACAGGGTACAGTGCCACGGGTAAGGGTACCAGAAGCATCTGCACAGTATCCTCTGAAGTTTTCTGCACCTGGAACTTGCACTACACTGAAATTGCCCCCCCCCCCCCCCCCCCCCCCCCCCCCAAGCCCCTGTCTGTGTTGCAGTTCTCCCCTTAGAGAGGACAGATAGGGAGGAAAGAGGGCAAATATGCTGCTATATTCCTCATATTCTGAGTAGTAAGCAGATGCATCCTTTAAACTGTAGTGAAAATACTCCAATAGTAAGTTGACTGTTGTTTTCAGTATTTGATCTGAAGCATTTATTTGATCAGATTAAGAGATAGAGCAAGAGAACAACTGGCCCAGGAAGACAATAACTTACTGTCACTCAATCATTCCATTCCTGTATGCAAGTCAGAACAGTATAACATATGATTTGATTTGTGATAAAGAATTTGCCAACAGATGTTTCAGTTTTCAGCAATTTTGGAAATTCACTTTTGACAGCACAAAGTCTTAAAGAGTCTTTTCTGGTGCATCTTACTGTGGAACAGGGGCGTGCGTGTAACAAAGTTTGCGTAGAAGGAAAATTATGCAGATTAGTAACAATTAATCATTGACGCAAATATTTTAGTAGTTAAGTTGTTTGTAGCAGAAATAATAGGTATAGGTTACACGTGTCCGTTAAAAGGCGCACTAACCATACACAAACGTTGTCAGTAGTTTATATTAAGAAGCTTCATTTTATTGCGGTGCTCAAACAAATTGGAGTATTGCAAAGCAGATCAGAAGGAGCTATGTTATTAAATGTTAACAATAATATTGTTGTTATTATTATTATTATTCTTCATGAAAGCCAGCCCCTAAGTTCCGTACACAAGGAAAATTTGATCGCTGAGGAATATTTGCTTAAAATTGCTCAGTAATCATATTGCTCAGTGTTCCATTTTCATTAGCAACCAGAGACACTGTCTGTGGAAGCTGCTGGTCGCAGGAACATGCTCCTCTGAGCAGCGACCACCCCAGGACAGTAGCCCCATACACACGCGGATATGGTTGATCAGCAAACCTGGTGATCCTGGGCCCCCCCTCCAGGCCCCTTCAGTAAGCCCGGTGGTGGAAATGTTGAAGCCGGAATCCCAACCGCCGCAATGCCAACAGGGGAGGCGTGGATCCCCCCCCCCCCCTCCCTTGTGGGCTCGCTGTGTCCGCCACACAGCAGGCCCGGTGCCTCGCTACACTCGGCACACTGTTTTATTCTCCTTCTATGGGTGTCGCGGGCATTGCGGCAGTCGGGATTCCAGTATCAGTATTTCGACTGCCGGCATATTGACTGCATCCTTCTTATTTACGTCTTACCTCTTTGAGTGTTTGTTAATACCCATTTTAATACTATTTTGAGTACTGGGTTGAAGCATCACATCCAGACATGAAATACCGTAGATCTTTGGTATAACTGATTGTGCATTGAACAGATCTAATGCATTTCATCTGTTTCAATATTATTTGCAATATAATAATTATGAAAAAGTGAAAATTACTTTATAGACCATTATATTACAGTCACTAATAAAGTGTAAATAATAATATTTCATCACACTGAGTTGACATCTAAAAAGTAACAGATACTGTAACTAACTAATGGAAGATTTGAATTTAGAATTGTGTGATTTTATTTAAATATGTATGTGATTTGGTTCTAATCTTACTGCCATTTTTGTAAAACCACCATGAAGTGCTTTGGTTCGGAATACCCAACCAAAACTGCTGGAAGATCCAAACAAGGGCTCTGTTCAGTTCAGAGTCACAAATTTGGGTGGGTTTTTATTTCTAAAGAAACAAACACATCTCAAGTTTTATTACCAATGGAAATTAACTATGTTTTATTTTACTTTGGCCTAATAAAAAAGTGACATTCCTTATTTAGGCTTACACAGGAGCATGAAAAACACATTGGGCGAAATGTAATAGGGTGCGATTTTTAGACATGTGCGATTTTTGGTCAAAAACGGCCGAAATCGCACATTTTCCGAAAATCGCACATTTAATAGGTTGAAAATCGCGGTAAAAAATCGCACTTTTTACCGCGAAATCGCACTTTTGGAAGTGGCGATTTTTAGTCACATTTCAAATCGCATCCAGATGTTTTCCCATTATAAAGTATACAACTCGCAAATGTAATAGGGTGCGATTTTTGGTAAATGTTACCAAAAATCGCAAAAAAAATAGACCAGGTTCTGACAGGCGAATTTGACAGAACCATGCACAGATCATTGAGATCTGTGCATGGTCCTGTTAATAAAAATGTGTAAAAGTGTTTTTATAAAAAAAAAACGGCGTGGGGTCCCCCCTCCTAAGCATAACCAGCCCCGGGCTCATTGAGCCGGACCTGGTTACAAAAATACGGGGGACAAAAAGCATAGGGGTCCCCCGTATTTCTGAAACCAGCCCCGGACTCTTGGACCGGTCCTGGTTCCAAAAATACGGGGGACAAAAAATCTGGGGTTCCCCCGTATTTTGAAACCAGCACGGGCTCCAACAGCCCGCGGTGTCATGCCACAGCCGGGGGACACTTTTTATACAAGGTCCCCCGGCCAAAACATGAGCACCGTGGCTGGTCAGCCTTGGACGGGGTACCTGGAGGAGTGGGGACCCCCCCAATAAAGGGGTCCCCCCCCCCAGGCTTCACCCGTCCAGAGCTGAAGCCCGGGGCTGTCACCGGCGTCCGTGGCCAGTGGACGCCGGCCTGATAGGGTTAAATCGATCATACGTTACATTGCTTTATACCGGAGAACTACAAGTGCCAGCAGACCTCCCCCGCATGCTGGGACTTGGAGAACCACAAGTCCCAGCATGCGGGGCATTAATGGGCCCGCTGGGACTTGTAGTCCACCTGTAAAAAGAATGTTTATAAAAAACACACACACAGAGAAGTAAAAGTTTATTACACACACACACCTCACTTTTACACCAGCGTTACTTACCATTCCTGGATCCAGAGCTGGTCTGGCTGCTTCACAGCCGGCTCCCCCCGCACTGACAGGCAGCGGGGAGAACCGGCTTTCTCCGTTGCCTCTAACAGCTTCTGTAGCGCTACAGAGGCTGAGAGCGCGATTGGCCGATATGTCTCCATGGAGACGCATAGCTCAGTCCTGATTGGCTGAGCTATGCGTCTCCATGGAGACGCATAGCTCAGCCAATCGTGCTCTCAGCCTCTGTAGCACTGGGACAGCGCTACAGAAGCTGTTAGAGGCAACGGAGAAAGCCGGTTCTCCCCGCTGCCTGTCAGTGCGGGGGGAGCCGGCTGTGAAGCAGCCAGACCAGCGCTGGATCCAGGAATGGTAAGTAACGCTGGTGTAAAAGTGAGGTGTGTGTGTGTAATAAACTTTTACTTCTCTGTGTGTGTGTTTTTTATAAACATTCTTTTTACAGGTGGACTACAAGTCCCAGCGGGCCCATTAATGCCCCGCATGCTGGGACTTGTGGTTCTCCAAGTCCCAGCATGCGGGGAAGGTCTGCTGGCACTTGTAGTTCTCCAGTATAAAGCAATGTAACGTATGATCGATTTAACCCTATCAGGCCAGCGTCCACAGGCCACGGACGCCGGTGACAGCCCCGGGCTTCAGCCCTGGACGGGTGAAGCCTGGGGGGGACCCCTTTATTGGGGGGTCCCCACTCCTCCAGGTACCCCGTCCAAGGCTGACCAGCCACGGTGCTCATGTTTTGGCCGGGGGACCTTGTATAAAAAGTGTCCCCCGGCTGTGGCATGACACCGCGGGCTGTTGGAGCCCGGTGCTGGTTTCAAAATACGGGGGACCCCCAGATTTTTTGTCCCCCGTATTTTTGGAACCAGGACCGGTCCAAGAGTCCGGGGCTGGTTTCAGAAATACGGGGGACCCCTATGCTTTTTGTCCCCCGTATTTTTGGAACCAGGTCCGGCTCAATGAGCCCGGGGCTGGTTATGCTTAGGAGGGGGGACCCCACGCCGTTTTTTTTAAAACTTTTTTTTTTTTGCACAAAATCGCATTTATGAAAATGCGCACATTTTCATGACTGAAAATGCGCACATTTTCATGACTGAAAATGCGCACATTTTCATGACTAAAAATCGCCCGAAATTGCGGCAAATCGCATTTTTTGCCGCAAATTCGCATCTCATTACATATGCGAATTCGCGGCAAAAAATGCGATTTTTAAAGGTGCGATTTGGTGCGATTTTTTTTTAGTCTAAAAAATCGCACCCTATTACATTTCGCCCATAGAAGGTATACAGAAATCAAATATAAACGCATGATAAAATGACTACATTGCCTGCCCAAAATACATTTCCACAAATTGCTGCCTAATCGAACATGAAATTAGTGTGGCCAATCCTGGGATCGGGATCAGTGGGATCCCGGGATTCGGGCCCAAAAATGCTGGGATTTCAATACCTAGATTGGAGTTTCCAATCCCAGGATTTTGGGATTAGACTGTGCATGCGCAGTTTAATGCTGAGCAGTGTCTGAGCACTCAGGGATTGAAAAAATTCCCTGGGATTGGCATCACTACATGGAATTATATTTATTTATGCCCATTTTAAAACCTAAGAAAACATGTTTTTCATTGTAACTCTTTATCCTCACTTCCAGATCAGAGGACTGGCAGCTGCTTTTCTGCTTTAATTGGGGGTCGATGCTCTGGAGAACTTCATGGCCAATACACAAAAGGACAGTGCTGCTGTGACTCTGGACGATGCTGGGCCATTGGTCAAATCCCTGAGATGTGTCCAGTCAGGGGCTCTGGTAAGTACAATGGGATGTGCATTGTCTTCATCTTGTTTCCCCCAGGATATGTTCAGTTTCTGCTTTCTTTAGTACTTCTTCTCCCTTTCATTTTATTTCCTTATTACCTATAAAAAAAATACTACATTATATTAACCTCTCTTTACCAAGTCTTCTCATAGCTGCAAAGTTGTCTGTTCTATTAGTTATCTGCAATCTCTGGTACAGATTTTCTTTCCAATCTTTGCATACTCAACTTCCAATTTGGCAGTACCCATCTTAACTAAACTCTAAAATTAGCCATGGTGCTCTAAAGGAACAAGGAAAGTAATAAAATAAGCCACATATGTCACTGCAAATTGCAGTGATTTTCTATGATTTGGGCCTCAAGTGGGGTTCTAACCATTAAGAGTAGCTTGCCCTAAACTGACCAGTCAGAGCAAATCCATTTGGTTTGTCACTTCTAATTCTCGCACCACTCTGCTGTATTGAACTAATTTGACCACCCTTTTCTCGTATATTTCCAAACTCTTCAGGACACAAAGTTATCTTGGTTCTCATTAAAATTATAAAGTTGTTCTTTAACTGTTTATTTCTTTGTTATAGTATATCTCCAGGGACGGATTTAGGGGTCAGGCCACCTCTAGGCACACATTTTTGGGCCGCCCCCTAGACCCGGAGGGAGGACCCTTTTCTAATTTTTAAAATAGGTCAGAGTGGAGGGAGCTCAAGAGGGCTGCTCCCCGGGGTTACCTCTTCCACTTGTCCACTTGCAGCAGTCACCAGTGGGAAGCGAGAGGACTGAGACAACCAGGCAGCAGCAGCGGTGACAATAGCAGTGGTGGCAGGCACCGGTAGCCCGGACACCGTACTCCTCCTCCTCCACAGCAGTCACCAGCAGGCAGGGAGAGGGCAGAAATATCCGGGCGGCAGCGGCGGCTATAGCAGTGGTGTCGGGCACCAGCAGCCCGGACACCGCAGCAGTCATCTGCGGGCAGGGAGAGGGCTGAGACATCCTGGCGGCAGCAATATCGGGAGCTAAGAGCCGCTTAACATACCCTAACAGGGGTGAGGGAAGACGCTGCAGCCCAGGCCGACACTCGGGGAGCACCACAACCCGCTGATGCCGAGGTGTCTTAGACTGACGGGATGATGCTGCTGTGGGATGATGAGCCATGCGGCTCGTTCCCTGTAAAAATTTCCCTGCTGGCTGCCGCCCTTAATATGTGCCGCCCCTAGGCCCGTGCCTCTAGTGGGAAATGCGGCCCTGTATATCTCCCTACACAACTCCTGCACTCTGCTCAAGATCTGTACCTATCATCAACTCTCATTACAAGCTGCCCGTCTTGATCACGTAAAATGTTGCCATCTTCAGCAACTCCTCCCACATTTCCATATAATAGTCTTACCCTCCCTGATCTATTCTACCCAGTTATCTATCATATTTTTACACATTTTAACATAAAACATATGTGTTTTCTTTCTATATTTAAAAAAAAAAACTCTGACACTTTGACCAAGGATGCTGTGTGACTGAACCACTTGGTCTCCCAAATCACATGTACTCTCTTAATCTGATATAAGTACTGCCAAGTCTGCCGGGCCAGTGTAAGATTCAGGGAGCCTGGCCTAATGAAGGAAGGCATGGCAACCCCCCCCCCCCCCTCAGCCAGGGGCAATTCAAGGGGGGGGGGCGGGGGGGACTTCATCAGTATGATTGCTTCCCGTTTACCTGCACAGCAGCCTCACTGCAGCCCAGCACACTTTAGCATGCACTGTGCTAAGAAGATGGCAGCTCATGCTGCTGCCCAGTAAGAAGGCAGAAATGGGGTAGGGGTGGTAATCCCAGGCCCCTTCATTAGGCCTGAGCCCAGGTAATTAGGACCCCCCCCCCCCCCTCGTGGTATTACATTCTTATTAGCGTCTTTGAGTGTCTGATAATACATAGTTTAAATCTAATACTATTTCTGTTCCCAAATTTAAAGCGCTCCACAATATAGTGGTGCCAACAAAAATATACCAAGATAACACTATGCTCTATCTGTACAGATGAATACCGGAGACTTTGCATTGAAGGACAACCTCTAAACCCTTTATACCCGGGAACCTATCCTGTTGGCCCTGGGAGCATTGGACCAGGAGGAGTTGGACCTGGGGTAATTGGTCCTGGTGGAGTTGGACCTGGTGGATTTGGCCCATTTGTTGTTGGACCTAATGGACAAGGACAATTACCAGGCTTGCCTAGTGTGGGCACTGAAATTGGTAAGATAAAAATGAAGTAACATATTAGCTAGTAACCCCAAAATGTTTGACAAGTCAGAAAGCTCAAGAAGTAGTAAATATTGAATTCAGATCCCCACATAAGTGGGCTGTAAAGATTTCTTTCTTAGCTTTCATTTTCACCAATTGATATTAGCAATAGCTTCATGTACATGGTGTTGAACGTAGGTGGATAACAAAGATAGAGGTTATTCATTAATTAAGATAAGATTTTAAAAATTGACCTGAATATATAGGGGGTTATTCTAATTGAATCGGCCCCTTGTGCGATCATACGCACGAAGGACCATCCAAATTAATAAATGGAGTTATTGTTTGAAGTCAAGTTTTTGTTATTCTATTCAGATAATTATCATTTAATGTATTAATTTTTTGTGCTAGGAACCGCAACATTAAACCAGACTGGAGATATTTGCAAACACTTTACCAACTTGTGCCAAAATGGGCGTTGTATCCCAACACCCTCCAGTTATCGATGTGAATGTAATATGGGTTATAAACAAGACAGCCGACTGGAATGTATAGGTAAGACATGACCTTGTCCCTGTGAGCCACTACAAAGACATTACATCTGGTGTACACATGGATACTGGCAACATTGCGGATTACCTAGATCAGTGGTCAGGGAACAGGGTTAAATTAACCCAAATGAGTTAAAAATGAAATTCCTGGGGGTAATGGATGGTTGCGCTGCCGAGACACAGTCGGGCATGAATATGAATCTCTAATCTCTAGGAATTTAATTTAATTGCATATAGAGTCTATATATAGGCTTCTGTCAAGGTATATAACAGACTGTCACTATACCATCTTGAAATACTGACACTAATAGTTGCCTGGATGACACATCCTATACCACACACAGCCTGGCAGCCATTGATGGGGATGATTACCATGTATGACTGTGTGTGGTACACACAGCCATACACGGTAATCGTCATCATCTTTTGCTGCAAGGCTATGTCCCATACTAACAGGATATATCATCAATTTCTGGGGATACAGTGTGTATTACAATTATATAATTTCCTTCCATTCAAATCAAGGGGGTAGCGATATTTTTTGGGGGTAAAAGGTAAAAAAAGTTCTTTCACCCCTGTCCTAGATGAAAATTAAAAAAAGTTGTTAAATGACACTGCAGTAGTTAAATGACACTAAAATATTCTTTGTTTTAATTATACCAAATGGCTTTTACTGAGCAAATTCATTTGACATTAGAAAATGACTGACTACATAGTGGAATCACTGTGCAGATGGTGGAGTTGAATGGCGTACAGTATAAATGCACAAGAACATGTTTATGTAGGGGAGTAAGCTATGGAAGCAGTTATTTTACACAATAATATAAACATGGAAAAGAAGATCTAGGGTTTGATCTATGCACGTAAATATTTTACATTTTTCTTAAGAATGTTCTATTGCATAAATTAATACGAGACAGCACTCACTGTTCCTATAAAAATGTCTACAGTACTTACTTATAATGGCTTGTTAAAGTATAAAAAGTTAACAGATTTGTCTGTATTGCAAATTCAATTTACATAGATTTTTCCAGTATTTTTATTGTGAACCAGTAGCTCTTAAAAAAAAAAAAAGAACCAGAATCTTATACGTTTTCAACCTTTGCAGACTAGAACTTGGCAGAGTCACCTTTGCTGCAATGAGAGCTTTAAGTCTGTTGGGATTTTTTTAAAAGGTTTGTTTACTGTGAGACACCCCACCAACTACTCGCCAGTTTCACGGGTGGCAGGATTGCATACAATTGACTGCCACAGGATCTGAAATCCTTGTGGCTGCCATGATGATCTCCGGATCCGATTTACACAGGACTCTGCATCAGATCAAATCTAGAGGTGAAACACATACAATATGGCACTTTTCACACAATTAATCTGCCCAGTGGGCCTGAAATCGTGTGAAGAAGGGCCATATTGTAGAAGTGTATAGGCCCCTTAAGACTTCTTTGGTCTTTATTTTCAAAGCTTTCTTTCAGAGTTACAGTATTACCAAGGTTTTTTGAAAGAATCCATAAATTATGAATTTTAATGATTCACTAATAGTGACTAATTGAAAGCCGATTGTTATGGCAATCTGTTTTTTTTTTTATTATTATTATTATTACAAATTTTATTGTGAGCATTTCGAAAAACATGTACAATGTTGGGTATACATTTTAAAGTTTTGAGGAGAGTACAAGCAGAAGAAATGAGAACAATACAAGTTAACATGAAAATTGACAACATACATATAATGCACATAAATTAAAGTGAATCCAGGTAACATTGGATAGCATGGTTTACATGAGAGAATCATCGACTGAAGTGAGAATGAGCCAATGTGATCGAGTTATATGTATATATTTTTATTAAGCTTGTCCATTTTATTTATTTCTTTTTTTATCATGTTATTGGTATTTAGACCAGAAAGATTGGAATTATGAATGTTGTGAAATCAACTTTGAATGTGTGAATAAAGAATTTGCAATCAATATGCAATAAATGTCTGTAAATCTATCAGCTGTCTAATAAAGGAAATGCCCTGTTTTGACCATGTACGAAAGGGATAATTAGAATTACCATTTTGGAATTGTGGATTTACCCAAAGAGGTAAAAATAAAGATTGCCTTTGGTTTAGTTTTAAGGATTTACAAATCCTAAACCACATCATTTTTGTGGAAGATAGAAGAGGATTTTCAAGAAGTGGGGGGGGGGGGGGTTCTTTTTTAGGTAAGTGAAGGAATGAAATTAAGTGAATGTTGGGTGTAAGCTGTTGCTCGAGTTCTAAGTCGGCAAATGTGTTAGTGGAAAAGATCTAGTCTCTGAAGTACCTGCAAATGGCAGCTTGGTTGTAGAGTGCAATGTGGGGAAAATTAATACCCAGGGCCGGTGCCACCACTAGGCAGGTCTAGGTATTTGCCTAGGGTGCCGGCCACTGGAGGGCGGTACGAGGAGGAGAGGTACCATAGAGGTACTCGTACCATAGAAAACAGCGCTGCGGGGACTGAGAGCAGGTGAGAAAGGTAGCGTAGCTTCTCAAGGTCCTGCTTGCAAGCTTATAATCCATAGGATAGATCGATTATAGATAGATACTATAGTCTAGCTAGTTACATTTTTGAGAGAGAGAGAGAGAGAATATATACTGGTTGGTTAATTGGCTCCCAACCAAATTAACCCTAGAATGTCTGTGTGTGCGTGTACATGTGATAGGGAATATAGAGTGTAAGCGCCACTGGGGCAGGGACTGATGTAAGTGTTCAAATATTCTCTGTAAAGTGCTGCGGAATATGCGTGCGTTATATACTTAACTGTTAATAAACAAATAAATATATACTAGTAAGTCCGCTCAAAGTTAATGCTTTGAAAACTAGTAGATGTAGTTTTACTTGCTGCCAACAGATGACAGTGTTTTGGAGACACACGGACATTAGACATATATATTATAGCTATATATATATATATATATATATTTATATATAGTGTCTCTAAGATACGGCACTCACTGTTCTTGTTAGTATCTTAATAATTAGACCGCATACATAGGCTGCGTAAGACTATGCGTGTGGTCTGATTTTTAATAGACTAACAAGACTGGGGAGTGCCATATTTTACAGACGCTGTACATTTTACAGTTACAAGCACCCTGGAATTTGCAGAAGAAGGGAGAGTGCCAGCCAATAGAACAATAGAGAGAGAGACCAAAGTTCACATACCCATGCACTGGGCACCCGATTGTGCCATGCTCTTAGCCAATCTGTATATCTTTTCACTTACTTTTACTTTTAATATTGTAAAGTTTTGCTAAATGTGAAGCTTTCCAGACAGAGTTAAGATAGTCAAATGGAAATATGTATTTTGTTAAATAAACACCATTAATTTGTTTTACTACTGTAGATGTGGATGAGTGCTCCAGCAGCCCATGTATTCACGGAGACTGTGTGAACACACAAGGTTCTTACCATTGCAGATGCCACGACGGATTTCAGAGCAACCCCACCAAACAGGCATGCATTGGTATGTGCTAATTCAACAATCCACAACTTTCAAGACTTACTACATCAGTACCTTTGGTCTTTATCCTCACTGGATTGTCAGTTTTGCCTGATGTTATCACTTTGAAATTAGTTCATGTTTAGTTTGAGGGGAATAATTTCTAAGTATCACCTCTGATTTCTTCAATTCCCTTGGTATTTGTGCCCTGGGTTGACCACTTTTAAGTTGGTTGCCATCAGGGCAAGAGTCCCCCATATGCTCCTTTGCTATAGTGTGAGCTGCTGTGGCTGGTTCATACTAGCGCTGTCTTTTGGAAAATAGGGGGTACCCTTCGCCATTTCGCCATTGTTTTTTTTTCAATGTTATCACTTTAAAACATAGCAATACAATAAAGCCTGCACAGATCCCAGTGATCTGTTCTGTGCATCACACCAACTCACCTGCAAGAGGTCTATGCAGACCAATAATTTATTTAAAACTTTTCTAAAGAGGGGTATTTAATCCCGGGTCACGACTGTCGGTATGTCCCAACAGCCATAACCCTTGCCCATTTTTGTTTTATTCGATCGCAAATCTCCAGGCGGGATTCAATATCCTGTCTGGCGATTGGCAAAAAGGGGGTGTGTCCCCGTAAACGGTTGTGGACTGTCGAGATCCGGTCATGATTACGACAATTCACGGCCGTTCTCGGGAAACCGGGCCCGACAACTTTTAAAGTCGGGCCCATTCTATTGATCTGCCTCTTCAATGCT
Organism: Crinia signifera; assembly: GCF_055691185.1. NCBI lineage: Eukaryota > Metazoa > Chordata > Amphibia > Anura > Myobatrachidae > Crinia > Crinia signifera. The sequence goes on from NC_139217.1 coordinate 154,941,511, forward strand.
GTCGGTCAAGACAGCATTGAATAGGCGCCCGCTGCTATTTCTCCCGTTGGAAATAGCGCCAGGGATTGAATACCCCCCAAAGTCTGTCATTTAGTCGTTTATTCATTGGTTTGGCATTTAACAAATGGCAGATTGCAATGCAATGGAAAAACGGTCCAAAAACACCAAGCTCAACCTTTAATAAATGTATTACTTATTTACTGAAAGATAATATTTGATTTGTGTCACGCATGTTTGATCTGCCAAAACAGGTGATCAAATGTCCCATTATCTTGCCAGTGTACTTTACAATCATATAGATAAATCTATCAATTTATGGAGTCATCTCAAGATCATTGCTCATTTGTCAGGTTGTCTGGAAAAGTCTTTCAGTGTATTGCTATCTTAAGGTCCATTTTTTTATGCTAATCAATGGTTGGGTTTCTGAAATTATGATTAAATCTGACTTTTTTCAGACATTGATGAATGTATCATGAATGGAGTAATGTGCCGGAACGGGCGCTGTGTAAACACAGAGGGCAGTTTCCAGTGTATCTGTAATGCAGGCTTTGAGACTACCCCAGATGGAAAGAATTGCGTAGGTGAGTTCAACAAAACTTCTTAATTATCAATAATTTACACTTAGTTTGTATTAAAAGCATATTTAACATATTAAAATCTTAACATTATAGATGATCTTTATGTGCAGCACATTTCATCATATGTATATGGGACCACTGAGTCCTGACCACGGACCCAAAATTAGCTTTTTAGCCTGTAAAATTCACACAAAATAGCTTCCTGCAGTGCAGTGAGGATTTTAGAGCGAATTACGACTGCCATAAAATGTGACCGCTGGCGCGATGACTTGGTTCAGTCACGGGTTACAGTAGACTATTGTACATCTGTAGAAATATATAGGGCAATGGGCCTAATTCATCTTGGATCGCTAATCTGCAAAGTTACAGATGACTGCGGATAGAAAGCCGCCATCCAGACAGAAAGAAAACCCCCAGTGCCCCTGCAAATTTGAGAGTGAATTGCAACTGGGTCGCTAATCGTAATCTACTCGCAAATCCATACGCAGTTCCAGAACCATCTAAATGTATTTGCAGTCTATGCAAATGTGAGTAAATCTGACCCTTGAACGAGGAGAGCGCCGATGTCACAGACTCTCCCTTACAATGCTTGGGCACTCCTGCATTTTTTCTGATACTCCCTGATTACTACCCACAAACACTATCTCCCTGCCAGTCAAATTGTAAGGGGATTTTTATTACAATCCATATGCAATTTTTATTTTGATAATCACTCAATAAGAGAATTCACTGATTAACGATCCAAGCTGAATTAAGCCCATTTATCAAAGCTTGGGGCTAAAGTGGTGAAAGAAAAAGTACTAACCAATCAGCTCCTATCTTCTCTAATGAAGTTTCAAACACAGCCTTTAAATTTGACACAATCTGATTGGTTAGTACTTAATGTCTAGCCAAGCTTTGATAAATGTATTTGATTTTTCTATGGCATAAGAACCCTTTGTCGTGCTGTTATATGGGTAAGATAAACACACTTTATCATTACATTCTGTTAGTGCTGATGTTAGCATTCTTCCATTATGTATACACATGTCAACATTCCTCAGTAAGATATACATAAAACATATCTACTTTACATGAGTACTTGGAGAAATGTCAGCATTGCGTTACACTGTACAATGTATTTCTAATGGAATCCATGGTCCATATGGCAGCTCCTTTGACTGCTGTTTCCAAGACATCATAAATAAACAACACAAAGCTAAACAATAGAGAAAATGATTAAACTTTTGTGTGGTCCATCAGCTGAACACAATCTTTCCCACAGATCACGATGAGTGCGCGACCACAAACATGTGCTTGAACGGGATGTGCATCAACGAAGACGGCAGCTTTAAGTGCATCTGTAAACCAGGCTTTGTATTGGCACCAAATGGACGCTACTGTGTTGGTAAGGTCTGGTGAGGGGCTGACTGTGCAAACACACTTCACTGCGCTATTTACCTGCATTACAAGTATTTCTATAGCATCTTTATGTACTGTGTGTATATATATATATATATTTTTTTTTTTATGTATATGTATGTGTGTATATATATATATATATATATATATATATATATTTCATATGCATTAGCTCTACAAAGTGTTTCGCTTATGGATTACTCTGCTTGCCATAATCTGGGTACATAGTGGTAAATTACTAAAATGTAAATTCTATTGAAGACTCCTTAATCTGAGTAATTGCTACGGGCAACAAACCATCTCTAACAGAACTCCCATCTTAGTAAATCTACCCCCCATATATGCTATGCAATAAGATAGGATTTGGCCCTATGGCTGCATGAAGCAGTGACAGGCTAACTTTCATTGCAGAAGTATTGTATGAAAAGATCTATTTCACAAATGCTTCTCTTGTCATACTGTACATTGGGGGTGATTCAGGCCTGCAGCCGATGTTGGGGGTCTGCACATGCGCGAATAGTGCATACCCTCTGTGCAAACGCCTTCTGCGAGTTTCCCACTTGCCGAGGTGTTCATACAGTTCATACAGGAAAGGGAGCTGGAGCAAGGGAACACCCAGTGTTTTATGGGCATCCCCGTTAAAAAAAGCTGGCCATTCCCAAGCGGCTGACGTCACATAATTTCAGTGCCCCAAATTTGGAAGACAGCATTGAAGGGAAAAGTCAGTCATGGCTGACTTTTAATTCCGAACAGAAAAAAAAAATCATTCGATGGTGAGCGACTATCGAATGATTTTTCGCCCATGTGGCCGTTTGCCAGGTGATTTGTTAGCGTACACATCCCCTGGCATGCTAGTGAGGGGATTCATGCGGAGGGGCGTGTGTTCGGCCTGGCGGAGTTTACCTGTTTGCTAGAAGGGCAGCCGAGGGGGGAGTGGGTACTAATTAGCTGGGTCCGGGTTTGCTGGAGGGGCCCATGGGGGCCCTGGTCCGATACCCTCTTCCCCCTCCATACCTCCCGGGCAGCAGCACACACCTCTACAGCATGTGCTTTGCTGACAGCAGGCTCAGCATGCGTGAGAGCTCATGCTGAGCCTGCTGTCAGCACAGCACATGCTGTAGGTGTGTGCTGCTGCTGAGTTTAGAGTTTTTAGAGTTTTTTTCACCCCCTCTAAACATTTTGGGGGTGCTTCCTAAGCACGAAAGGTGACCACACCTCCCGCACTTAGGCCACGCCCCCAACATTTTACCGGGGCCCGGCATACCTCTCGACTGCCCTGTTTGCTAGGCTGTGAACAGGTCTGAATCAGGCCCATTCTACTTTACAAAGATGTCATTCCAGTGGCTTTACTGAAGCTACTTGTGTGAACAAGATTTGTTTAAATGAATTTTCAATTGAATCAAATGTAAATAGACCTTGGCAATTGATAATAGATATTTTTTTCATCTATGTACTAAGACGAAACTTGTTTTATCTTGTTATGTTTGTTTTTTGTCACTCTCTTATATGTAACTTCTAATGTATAACCTCAGCTCTTTACAAAATATGTTGTGTATTCTACATAGCTTATCACATTCATCTCAGTATAACACAAAGTTTCTGTATGTTCTCAGATGTGGATGAATGCCAGACACCAGGAATCTGTATGAACGGACGCTGCATAAACACAGAGGGATCATTTCGTTGTGAGTGTTTAGGTGGGCTCACCATTGGCGTTGATGGCCGAGTATGCGTGGATACCCACATGCGCAGTACATGCTATGGAGCTATCAAAAAGGGAACATGTGCCCGTCCCTTCCCTGGGGCTGTTACCAAATCTGAGTGCTGTTGTGCAAGCCCTGACCATGGATTTGGAGAGCCCTGCCAGCCTTGCCCTGCCAAAAACTCTGGTGAGTGCACATGAGTAACTGGTTCTTGCCCTATATTAATGTGTATATTATAGCAAAAAATTACAAACCTATTTCTTTTTGTATTTAAACATAAACATAAAAAAGACAAAAATAAATACTAGCTATAAAAAAAACATAATAGAAACCTTTTTTTTTTACCGGAACAGCTTTCTTAGTTTCTTTAACACTATTGGTGGGATGTAATGCCACCCAATTCAAAGTTTTTTTTAATAGGGCAATCATTTACAAGGCATGGTTTTACCTGGTATGTGATTGCCCCTTTTAATGATTGGATGATTAAAAAAATCATCCTGGCATCCTGCACGTGAGCAAAATATGGGTGGCATTACATCCCGCCCTGTATTTGTATTAGCCTAAAGTGAAAAATTGGATGCTATACAAATATGTGTAAATGACCAGTGGCGGCTCCAGAGGTGGAGCTGCAGCACAGTTCAAAATTCAAATAGGGGAGAAACACCAACTGCCAGTGAGGCAGTTTGGAATGGCAGTTGCTGTGCCTCCCTTATTTGAAATTTGTAGTGTGCAGCAACCCCTCCTCTGGAGCCTCCAATGTAAAGAATATCTGTTTTCGCCAATGACAGGAATCAAATTACAGTCTATTGGAAAACTTGTCCTACATTAGTAATAGCGACACAAGCAGGCTGCATGCCAGCATATAACAGCAGAACAAGCACCCTAACAAAATATAATTTTATTTAAAAGAACTAGATAAACGTTACTTTAGTAACTAAAATAACCATTATGCACAAAAACCCTGTAAAGAATATTCATAAGGCTCCTTTGCTCTGCTTGCAGCTGAATTCCAGGCTCTTTGTAGCAGCGGCATTGGAATAACCGCAGATGGCAGAGGTAAGTCATCCTGGAAATATCTATATGTTTGTTGGTTCAAAAATGTATTCTATGCGACGGACGGCATCCGTTGCGGCCTTGACCTAGTGTTTTCTGTAAAGTGTGCTCCGTTTGCTGCTGAAGGAAATCTCCACTGCCTCCTTAGCTATTAGACACTATTATTTTCTTTCCCGTACTCAATGCAGACATTAATGAATGCGCCCTGAACTCGGAAATCTGCTCCAATGGCATCTGCGAGAACTTGCGTGGCAGCTACCGCTGTATTTGCAATGCTGGTTATGAATCAGACACAAGTGGAAAAAACTGCGTGGGTAAGTTAGTGGTTTTTACATTTGGCGTTTACACATTCATGCGTCATAGTCTATTGCATTTTACTTTGTCTAAAAGTGATGAAACACGTTTCAAAATAATACTTGATGGCGGCTTTTATATCTACAACATTTGTCAGCTAGAGGAATATGTTGATTCAGGTGCTGTTTGACTGTAACCCCTATTGCTCCCATTTTCAGATGTTGATGAATGTGCTGTGAACCGCCTGCTTTGTGATAATGGCTTGTGCCGTAACACACCTGGGAGCTACACCTGCACCTGCCCCAAGGGTTATGTCTTTAAGCCAGAGTCAGAGACCTGTGAAGGTACGCTGTCACTAAGATAAATTTGTTTTTGTTTTTTTCTGTTAAGAAACCCTGATGAACCTGCTTTATCCTTCTGTCTGTTTGACTGTATGCAGCACTCAGGCTCCTCCCACTTGCAATTAGTAATGTGCAGGCTCTGATTTACCCTGATTTCAAAGCAGATCTTATTGGCTATCAACTGAAAACAATTGTCATGTGATTTGGGATAGCCCATAAGATCCTGCTTTGAAATCAGAGTAAATCAGAGGCTGCACATTTCTACTTGAAATATGACATATTTATTGAAACCATTACACATTTTGGAGCAGATGTATTAAGCCTTAACAAGAGATAAATGCAAGGGTGATTAAGAGAGATAAACGTCCAGCCAATCACCTGCTAACTGCCATGTTACAGGCTGTGTTTGAAAAAAGTCAGTAAGGAGCTGATTGGCTGGACGTTTATCTCTTGCAGTTATCTCTTGTTAAGGCTTAATACATCTGCCCCATTGTGTACAAAATAGAACCAGTGTGATCAGGGGTTATTTTTAAGGTTATCCCAACCTGTCATATTTGCAAAGATGCTCAAAAGTATAAATTATATAGAAATGTATCTGTTGAGTTACTGCTAAAGTGTATCCCAGAAACCCACTACCTCATTGTTGTCCTGATTCTGATTTGGAAGTAAATTGTTTTCAAAAAGCGAGAAATGTTGCACCTTGGCAAAACCATGTTGCACTGCAGCAGGGGCAGATGGAACATGTGCAGAGAGATGTAGATTTGTTTGGGGTGTATGGGGTTGCAGTGTAAAAGTAAAGCTGTTTAAAATTTGAGAACGACATGCAAAAGCAACCAGTATTTGCACTGCACATAGAAAATATAACTGTATTTGTTCTCAGTGCAGTGCAGCACGGTTTGTTTCAGATACAAAGTTAGTTGCATTTTTTGTTCATTTTACTTCCAATTCAGAATTGTGTCAGATAAAAGCTACATACAGTATAAATACTACTAGAAAGGAATCCTTTATTCACCTTCTATATATTAAGATATATATTAGTAATTGGCATAATTGTGACTTATTGTTCGCTACTGTCTATCATTTTTCATTAGTGACCTTGCTGCATTTACTGGAATATCTTTTTTTTAACTTTCAGATGTCAATGAATGTGCATCCAATCCCTGCGTTAATGGTGTCTGCAGGAACAATGCTGGCTCTTTTGTGTGCGAGTGCTCTTTTGGAAGCAAACTGGATTCTACCGGGACTATTTGTGTGGGTGAGTGTTAAGTTTTTCCGTCTTCCTGGAGGTTTGCGGGAGGTACGTTTTTATGGAAAAACATGACTTTAAAGTGAAATTAATCTGCCTGCTGCAATAATAAGATTTTTTTCAAAACATTGGCTTGCTTTTGCTTATTTCCAACATACTGTAGGACTTAATTTATACTTGTATGCAAACCAAATGGTTTACAAATACGATGATATAGGGTCTGCAGAGCCGCAAAGCCCGTTCTGTGCATGTGCAGAATTGGTCCTGTGATATTGCTAGCAGGCCTGCTGACAACTGCAGGATGGTTGCTATGCTGCAGCGTTTAAGAACGGTCGGACCGTGTGGTGCTGGTGGTGGGTTGGGGTGGTTTGCACTCAGCACTGTTTATTCCTTGCTGCTGCTCTGATTAGCCTGATAATCGGAACAGTTGCAGGTATGCGCTTACTGCTCCTTTTGAATTTTAATGACACAGAATTGCACAGGCGCTTTCTTGTGGCTGTGCCATACCATCCAAACATTAATTAAAGGTCCACAATAAGCCAGTCATCTTCACTATAATTTTGAGTGATAACAATGTTTGATTGTCTTTTTATCATTAATGTAATAGTATGTAATCTTTATCATACAAGCTAATAATTAAAAAATATTAGAGAGGAAGTCATTCTATTAAAAAAAAGATTTACTTCCATAACAATATAGTGGACTTTGTTGGTATGGCAGTGAAAGCTGCGCTCACGAGCCACCGAGCCTGAAGCCTGGCGAGCGCAGCGAGCCCCGCGAGGGGACGCGGACACCTGTGAAGCCCGCAAAGGGACGCGGATAGCTGTGAAGGTATCCGCGGGGCTCGCTGCACTCGCCACGCTTCGGGCTCGGTGGCTCGCTGCGTTTGCCACACTATCTAAAATTAACTCCACGCCGACGTGGATAGTGGGGGTATGAAAAGGTCAGAGGACTCGTACCGCCTTCCCTCGCGGGCTTGCTGCACTGGCGTTGACAATGGGGGTGCATTGAACATTGTAAGCACCCATCAGGGTGCCGCTATATTGCATGCAATGTGATTGTATACGATCAAAATCGGGGGCGCCGTACTAGGAAACAAGTACCGGTATAAGTTACCGACAGTCGGGAATACGACAGTTGTATCGCCGACAGCAGAATCCCCACTGTCAGAATCCTGACAGGGGGGCGAGTGCATTGAAGCCACTTGCTGCGCTTGCCACGCTACGGGCACATGGCAAGCTCCGCATGCCACCTATTCTATTCTCCTTCTATGTGGGTATGGTATTCTGACTGATGGGCTACTGACAGTTGGGATTCCGATGTCGGAGAAATGACAGTCAGCATTATGGCGGTCACTCATCCGGCACCAGTTGACCCAGTATTACAAAGATAGGTGGTCTTGCTTTTGTACTAACTGCATATAATTTGTAATTGTATGTGATAGGTACCATTTAGCATAAAATACTTAAATTTTAAATAAAGCATAACCACACCTGACAACATACTGTCTATACAGCATGTGGTCATATACAGGTTCATTGTAAGTGCAAATGCTAAGGTCACTGAATGCTAACTTCTCTATGACTAACAATAGGTCTATGCACTGACCTAGGGTGAAGACTATCTGCTGTCAATGTTGAAATGATACTGTATTATTTATTGTATTATTTTCTGACAAAACCCATGTATTTCCTCTGTGCATTGCAGATAGCATGAAAGGAACTTGTTGGTTAAACATTCAAGATGGCCGATGTGAGGTGAACATCAATGGAGCCACTCTGAAGTCTGAATGCTGTGCAACTTTAGGAGCTGCCTGGGGAAGCCCTTGCGAGCGCTGCGAGATTGGTAAAAGACCTTAATAATAACATGTGACTAGGGCCCTTATTCTAGTTGATTCGGATGGATGCCTACCGTACGGATCGCTCACACCGTCCAAATGTGGTAAGACGCTGAGCGAATGGACCGCGAGTGGATGTTTCATGTGAACACCTCCTCCATCTGTGGGAACCTCCCCCATCCTCTGATGGTTGCCTACCATCGAATGATGGACCGAGCGGTCAGGCAGCACCGAGTGCTCCAGATCACTCGGACATTTTTCCGTATGAAAGCAGGGATATGGGCGGGCAGCTGACATCCGGCTATGTCAGCTGTCCGCCCCCCACACGTGCGTCACGGCCGAATTACCATACATACGCCCAGCGTTTTCATGGGAACGCCCATGAAACGCGAGGCGTATGCATATGGTAATGAGCCCTTCACTCCCCTCTCCACCCCCTGCTTGGATGGTTACGTACGATCGTTTTCTGCACAGACCGCACTCCGTGGTCCGACGTTCGAGGCATTCGCACATGCGCAGATACGCCTTTGCACATACGCAAATACCAAACACCGGCCGTCCAACCGCACACGGAGCCGTCCGACTCAATAAGAATAAGGGCCATTATCTATAAAGCGTGTGATTTTATTATTTCACTTCTAAACTGATGTAACTCTATTTAGACTCAGCATGTCCTAGAGGATACTCCAGGAAGAAAGGAGTTGCATGTGAAGGTAAAGTATATTATCCATTTAAAAGCAAAAAGTTAATTTCAAAATATGTACAGCTGACTAATTTAGCATCAGTCTGTCTGGTTCTTTAGCTCTGCCCTAGAACATGTTCTAATGGATAGATACACTCCCTTATAGTCTTTCTGCACAAATATCTAATGATATTGCCACATGTATCCTGTGATTGCATTAAATTCCATATTTATGCATTTTTAACTAATTTTCCTATCTCCTTGTTACATTCCAGACGTCAATGAGTGTGAGGTCTTCCCTGGGGTTTGTCCCAATGGACGCTGTGTGAATACTGCTGGGTCTTTCAAGTGCGAGTGTCCAGAGGGTTTAACTCTGGATGGGTCTGGAAGGAACTGTGTTGGTAAGAAGTAGGCGGACTGATCTGATGACAGTGATATTGTTCTTTGTCACTTCAACCCTCCCTCTTTCTCTGACATATGGATATGGTAGATGTGTATGTATATAAATATGTGTATGAGTTTATTCATCCTTGTGGGAAGTCTGATGATAATTTACATTTAAAGAGTTAACTATTATAGAGTTAGCAGGAGGGAAGGTAGGATTGGGTGAAGAGAAAAGGTATGCTTGTCTTTTAGGGTGCGTATGAAGGCTGGGTGATAACCTTATACAGAAAGGGAGGGGATACCAGAGGTTGAGAGCTGCATGGGAGTAATCCTATATTTGGTTATGGGAGATGGTAATCAGGGAGCAGTGGCCGTCATTGGTAGGATAAAAGGGGCATTATCAATAACTGTAGTTTTCACCATATTGATAAATAAAGTGCATTATTCCTTGTAGAACTACTTTAAATGAAGTCTTTGTGCTTTTGAATTACTTTGGACATTAATGACAAAGTAACTATACAGTACAGTACGATAGGCCTGACAGGTAAGTAATTTATACTAATATTTTAACAATTAGTAGTGTTTACTTATTTATAAACTTAACTTTCAGCCAATTGGAGAACTCTAGAGATTTATTTGTTCCTCTTAGTATATAAGAAACAGTAAGTTAGTAGTCTGAGTCACTGATCCCTCCTTGTGTAGCTAGGTATGCTTGTGACCAATTTAGTTTGTCTGTTCTGATTAAATGTAATGTTACTTGGAAATTTGGGAATTGCTATTTAAATTGGAAACTCATACCTAGACCAGTCAATTATTACTATTCAATTATTAATTTGAAGGTAATGAAAATTGCATTGCGTTTTTATTTTATATGTAATTAAATATTAATAATAATAATGATATTTATATAGCGCTTTTCTCCCAATAGGACTCAAAGTGCTGTACCATTGTCTTTACAGCTCGAAATACAAAACAAGCTTAACAAAATATTCTATGACTAATACCTCTGCCTGGCGATTTACAAATAAATGTGTGATGATTGTGATATTCACAGTATGGTTTCACTCTCTGCTCAGATATACGTGTTGAACAGTGCTACATGAAATGGGATGAGGATGAATGCACAGCCCCGTTGCCTGGAAAATACAGAATTGATATGTGCTGCTGCTCTGTGGGTTCTGCCTGGGGCATTGACTGTGAGGAGTGTCCAAAACCTGGGAGTGATGAATATAAGACCACCTGTCCAAGAGGGCCGGGCTTTGCTAACAGAGGCGATATTCTTTCTGGTCGGCCATTCTACAAAGGTATTGTCCACACCTCAGTTACCAAATGTGGCCTTTGCACTTCGTGCTTCAACCTTTGATCTTAACAGTGCTGTGGGTGGATTGGTTCAGGTCAGAAGTCACCCAAACTTCATTTTCTATATTAAAAATAATAATAATTGTAAATCTTGAAGCCTAAAGGTTTATAAATGACCCATAATATATGCCTCACTTCCCATTGTATCCATTTTAATCACTCCTTCAAAGTATACAGATGCATGATTAATATAAACTGTAAATGTATGTCAATGTTTCTATTATATAATAGATATCTTTTCTTCCTATTACATACAGTATGAGTGTTAATCTGCTGCATTGCTATCCCTTACTTACACTATACAATATATGTTTGCTCCCTAATAGATGTGAATGAATGTAAGGTGTTCAACAGCTTGTGCAGTCACGGAACATGCCGAAACAGCATTGGGAGCTTCAGGTGCATCTGTGACAGCGGTTTTGCTTTAGATGCTGAAGAAAGAAACTGTACAGGTAAAGAGCACTTGTAAAGTCTAACATGAGGCCCTATGGGTGGCTAAAATGCTCATTTATCATTAATATGTACCACAGATATAGAACGGATAAAGCATAGACCCTGTAATCTGCCAGAAGAGGCTATCACATGTATTTACCATGTTTCTTTGAACTATTACAGATATAGATGAATGCCGGATTTCACCGGACCTATGTGGACAAGGGACATGCGTCAATACTCCGGGGAGCTTTGAGTGCGAATGTTTTGATGGTTACGAGAGTGGCTTCATGATGATGAAGAACTGCATGGGTAACTATAAAAATAATACTATATACATACACATAGTATTTATATCATCCTCAACCAACCATTATCTGCCACAAAAACTTGATATCTTTTACACATTTGCAAAACAAGTTGATAAACCAGAATATTCTGTATTATAAAGATAATGTACTTAGTTCAAATTGTACTTATTGTATTTTTCTGCTTATTTTGAATATCAGTTTGTGTAGATGATGTCACTAATAACTTCCTTTCCTTGGTTTACTGATGTCATCTTCTCTTTGGTGCAGATATTGATGAGTGCGAGAGAGACCCACTGCTGTGTAGAGGAGGCACCTGTGTTAACACTGAAGGCAGCTTTGAATGTATATGTCCTCTTGGTCATGAGCTGACTACGGAAGGCAACGCCTGTGTGGGTATGACACAGCTTAATATATATATTATATTGTACAACAAACAGAATCCATATAGGCCAATGTGCCGAATAATTGAATGCTTAGACAAGATTCTATTTTTATTAAAGCTGTCCTTATGGCATATTACATCACTTAATATCTTTCCCCCAGATATAAATGAGTGTTCCCTGAGCGACAACCTCTGCAGGAACGGGCGGTGTGTTAACATGATTGGAACTTACCAGTGTTCTTGTGATTCTGGCTTCAAGCCCACTCCTGATCGGCAGGGCTGCATTGGTGAGTCATTTGCTACTGTCACAATGATTTATGTAATCTACATATCACAATAGAGATCTCACTGAGCATTTTTATTCCAGTCAGCAAGTTTTTATTCTTTAAAGGTTAAGGAAACTTAGCAGGATTCCCTTCTAATGAGCTAAGGGAAGTTCCTTGTAAAAATTCCAAGAAACACCCTGGGAAGAAGGTCAGATGCAGAGTACACGGATATATCTGAAACAGAATAAATGTCCTAATATAGCCATAAAAACAGCCTCAATCTGTATTAAATGTTTTCACCTGAACATAGTAATAAGCCCCACTCTATAGAGCTTCCATATGTGGCATAGGACACATGTTGGCATTTGTTAATAGAATAGCCCCTCTTGGGATTCTTACACTTGAGATATAGACACTGGTCCCAATGCCATCTTATTCGCCTCCATCTTTTTTGTACCTTACTAATGGAAGGTTGCTTTAACTAATTATAACAACAACAAAAAATAATTACCCTGTCATATTAAACTAGATCACAATATCCAAGGAATGAAGATCAGGAACTGCCGAAGATTAATTTCCCCCTTGCGCAATTGTTATAGTCTTCTGCATCATAAAAAAGCATGCTGTGGGTTATACAATTAACTACTATAAGTCAATACTTCTCCTTAGGATGCTGACTCCTTTTTGTGTAGCCACTTGCGATGGCAACACAAAAAGTTTAAATATCCTAGGGATATTTCTGACTTTATGACCTGCTATGGCAGGAAACTATTCCCCAACTTTTTTTTTGTAATCTTCAAGTGGCTTTGGCTTTTTGGAAATTTTCAGATCTTTTTGAGATCCTATTGGTGGAGGTTCCCTTCGCCCTTCTGCACATAGTTCAACAGTCACTTCATTTGGGACAGTTGACCCTTGAGACTATAATATGTACTTCAATATTCTTAAGAAGCCCTTCCCCAGTGGTGGGTGAGGTCTTCCTAATATTACATTATACTATTACATTTTCCTAGATAACCTTCACTCTTCATTGGTGACATCTTGGTTAGCTATTGAGTTTAACCTTATAAACTACCCAGATCTGTCCTCCTAATAGGGCTTAAATGGGAAGCACATACTTACCTCTTCTAAGCAACAGTCTGAGCTCCCTAGCTCTCATTAGGTGGCACTATCATGACCCTACTCCTTGGAAATGATTATCACAATAAAGCGGTAATGGAAGGGCTCTCCCTATTGGCAATCCTGGTCAAAAATTGTCGAGATTGCATAATCCGATTTTTAAACATAGCCTTCTATGTAACTACTGTTTATCTCTCACTACCTGTAATGCAGATATTGATGAGTGTACAATCATGAACGGAGGATGTGACACCCAGTGTACCAACTCAGAAGGCAGCTACGAATGTAGCTGTAGTGAAGGCTATGCCCTTATGCCAGACAAGCGATCCTGTGCAGGTAAGAAGTATAACAGAATACGTCTTATTGGTAGTTTCACAATGATATGGTTGAAGCTTGAAAAATAGCATTCTGCAATATGATCTTGTATCATTTATTTATATGGATTATTTGCTCAAAATTATCATAGATTTGGGCTTTATGAGCTGGTAAATGAGATTGGAAAGTTTTATAAACTTTGGGGCCGAAATTCAGCCCCATTTCTGATGTTAGGGGTCTGTGCAGGTGCGAATATGTGCATGTGCAAACCCCCATGTTCCAACGCCTTAGGCAAGTATCACACTCACTGAGGCATTCGCACTGTGAGGGGAGGGAAAGGGGCAGACAGGGGGCTGGTGGAGGGGAACGCTGGTGGAGTCAGCCTCTGTCCCAAATTCGGCCATCTCTGGCCAAGAAAAACGTCAGTCTAGACTGACTTTTATCTGCGAATGGTGAAAAAAAAACGTTCGGTCGATCAGTGAACGGGCGTTTCAGTCGGCCAGCAGGCGGGCAGCGGGCGAACATACTCAGCCTAGTGAACCGGTCTGAATCAGGCCCTTTGTCCAATCTGTCATCTAGCGGCTAGTTAGTGGTTTGGATATTACTTTATAACAATATTAGTATCTGCCTCTGCCAGTGAGGTACATACGAAATATAAGCTGTTTTCTTTATAGCACTCACTGATTTTAGATAAAGTAAGGTTACCATATGTCCTTTACACCTCCAGATATTGATGAATGTGAGGACAACCCAGACATCTGTGATGGAGGACAATGTACAAACATCCCTGGAGAATATCGCTGCTTGTGCTTCGATGGCTTCATGGCCTCTCTAGATATGAAGACATGTATAGGTAAGATGGTCTTGCCCAAATACTTATCATTGTACAGAACTGCCAGTAGTTTGGTTCTGCTGCCTGGTGTAATGTCACTGATTTTTCATGACTTGTGACTGTGCAGCCTGCAGGAAGAAACATCTCTAGCTTAAATATATTTTTTTTATTATGTTATAGTTTTTAGTTCTCATTATTTATGTCTCCTGTTCCTTTATTTTAGATGTCAATGAGTGTGACTTGAACCCCCACATCTGCCTACATGGAGATTGCGAAAATACCAAAGGCTCCTTCATTTGCCACTGTCAGATGGGTTACTTTGTAAAGAAGGGTAATACAGGATGCACAGGTACGTTTAGAGATCTGCAGCAGTATGCCCTTTTTATTCTTGCCCACTTCTGCTTGATGTTGTACACAATCTTACAAAACTTTGTTACTTTACTAGATGTTGACGAATGTGAAGTTGGGGCACACAACTGTGATGTCCATGCATCCTGTGTTAATGTTCCTGGAAGCTTTAAGTGCAAATGCCAAACCGGGTGGGTCGGTGATGGACTTAAATGTGTTGGTAAGTTGAACTATTTGGGTCTTCTACATGAAGCAATAGTCAGATAACAATAGTTTTGAATAAGGTTCTTTGAGTTAATATGAGCACTGGAGTGCATAAACATAGCAGATAGCAATCTGAAAAATGAGCACTAAGAATTTCCCATTCATGGGTTCTGCTCTATGGACATCCTGTAATTTATTCAGTCATCCTGATGTATAGCAGATTCCTTTTACAGGGGAGTATTAACAAGGTTGCTGTCTAGTTATCAAATATAAATGAAATTCACTATTAGCTGCAAAAAAAATTAATTACTGCAATTTGTAAAGCCTGTTGGTACACATATTAATTAACGCTGTCATCGCAATTAATTATTTTGCTGTTTGCATAAGTTTCACCTTAATTTCTTGCCAACTGTTCCAGTGAAGCCATTAACCTTCCTACCTTCTGGCATTTCTTAGATCTTGATGAGTGCTCCACCGAAGACCATAACTGCAATGTGAATGCCAATTGTGTGAACACCCCTGGCTCATACCGGTGCACATGTAATGAGGGATTCAATGGGGACGGCTTTACTTGCTCAGGTACAGTAATGGATTTTGAAACAAGAAATATTCAATAATAGCACAATTGAGTCTTGATGTTAAGTGCTGGACTGGAGTGACTAGGTTGTCTTTGTAATTTAATAGCTGTTAAATCCATGCCTCCATATGGAGTCACATCATTCACCAATGAATAACCACAGCTGATTCCCAATATATTTATCATAGATATATATCTCCTTCATAACTCCAATGATCATTTTTCTATTGTCTCAGTTTACGTGTTAATTTGCTTTTACCCTTTCTAATAGATGTTGATGAGTGCGCCGACAATGTAAACCTGTGTGAGAATGGTCACTGCTTAAATGCCCCCGGTGGATACCGCTGCGAATGTGAGATGGGATTTACTCCTACAGAGGACAGCAAGGCTTGCCAAGGTGTGTGGTGCTCACATATCTACTGTATGATACAGAGGTGCCGATTTATGTTTTTGCTGGTGGGTGCTCAAGCCTGTTAAAAGGCTCAACACGCAAGTACAGTGGCCCGGCGTTGGGACTCTGGAGTTACGGGCATGTGGGTGCTCATTAATTCCTGTGGGTGCTCGGGCCCTTGAGCACCCACAGAATCTATGGTACCTATGGTATGATAGGGTGTTTGTCTACCAATGACATATAAGCCTGCAAAGTGTATCAGCTTAGTTACTTTCTTTCATCCTTCTCCTTTATCTGTAAATTGACACGGTTCTCTGGTAACCCTTCAGATATCGATGAATGTACGTTCCAGAACATCTGTGTCTTTGGAACTTGCCAGAATCTGCCTGGAATGTTCCGCTGTGTCTGCGACGATGGTTATGAACTGGATAGAAGTGGAGGAAACTGTACTGGTGAGATAATAAAACCAAAAATACAAATGTCAACTATTACGAAGAGGTTGGCAAAGAGGGACAAGAAAAAACAATAGAGATGATGTGTGTGTCTCAATAGTTTATTTTTTAATCATAAATGTTTATTTTATAACCACCTCTTCATTTAATACACACCCAAAAATTCCTGAGGTCATAGACTGTGAATAGTAATATAAGTAGATGGATCCATTGGTTGCATTCGAAATGTAAGGAGTTGCTCATGGAAGCCAAACATTCAAAAGTATTAACATTAGGTTTTGTTTGCACTGCGGTTTATCCCTGTGTCTCTGTTCTCCAGATGTGAATGAGTGTGCAGACCCTGTGAACTGTATCAATGGGCTGTGTGTTAACACACCAGGAAGCTATTTGTGTAACTGCCCACAGGACTTTGAGCTGAATCCCACTGGTGTGGGCTGTGTTGGTAAGTGAAAGTACTCAATCAACTGTATAATTTATAATGGAATACTATGGATTCCTTAACTGAACACCCCTCTCTATCGCTCTCTCTCTCTCGCTCTCTCACTCTCAATGTGTAGACACGCGAGTTGGAAACTGCTACTTGGAAACTCTGACGAGGGGAGATGCTGGTCTTGCTTGTAGTGCTGAGATTGGAGTTGGCGTTACAAGGGCATCCTGCTGCTGCTCCTTGGGACGTGCTTGGGGAAACCCTTGTGAAAGCTGCCCCCTGGCCAACTCCAGTAAGTTACAAAAAAGCTTTTTGTTGGTATCTACATATTTAGAAAGATCAATAGATTATGTTATGACCAATACATCTTTCTGTCTTGTTTTACAGCTGAATACAAGACCCTATGCCCGGGAGGTGAAGGATTTAGGCCAAACCCCATTACAGTTATTTTAGAAGGTATGTTGACTACATTTATGTTATGTTATGCTAATAGGGTCAACCCCCACATTTTACCTATTTATGTTAGGCAACATGAACCCCTTCCTCAGCCTAGCAGAAAACATTATTTTTGTATTTTATTAAAAGATATTGATGAGTGCCAGGAACTACCCGGTCTGTGCCAAGGTGGAAACTGTGTGAACACTTTTGGGAGTTTCCAGTGTGAGTGCCCCCTTGGCTACTATCTGAATGAGGACACCCGCATCTGTGAAGGTAAACACACAATCAAGTTGCTCTAACTTTGTGTATATATATATATATATATATATATATATATATATATATATATATATATATATATATTAGTAAATAGTGCCCTTTTTATGAATAAATGTCTAATAGTATTGTTAAATAAGATACTGTCCCAGTTAATCTTAAAACAATACAGAACCATTGGAGAGAGTTTCCATATCGTACCATGTTGTTAAACTCACCATTTTACGAACATTGTCTTCAGTAGAGGATGGTAGTGTTATTAGATAAGGGAGCCATACAGCAAAAAACTTAGCTGAGTGTGATTCCACGTCTAGTGAACATACAGTACTAACCAGTCCATTTGGAAATAAAACAATAAACGGGGTAACATTGGGGAAATGGAATTTTTTTCTTTTTGTAGCCATTGTGATAATATTGGGGGGGGGGGTTTGCAACAGCTGCTACACGAGCCTATAATAGTTGTGTACCTTTGGCCATAGGAGGAGTTTGAGGTTATATTTAATTCCAAAAAGCCCATGAACTTGTTATATTTTAATGACTGAATATTATGTTAAACAGTGATTGCAAATAAACAAAACCGTTCTAGATATAAAGATAGATATAAAGATAGATAGATAGCTAGATAGCTAGATAGATAGATAAAAAATATCCTAAATACATACAGTAGGAGCAGGTTTCATCTTTGCTCCTTTGGGCAGGGCTAGCCATGGCTAGCCATGGCTAATCTATTGTTCTCAACTGCAATACAATACGTATTGCAGCTGAGAACAATAGAATAGCCATGGCTAGCCATGGCTAGCCATGGCTAAAGGAGCAAAGATGAAGAAAAATATATAATATTATTACATATACTATTTATATTTGACCTGGCGATTACACAATGTGGAACTGAATAATTATTATGTTTATTTTCAGACATTGATGAGTGTTCTGCTCATATTGGCATCTGTGGTCCTGGTACTTGCTATAACACATTAGGGAACTACACCTGTGTTTGCCCACCAGAGTATATGCAAATTAACGGAGGAAACAACTGTATGGGTATGTATGGGTCCTGGACCCAATCTGACTGCTTCCTCTATGCTGCCTTTATTTGTGTTGTATATTTTGGGCCTGATTCAGAGCTGCACAGAAGGACGATGTTCACAGACTTGAGTGATGTCCCTAAATAGTGGTATGGTGCATGCATTACACAGTGTGTATGCTCAGAGTTGCAGCTGTGATTGAGATACCCAAGATCAGAAGTCTCCTGGATATATGCTGGCCAGTTAGTGGGAGGTGGCTACACAGATGCAAAGAGATGGTCCAGCTTATGGAAGGGTTGTGGGGGTAAAGTGTTTGCTTACTCAGATGCTTCATCGTTTCTCATTGGAGACCATACTCAGATGGTAATTCTACCCCTGACATAAGGCTTTTGCAAGTTTTGATGGTGCGTATTACAGCATCTACAGATGCTGAAAGTGGCTGTCTGAGTCCATGCACATTCCCACATTCCTACACAGAGATGTATACCAGGGGAAAGATTTGTAGCACCATTACATGAAGCCTCAGGTGACAGACTGCCAAAAGTCACTGCCATATCTGCTTCCACTTCTATATCAGGCCCTTTATAACCCCTTACCGACGCAGCCTGTTTTTGCCTTCCTGACAGAGGCCTTTTTTTCAAATCTGACATGTATCACTTAAGTGGGGATAACTTTTTTTTGCTTTTACTTATCCCAGTGATTTTGAGATTGTTTTCTCGTGACACATTGTACTTTAAGTTAGTGGTAAATTTTGGTCGATACAGTCTTTTTTTTTTTGTGAAAAATACCAAAATGTCATAAAAAAATTAAACATTTTGCAATTTGCAAAATGTTAAATTTTCTGCTTGTGAGACAAATAATCATACCACTCAAAATAGTTCATAACTAACAAAGATCATATGTCTACTTTATGTTTTAATCATTATTTCAAACTCCTTTTATTTTTTTTGGACACTAGGGGGCAGCAGAGTCAAAATTATACACCTAACACAGTAAACGCTGCTTTTGGCTGTTCACGTTTGAACAGCCAATCGCAGCGATCGCTGAGGGGGGGGGGCATCGGTGCCCCCCTTGGGCAATGAGGGAAGATGTCTGCTGTCAGGGACAGCAGACATCGTCCCTCTGTCACCGCGTCTATAGACGCGGTGACAGTTTAAAGTCATGACGTACATTTACGTCATGTGTCGGGAAGTACATCCCGACCATGACGTAAATGTACGTCAAATTTCGGGAAGGGGTTAATGGATCTAGTCTACTATGTGTATGTTATGGTCTATGACGTAAGTGCATATGCACTGTGTTATGTTTGCTGTGTGCTACAAAAGCACAACATCAGCAGGGATTTGTACTGCACTGTTCTAACACTTGCAGACCCTTGCTATTGGAGGAGATCAGAGGTGTCCATAAGTGCAGTACAATAAGGGTGCACTACCATACAGTCAGCAATAATGTACCATCAGCAAGGAATGCTGTCATTATGTCTACATTAACAATGCTGACTCTCTGAATATGGACACCAAGCCATATCATTAATACTTTACTATAAGCTCTCTGCAAAACATATATATAGCTCGCACATATGTACCATATATAACTTATACTACTTTCAGACCGCAAACGCCGTGTCGCACACGGGATTAGGACACGGGTCCCATCCCCAAAGCAACACGGCATATGCGGTCTAAAAGTTCCGACACCGCATATTGCCGAGTCGGTGACGTCACATGGGGCGGAGCTGGGCGGCGGTGCGTCATCGGGGGCATGGGAGGAGGCAGTACTTGGAGCTGACAGTGCTGCCTCCTCCATACTGTGAACGGGACACGGGTCGCTCGACCCAGGCACCCGTTCACACTGCACTTGACACGGGTCATAGCCGTGTTCAACCCTGGTCAATACCAGGGTTGAACACCCGTGTTTCTCGACCCGTGGTGGTCTTTTCAGACTGCACCTTGATCCGTGTTGGGGCCGCAAGAACTCGGCAATAACCCGGGTCTAGAGTGCGGTCTGAAAGCGGTAATAGAAAGACGTGTATGCTCATCGCTATTAATATGCAGGGCTAAGTAGCCAACCAGAATGCCTCTTCTGTTAGTTAAGATCTTTGAAAGCTCTGTTCTGTTACCTTCCTTTTTCTCTGCAGACATGAGGAAGAGCGTGTGTTATCGGAATTACAATGACACCTGTGAGAATGAACTATCAATCAACATGACAAAGAAAATGTGTTGCTGCTCTTACAACATTGGCAAAGCTTGGAACAAACCCTGTGAGCCGTGTCCTGTGACCGCCAGCCGTAAGTATTCCATGAAAATGTATATTCCCAAGTGCTGTCTTCTTAGAGCGCATGTGCGGTGTAGGCATCATTTGTCTGACTAGATACAAGGCTGCGACTGGTACAGTACATGGTGTTCTTATACAGAGAAGTGGTGGCGTAAAATGGAATCCTGTCATTGATGGGGTAGAGTTCCTCTATTCGGTACTATAGAAAAAATTTGATTACGATCATGCATCCAGATACATATGTTTTTCTGGGTTCCAGTTAAATGTCACACCATAAACATTCATGTCGATATCTGTGTAACACCGATGACCTCTCAACATCTCTAATATTGACATAATGTTGACACTCAGTGCTGGAGATGGTCTATGGCAGGGTGATATTTCCAATAACCCCTATGCCTCCTGGTATGGGGCACTAAAAGCATCAGTCATGATAATTATTTGTTGTCTGTAGTATGTATTTCCCATGGTCATCTCTAATTATTATAATATCCTATACCCCATCATTCTAAGCTTTTATTAATATGACCTGCAAATATAGACACTCTGATTGTTACTTTATTCATTACTATGTTTTTATGCAATAAATTACCCTACTTGCTTTATGACTGACATTTTCCATTAGCTACAGCTAATCCATACACATGTCATAGGAAGACTCACAGTGATAGTCTGAATGGCTTGATAGTGTTGTGTACTGTAACATTTACGGTGGGAATACCTTTTTGTGTTTATCTAGCTGAATATCAAATTCTCTGTGGAAATCAAGCACCTGGTTTTATCATTGACATCCGAACTGGCAAGCCTATGGGTATGATAACTGTATTTCCTAAAACTATATTTGGGTTATTTGTTGGTAGAGTAGCAACTGATCTACAGCCTTGTCTTTAATACAGATATTGATGAATGCAGTGAAATTCCAGCCATTTGCACCAATGGAGTCTGCATCAACCAGATTGGAAGCTTCCGTTGTGAATGTCCAATGGGATTCAGCTACAACAACATCCTCCTCATCTGTGAAGGTTTGCTAGCTCACTGCTTTTCATCGCCATATAGAAAGACAAATCCCCTCCAACATATATTATATATTACTACACAAAATATGCTCTTACACATATAATATTTTTTTATTATACGTAATATATTTTTACAATTGTGTGCTTTCTTATTTCATTACTGATTACACACACACACACACACACACACACACACACATATATCTATCTATCCTATCTATCCTATCTATCTATCTATCTATTTATCTAGATATAGATAGATAGATAGATAGATAGATAATTAGATAGATAGATAGATAGATAGTTTTATAGTTATATATATATATATAGATAGATAGATAGATAGATAGATAGATAGATAGATAGATAGATAGTTTTATAGTTATATATATATAGATATATTTTATATATATGTTTTTTCCATTTATTTATTTTTTGTAACCATTCTGTTTATGTTTGTATGCTGTATGGTTAGAAGTGGTCATTATAGCTTTCAGTTTGTTATTATGTTGGCAGACATTGATGAGTGCAGCAGTGGAGAGAGCCTGTGCCAGATTAATGCTGACTGTATTAATATCCCGGGCTCCTATCGTTGCGAATGCTCCAGTGGTTATAAGCTGTCTCCGAGCGGTGCCTGTGTTGGTAAGTACACATCTATGACTAGTTAACTTTGGCTATATTGTTTGTTATTTATTTTTGCCATACACTAAATGCTTGCTGATACCATATGAGCTTGTCCTGCGCAGTGTTGAGCATACATTTATCCTTCATGCTGTGCTTTCCATAGGCCGTAATGAATGCAATGAGATCCCTAATGTCTGTAGCCATGGAACATGTATGGACACAACCGGAAGCTACGTCTGCATCTGTCATAATGGGTTCAAAGCAAGTGCGGACCAAACCATGTGCATGGGTGAGTGACTGCCTTTCTCTGCCTATAGGAAATGATGCACTGCCTACATATTGCTCATACACATTACTGCTTTCTGTTAGATATCGATGAGTGTGATCGGCAGCCCTGTGGCAATGGTACCTGCAAGAACACTGTTGGATCATATAACTGTCTCTGCTTCCCTGGCTTCGAACTCACCCACAACAATGATTGCATGGGTAAGACAATGCTGGCACTGAAACTATTTTGCTGTCTACTTATATAAATATACTATGTACGATCTGTACTCTTCATAATGGTGAGACAGGATAACAGACTCATACCTCTTACTTCATATAAGCAGAAGTGTGCAAGTAATTGTGCTGTTATTCCTTTACAACTAACATTCTGTTTCATGGCATTCCAGTAAAAGTTTGAACATTGCATTTATAATAAGGATTTATCCACTTTATTTTTATTAGTAATAGAATTAGTAATACACTTTACCAGTAGATGGCAGCAGAGACCATTAGGAATTGAATGCACGTTATTCTAAGCCCCCTGTTACTGTCCTCTTACCACACAGACATAGATGAGTGCTCTTCCCTGGTTGGACAAGTGTGCAGAAATGGCCAGTGCATCAACAATGTGGGTTCCTTCCAATGTCTGTGTCATGAAGGCTATGAGATCACTCCTGATGGAAAGAATTGTGTGGGTAAGTACATGCACTGACTCTGGGTAATTACAAAGAACTATGTTCCCGTAGTCCTGGGTGCGACCCGGCATTGTGATGTTAAAATGGGTGTTACAGAGGGTGACCTGGGTTATCCCTTCTTATGCCCCTGGTCGAATTGCCGAGTTGCTCGACTCGGGTTATACGGTTTGGTGATTTCACACCGCAACTTGACCTGGTCGTCTTGTCAGCAACCTAGGTTATTTTGGCGATGTGAAAGGTGTATAACTAATGGAAAAATATAAGAAAGGTTTCATTTGCAAAATAGACTATTTCACACGAGAAAAAATGTGATCAGAAAAAAATAGAATTTGAATATAAAGAACAGTATTGTAAGCACCTTACAGGAGAAGAATTGCATACCTCCCAACTTTGGAGGAGATGGAGGAGGGATGTAGTTGCTGCGCGCCTCAGGCGTGCCGAAAATTTCGGGGGAGTGGCCTAATTTCGGGGGTGTGGCCTATACTCGCGGCTCTCCCGCGAGGCCACACCCCCATTTTGCCGCTATGGGGGCATGACCCAGAGGCTCTGTGAGCCTCTAGCCATGCCCCCAGCCCCCCGGCTGCGGGAATAGACTCTGTGCGCATGCGCACAGTGTTTATTCCCCGCTGCTTAGCAGCCGACAGGGGGGACTCCCAGCAGACCCCCTCACCGCGGGACACAGTCGGCCGCGGGTGGGACAGCGGGACAGTCCCTGATAATCGTGACTGTCCCACTAAAATCGGGACTGTTGGGAGGTATGGAATTGTAATATATTTCATTTTCAAGGTATTTCTTTGTATGATATCATAATGCAGCATCTGTAAGAACGTGCAATTAACTATAAGGTGTTGTGTTGGCGATATTACTAACTATGAGGCTCATTTGTTTTGTTCTGCAGATATTAATGAGTGCATTAGCCTACCCGGCACCTGCTCTCCAGGAACATGTCACAATCTGGAAGGATCGTTCCGTTGCATCTGTCCCCCAGGATATGCAGTGCAGAATGACAACTGCATAGGTGAGTGCTGGGCTAACATTACCTGTGTGTCCATGTGTGTGTTTATACTTTCCCAGCAACTACTCATTTACTTTATAATCACTGCGGCCTTTTCACGGGTTTACATCCTAATTTTAGAATAAATGCCCCAGACACTGTGATGGTTCTGTAGACTCGAGTAAGTTTGTTGTGTAACTGCGGGTGTCAGTATACTGCAGTAATACCTGCTAGTGTAATAGTATACAGTACATATGATGGTACGTTTCATTTCTTTTTGTTTCCCAAGGGAAACCATTTACTTTGCTGTAGCATACAGGTAATGTCCACAACATGCACAGCAGGCCTGATTCAGATCTGATTGCACGGCTTCTTAATTTCGTAGCCCATAGATCAGGTATACGCCGCCCCGCAAGAGTGAAATCCCGCCCCATACAAACCTGCAGATTGCTTAGCACAGCTTGCTAAAATATCGCAGGCCTGTGATTAGCTGTAAATCCATTGACAATCCGCTCACCATCATATGATTTTATCACTGTGTGCTGTCTGTGCGTAGTCCAGGACTTACTTGGTGACTGCAGTAAACACAGGTCTGAATTATTCCCAATGCACAGAATTAACAGAACAGTATAGAGGGGCCAATTGCAATTTTTGGTACTTATGTAATATCTGGGCTCCCGTTTTTCTTATGAGACCGTGTCCCCTCGTGGCGTTTGCTGCACTCGCCACGATTCGGGCACAGTGGCTCGCTGCGCTCACCACACTATATAAAATCAACTCCATGCGTAGTTGGATAGTAGGGGTATGAAAAAATGGGGTGCATTTAACATGGGAGCCCAGATAATACATAAGTACCCACTTTTATCTTCCATGTGCTTTGAAACACATATATATGGAATTTCTATTTCTATATACAGTACAGAGAAGAGATTTACAAAGTTGTGACTTTGGCTTATGAAGTGTTTTTTTTTTACAGACATTAATGAATGCGATGATGAACCGAACATTTGCCTATTTGGAACCTGCACTAACACTCCCGGAAGCTTCCAGTGTGTCTGCCCACCTGGCTTTGTGCTATCAGATAATGGTCGCCGTTGCTTTGGTGAGTGCTGACTATGGCCTTGGTTTATAGTTTTCTGGGGATTAATTTCCAAATTCTCTGCACATTTTGTAAGGGAATCAGGTTTCTGACAATATGAAAAAAACAACAATCAAATATATCTATGTAATAAACATACCATGTTTGTGAGTGGTGGAGCCAGATGGAGGTGTGAATAAAATCGTGTGAGTCCTTGCAACTGTCAAACTGACTCGAAGGGTCGAGAAAATGTTGTCTGCAATTGGACTGACTCCATGTTTTGCCTTGACTATATTGGTATCTGATCTCTCACTTTCTGAATCTCTCATCTTATTACATTTCACCCATCGTGTCCATACAACAGCATGATTTCTTGAAGAGCCAACAGTTATGCATCTCTATATTTGTATTGCTTTCCAGATACCCGTCAGAGCTTCTGCTTTACTCGATTTGACAATGGAAAATGTTCCGTTCCTAAAGCCTTCAACACTACAAAAGCCAGATGTTGCTGCAGCATGATGCCCGGCGAGGGCTGGGGAGACCCGTGTGAGCTGTGCCCACAAGAAGGAAACTGTAAGTCTTGGAGAATACAGACCATATTTACACTGGAGAAACAAAAATAATTGAACAAATAATAATTACAATCAAATTCTACTCATAACCACCTAACTGGCTAATATGTTTACCAATGTTCATGAATTGTGGTTATATGTATGATTTAATATGTCTTCGTCAGCTGCTCCTCTCTGCAGGCCCTGGGTATAAACTGGGGGCAGCCTGCTCTGACATTTACATTTCTCTGGTGGCTGCAGGGAGCAGCAGTGATAGGCAGACACTGGGGAAGATCCAGGGGTGCACGGGAGGGTTGGAAGGTCCCTCTGAGTTTGGAGGCTTCTGGAAGATAATTTTTCAGCAGTCACCCAGCGATTGTTTCTGTTCTGAATGGTGACATCAAATACAACAATGTCAGGAAAAACCCTGCCTGGCATGGATGCATCAAGCAAGTGGTTAAAAAGTATGTTTATAATATAGAGAGTATGGGCCTGATTCTGAGATGCAAGCTAAGCAAATAAGCAAGAGGGGTTTTTGTATATGGATCAAACCATGTTGCATTGCAATGAATGCAAATACATCTATATTGTTTGCATGCAGGGTAAATATTGTCTGCTTCTGCATGTGGCCCACAAATGCTGGCCCTCTTTTTAATACTCTGCCATTCTGATTCAGTTTGGACATTTCTCTATACATTTAAAATCTGTCCCACTTGCAGTGCAGCATGTTTCTACTTTTGTTTGTTACTTTTTGTTTTACTCGCAACCTAGACACAGGGGGGAATTTGATAAGATGGGAGTTCTATTTCCCATGGGATGTTGCTATGGGTGACCAATCAGATCCTGTATATTATCTTCTATAAGGTGCTAAATAAATAAGAAGTAGATTCTGATTGGTTGCCCATAGCAACACCCGATGAGAAAAGAACTCCCATCTTAGAATATTTCCCCCACAGCCTCTATAGTCTCTTATTTATAAGGAATATAGAAGACAGCAGAATTCTGTGATAAGTTAAATGACATAAAAAGCTAGTTGATGTGTAATTGTATTCATTCCTTATATTCCCAGTAAGGCATATTACATTAAGTCTGAATTCAAAATAATGTCACTCAACCTACAAATCCCTGTATGTTGTGCTGTACAGTATTCACTTCCATCAGGAAGTCAGTGAGACACAAGTCACATCACTAAGCAGTTACTGTACGCATGCACTTTACAGGAGTGTCTATATACTGATATTATGTATTGCCCCTTTAACAAATGTAAGCAAAGATTAAAAAAAATGGCTGACTTAAATCAGTTGCATTTAATCCCTCTCCAACAAAACGTAGTGAGACCTAACATTATGTAGATATTTAAGGGACTATATATTATTATTTGTAGCATATCCACCCAAATCATCCATTTTGGGGGATACTAGCAAATAATATCCCCATCATGTATGCATGGGGGATCATAGCAGATAGCTGCAGCAGTTTTTGCTCGCTATAGAAAACCTATGAAGGCTGTTTTTTAGTCATATTTACCCAGAATTCCAGAGCACGGCCCAAGTATTTAATGCCATCTGAAGGTGACATTATCTCATTGTAGCCTGATAAGTAATAAATATGACTTTATATATGCATTTAATGTAGCATCGCTTAACAGTGTAAAGGAACACCGATGGCTGATTAAGCTGGAGGTGACATAAATCACCGAAGGGGGATCAGGCTGAAGCAAGTTAGCAGTTTTGTGGTTTAGACGATATGCTGCGTCTGGCAGCCAATGGTTGCAAGGGGAAGAGTTGGGAAGGGGAGAAGGGTCTTGTGATAGGGAAGTGGCTTCCTCTCTGGAATTTTCCCCACCCTCCCGTCCCTATTTTCTGTCTCTATTTTCTTCATTAGGCGGCGGTAAAGAACGGTCAATTGTGTAGATGGAATGTGTGTAGATTAGTGGGTGCGCTCTCCAGGCATCGATTGTCACGAAATGCACGGAAGATGGCTGCCACCACCGACCCGGGTGGTTGGCTGGGAGAGTTGGTCACCAGCGGTGTGTGAATGCTATGGTGATCCTACCCACCCCCTTTTCTTCAGTATGACCGTTCTTTAGTGCCGCCACCAATATTATAGTCATTAGTCTGTTGTCAAAATAAATTTGACATTCGTTATTTTGAAACGCCAGCACTTGTGTCTGTGTCGTTATTTTTAGATAAGTTTAGTAAGTTAAGTGTTAAGGGTGTAAGACTGAGAGTACCGATGGTGAATTTATGACTGCTCTCACTGTCTTCTTTCAGTGGCTTTTCCTGAGCTCTGTCCATATGGTCATGGAGCCATCCCTAACATTGGAGACACCAGAGAAGGTCAGTGGCCACAGCAAGCACACATATCATTTTTTTTTATGTTTAGATTTGGTTTATTTATAAATGTGGAAGGTTACAACGAAAACATGACAATTAAAGTATACAGGTGACAGGGTAAATGCTGGGGGTCAATGCAAGGATCTGGTATTTTGAAAGCAGGTCGCATATCAAAAGAAACGAAAAAATAAAAGATGACACTGGGCTTTTCCTGAAACATCCAGGGATGAGCAAGTAGTAAAAATCACTATACATAATGCCTGTATACTTATAAACCATTCCGGTCCATGCAACACAAAATGAGGAGAACATAAAGGGTAAGTTCCAGCAGGATGAATCAATGAACCTATGCTGTGTTCTCCTTCAAGCTCTTGAAACACTAGTGCAGTGAGGTCAGATAAAGAGCTCACCCACTTATCTGGCAAGAACAGGCTTCAGACTTGTAATCTATTGCAGTGTCTGGCTCTGAGTGAGCAGATGCAGGGAAAAGGACAGGAAGAAAGACTAATGTGATATTGAAGCAGGAACTAATGGTTGTCAGACTGTTGGGTAAAGCCGTTTAGTTCTTGCAAGGTTTGGATGCGTACACCGCAAAATAAATAAAAATGTAGAGCCAGGGAGAAGATTCCTAACTACTAGAATCACAGCTGGCTCCAGGTCTACTTGCACCTGGAATTTTCGGAACTGGCATGGAAGTAGGTCCTCCTAATACTAGTCTGTATAGCAGCAGCACTTGGCAATGAATGAAGCAACAAACGTCTTCCTCCTTGTCGATGTTTCAATTATATTCACATTTTTATCAGGTCCTGACGAACATGTGAATAACATTTAAACATTGACTAGGAGGAAGGCATTTGTTGTTTTATTCATTGCCAAGTTCCGCCGTTATACACACTTATATATATTCCCACTGTGAAAGGTGCTCACTGACAACAGGTCCTGACGGAGATTTTGGAGAAGTAAGAGGCCGGCAGACTGTATTGATGGCTGTGCAGTGTTGAGATGGCCATCGACAATCGATTATTTCAACAACAACAAAATTCCAATTGACATGGGAGAACTTTTTCTAATCGATGGGGGAGAACCACATGGTTTCCGTCCATCGATGATACAAAGCTATTGAATAATTTATTTTTTATTTTTCTGGTTTTGGGACATTGAGCATAACACCACCTCTGGGACATCGATTTGCCCACAATTCACTGAACATTAAAGTAGGTGTGACCATCGGTGGGTGAAACCATCAATGGTTCCCTTACAAATGCTTTTACACCATCTAGGTTACCCATCAATGGTATCATAGATGGATAATGCACTAATGGCTTCCCTACGATGAGAAGGAAGGCTTACATGGGCTGTGGGGAAGAAGAGGTAGGCAGAGATGGGTTGCGCGGCATTGAGAAGGCCGGCTTGGGGTTATGTGGAGGAAAGTGGTGGATCAGCCAGAAACGAGAACTTGACGACTGCACACTGTATTTTTAATTAGGTTGTGCCACTGGTAGAATGAACCCCTGACTGGAATTAAAGTTAAAAATAAAATATGCTTCATATACATTAAAAATAATTCATAGTTTAACAGACAAAAATTTTATATATATATATATATATATATATATATATATATATAAACAGTAATACAAAACAAGTAGAGGCACTCCAGCGGTCTTGGTGATAAAACAAAGTTTACTGGGAAACAGACGTTTCGGGGATACAAACACCCCTTCTTCAAGTGTACAATAACATTATTGTACACTTGAAGAAGGGGTGTTTGTATCCCCGAAACGTCTGTTTCCCAGTAAACTTTGTTTTATCACCAAGACCGCTGGAGTGCCTCTACTTGTTTTGTATTACTGTTTATCTATCTGGACCGGAAGGCACCCGCGGCAGCTGCACCAAGATTCCCCTGGAGTGCCAGGCTGACTACGCACCTATATATATATATATATATATATATATATATATATATATATATATATAACCAATGCAATGTGGCAAGTGGCACTCAGAGTCTTATAGTGGTAGGATTTAAAGTTGAACAAAACGTGCTTTATTAGCAGACACAATGTTTCAGGGCGCTGGTCCCCTTCATCAGGATAAATATATATATATATATAGGTACTTGTTTCCTAGCACGGCGCCACCGATTTTGATTGTAAGCATCGGGTCGGAAAAATCGCCAACCAAATCGCATGCGATGCGATCGACGCGATCGACCCGATTTTTACATTGGAATCAATTTAAAATGGTCCCTGAGACCAGATTTTGCATTGACTTTAATGGAAAATGCCCCAAAACACCCCATTTTCATAGAAAACCCCCCTGATGTTTCAAATGGCCCCCATTGTTAACGCCACCCCGGTATTGATGCGAACCCGAAGCGTGGCGAGCGCAGCGAGCCCGCGAGGGGCGGCAGTATGCGTCCTCCGACCTTTTCATACCCCCACTATCCACGTCGGCGTGGAGTTGAGAATAGAAAGTGTGGCGAGCGCAGCGAGCCACCGTGCCCGAAGCGTGGCGAGCGCAGCGTGCCCCGCGAGGGGACGCGGATACCTTCACAGGTATCCGCGTCCCCTTGCAGGCTTCACAGGTATCCGCATCCCCTCGCGGGGCTCGCTGCGCTCCCCACGCTTCGGGCTCGGTGGCTCGCTGCGCTCGCCACACTTTCTATTCTCAACTCCACGCCGACGTGGATAGTGGGGGTATGAAAAGGTCGGAAGATGCATACCGCCGCCCCTCACGGGCTCGCTGTGCACGCCACGCTTTGGGTTGGCGTCAATACCTGGGTGGCGTTAAAATTGGGGGGGCATTAACCATACTTTTTACACAAATTCAATGTGAAATAGGCCATATTGGCCCATTTCACATTGTCACCTATGTAAAATCGGGTTGATCGCATCAATGTTATAATGGCCCGCGATCTACGCGATCAACTCGATTTTCACTTTAAAATGAATTTAACATTGTTCCCTATGGGAAAATTGCGTTGATCGCGTCGGTCGCATCGCGGCCCCTTATTAGGGGCCGCGATGGACGCGATTTTCACTTTTACCGGCAATTGAGCTAGTTAAAGATAGAAAATCGGGTCCATCGCGTCCATCGCATGCCTTAAGTACCTTAACTTAAGGCATGTGATGTACCCCGACGGGCGACGTGCTACGAAACAAGTACCTATATATATATATATATATATATATAAAATAAAGAAGCTATAGTACCTATTTCATCTCTGTAAGGAGTACAGGACAATGAGTATGGTAAAACATGCTGACAGTTGGGATTCAGGCGGCCATTTCGACATCAGAATCCGACTGTCAGGAGCCCAACAGGGGGGAGAGCCCCTACAGCCCACGCCACCTATTCTATTCTCCCTGTATGTGGTTGTGGACCCCCACTAGGGAAAATAGCCTGTGCAAATCAGGATTCCGACTGCTGGGCTACTGACAGTCAGGATTCTGATGTCAGAGAAATGACCGTTGTAATCCTGACTCTCGGTCACTCATCTGACACCCCAGGACTGGTATGAGGACAATACCACAGTTTTCCTGGTACTGGTAGTATGATGTGTTATGTTCTGTGTGCACTTAGGTTATACTCTTTATTCATGTTTTTCCCTCCTCTAATACCCATTTTACACCACCACAAAAACTCAGTGAAAAAGGGTCAACTCATGTCCATTTACATTTACACACAAAATTCTATCCAGGTCCTGACCAGAGTGGAACCAGGGCCGGCGCATTTGCCTAGGGCGCCGGCACCTGGAGGGCGGCAGTTCGCCCCTCACTCCCAGCATGATGATGGAGGGTTAGCGAACTGTGTAAAAAACCTTCGGCGCCGGCGTCCCTGCAGTGCTGGAGCGGGCAGGGGTGTCCGTGCCGCACGGGTACCTGTGGCGCTGTCATTGTGTATAAAGCTGCCGGCGGGGTCCCTGCAGTGAATAGAAAATAACTAGCGCTTCCCGTGCCGCCGCGCGCATAGCGCTAGTTATTTTCTATTCACTGCAGGGACCCTGCCGGCCGGCCGCCTCCAGCTTTATACACAATGACAGCCGCGGCACGGACACCCCCGCGGCACGGACACCCCTGCCCGCTCCAGCACTGCAGGGATGCCGGCGCCGAAGGTTTTTTACACAGGTGCCACCACCAACCCCCCGGCACCCCCCCCCCGGCGCCGGGGCGCCCCCACCCCGACTTGCCTGGGGCGCTCCAGTGCCTTGCACCGGCCCTGGGTGGAACACTGGCAGGACCTGGGTAGTGGACTCCCATTTACAGCAATGGGGATGCCTAACCTCCGTGCTGCTGCGGTCAGTATGGAGGTTGGGCGGGGGGCGCACACAGCCTCCGCTACTGTCTGCTTGTACTGTGCAGACAGCAGAGGAGGCAGGGAGGTGAAAGAGCCTGTGTACACCATCCAGTCACCTCACGGATGGGGGCTTGGGGGTTGCACCAAGGTAAGCAGCCCAGCAGTTTACCTAGTCCGGGGCCCCAGCATTGCGATTGGCGGTCCCGGCGCTTGGAGATTATGTCATCTTCAATCATTATCAGTGTAAACGGTGCAAATCCCAGATCCAACCTGGCTTGGAACAGTGTTCCAAATACTGGGTCAGATCAGGGATTTAGGGGTGTGAGCAGCACTGAGCTGTTTCCTATATCATACTTACTGAGCACAGAAAGATAACGTGTGAGGCTAGTACTTTTGGCTGATTGGCTACATGATCATAGAATTCAGCATCTAATACACAAAACATTTTTCTCTACTGCAGATGTCAATGAATGTTCTGAGAATCCTGGAATTTGTGTCAACGGAATCTGTATTAATACTGATGGCTCTTTCCGATGTGAATGTCCCTTTGGCTATAATTTAGACTTTACAGGAGTTAACTGTGTTGGTGAGTAATATGTTATCAGACAATCCTTGGGAACATACATGTACATGTAGATCTGTCAGCACAGAAATAGGAGTGATACAGCATTTACGTATATATGAATCCTAATATATGTTATATAAACCCCATTGGTGTTATTTGAAGGCTTTAGTCTTGTTTTAGAAGAGATTTTCTTTACACTGTGATTTCCCCCCATTATGCATAACTGAGAGAGCATACTGATCTACCCTGCAGATACGGATGAGTGCTCCATTGGAAATCCATGTGGCAATGGAACATGCACTAATGTGGTTGGAGGATTTGAATGTGCCTGTGATGATGGCTTTGAACCTGGATCAATGATGACTTGTGAAGGTAAATGCTCCAAGAATGTCATATTTGGAAGACGTTTGTCATTAGAAAATGCCAAGCACACAGTTTTCTGTTTTCCTTATACTCTGTTTTCTGAGATGAATAATAAAGTTAGCCATTCAGGTAAAGCACAGTAGCAAAAGCAACTGTCTTTCTTTAATACATGGATGGAGGAAACCAGCTATAGCAGAGTATGTCCTCATTAGTCATTCCTAACAGAGAAGTAAAGCACAGTCCCTATTTTCTTATCCAGATATGTCCTATAATCAGGGCTTAAAGTGGTCTTGGAGATGTGGTGGAACTCCGTTCCCCTAACACTGGGGTAATTGTTCCCTACCACCCATAAAGGGATAGTGGTCCGACAACACAAGGTAGCACAATCATATAAACATTACACCGCATGTAGTGCCCTTGATTCGTATAAATCACACAGCCCTTATACACATAATGTCCACAGGTGTTCATCTTAACTTTACATTACATATGCCGTGCCAGAAGAAGAAGCTGCTGGGACAGGCTTTTCTGTTGGAATTACTGTTCAGGACTGTGGTAGACAGCGACGGACTGGGCCACCGAATCGGCCCTGGCATTTGTGCATGCGTGCGACCTTTGTCACAAGCCGGGCGCGCGCACACATGCATCGCACATGCGTGTGATGCCTCTCCCAACTTGCAGGAGAGAGGGGAATTCTGGCATTTGCCAGAAGTGCCAGATGGCCAGTCCGGCCCTGGTGGTAGAGGTGGTACTCAGTTCCCCCTACCATTAGAGGTGGTGGAACTCCACCCCGCCCCCCCGTCACTTTAACCCCTGCATATAATTGAACAAACAAGTTTTGTGGAAACAGGGTTATTCATGGCGCGGTTTTAGTGTTGGTAGTAGTTTCCAAGTACAATATGTGTGAAAATAATCTTGTCATGCCATGTTGTGATAGAGTAATCGCAGCAGATACAAGGCACTTTACATGTGATACGGATTTTCATTTTGCAGATATCAATGAGTGTACAAACCCTCTTCTGTGTGCTTTCCGCTGTATCAACACTTACGGATCATATGAATGCACTTGTCCATCTGGATACACCTTAAGAGAGGACCGCAGGATGTGCAAAGGTAGGAGACCTTCTTGAGCAAATACTCATGCCATCATTTTATATGAATGTGTACCTTTAATGGTCCTAACAGCATCTAAATGTGTTCATTTAAATATGTTAACATCTGTTAATATTTCATTAACTCTCAGCCCATTGTCGTATAAACACAGATGGTTTAGCCATTTTAGTCTTGTCCTAAGCTGACGGCGTTCTTATGGCATTTGTGTACCTGTGCTTTGCAGATCTGGATGAATGTGCAGAAGGTCTACATGACTGTGAATCCCGGGGTATGATGTGCAAGAATCTCATTGGTACATTCATGTGTATCTGCCCACCAGGCATGCAGAGACGACCAGATGGGGAAGGATGTATGGGTAAGTCACAGCTAATCAGACAGGGTCCTTTCTGGAGTATATACAACAATAAATACATACATTTGTTTATGCATATGTGTTTATGTATTCTATCTAAACCAGGGCTGGGCAACACCGGCCCTCCAGATGTTAATGAACTACGCATCCCAGGATGCTTTGCATTCGTTTTGCTATGTGGCCATGCTGAAAC
This sequence comes from Crinia signifera, assembly GCF_055691185.1. Lineage (NCBI taxonomy): Eukaryota > Metazoa > Chordata > Amphibia > Anura > Myobatrachidae > Crinia > Crinia signifera. The sequence goes on from NC_139217.1 coordinate 154,976,901, forward strand.
TGATGCAAGGCTTGCTGGGATGTGTAGTTCATCAACATCTGGAGGGCCGGTGTTGCCCAGCCCTGATCTAAACCATTTTTACATCCTTTAAATCCTGTTAAAATAGACAGGAATCTTCCCACTTACTGATAAATTGTCATAACATTTGTGTATTTTCTCATTCGTCATTATGTAATTATAATGATTAGTTATTATTAGGGTGTGATTTGTTTATATTCTTAGGAATATAGGGTGTGGGATAGAAGATCTACAGTGTCTAGGTATACAGTCATTAGGTTGACAAGGTCAACAGTTAAAAAGTTAGCGCTGGCCATACACTACTGCGATATATCACAGCAGTGTATGGCCATGCAGTACATCACATGCGGTCCTTTCACATGCGATGTATCACATATGACCCCGTTCCACACCAACGGGAGTTCTGAGTCGGAGGTCGGACTTGCTTCCATCCGATGCCCATTGGATCGGATTTGTTGGAATCGAGTCAAATCGGCCCAAATCAGACTAGTGTATGGGGACCTTTACAGCGGGTAAGGCTGACAATATCAAAAGGTTGACATGACAATGGTTGATATAGAAATGGTTGACACAAGATTTTTGTTTTGTGTTTTGGGTAACATCTTGTATGTTTCATCGTTTGTAACTGCACTCATTAGAGACGTGTCATGCTTCAGGCACGGTGGCTTGCTTTGCTACCGCTGTGCTCACCATAGATTACTATTACCAATCATCATTCACGTGGATAGTACATGAAGCAAAAGTTGGGATAATATGTAAAAAAAAAAAATTATGTTTACCATTTGTGTCAACCTTTGTGATGTTGTCATTTTGATCCTATCAACCACAGTGCATATCGACCTTCCATCTGCTGACCTTTTGACTTACATACCCTCCAACATGGGCCATTCCATTAGGTACAAAATGCTCTGTTCCTGGACTTTCCTGCCAGTGGCAGTTACAGATGTGAGCCTGCAGCACAGTCCAATATTCAAAAAGGGGAGCCACACCTGCTGCCACCCCAAACATCACTGTCCTGGACTCACTGGCAGTTGATGTGACCCCCCTCTTTGAATTTTGGAATGTGCTGGAGTCCAACCTCTGTAACTGACACTGGCAGAAGTCCAGGAACAGAGCATTTTGTACCTAATAGAATGGGTTATGTTGGAGGGTATGGACTTAATCCATGACGACCATATGCTGTCGACCTAGAAATTATATGGTAGTTTTTAGATGTGGAGATGGTGCCTATAGCAACCAATCAGATTATACTTATCATTAATCTAACACTTTCTAGGAGATAATAGCTAACACCTTATTGGTTGCTAAGGGTAACACTTCCATTTCTAAAAACCTGCACATAAATATGTGGATGCTGAACACAGGTCAGAGCTCTGACAAGCTATACGTATCTCTTTCACCGCAGCTGGCACCTGGGTCATTGCCACTCACACATGCTTGATGCTTGGAGATAACATAATTTCCAAGCAATCCTGAGCCAGCCAATCCACAGTCTTGTAGGCATAACCGGGGTCATCAATGACATGGGTCTGCCTTTCACACTGCGGCCTAGATGAAAGACTTGTGTCAATCCTTTTACATCAAGCCTGGAAGCAGCTTGCGCTGACATTAACCCAGGTTCTCATCTCTGTTTGATAGGGGTATTTGTGTGTAATTAGATTTATCCCATGCCAAAATGAAGCTTTGTTTTATCTTACTTCAGCTGCTCATTGTTTAATATTGAATGACCTCATTTGTTTAATCAGATGAAAATGAATGTCGCAAGCCAGGCATCTGCCCCAATGGGCGCTGTGTGAACACTATAGGAAGCTATAGATGTGACTGCAATGATGGATTCCAGGTCAGCGCCTCTGGAACAGAATGCATAGGTAAGTACCTTCTCTCCTATAAATAACATATGTTAATACTCCTTAAGATACAAATGATCTAAGCTTCTTGCCTCCCTGGTGACAAATGCCTGCAGCCACATGTGTTATTCTAAGGTTATATAAGACATGGTATGAAGAGAGTGCTCTGCAGCAACAGATAGTATGGAATGTGCGCTTCATTGATTAAGAGCAGCAATTGTGATCCTCTTATGTGTTTTCAGATTTCAGAAATATACTTGCCCCTGTCTTCGTTGTGCATCTAAACATAGAGACACGGCCTTAGCTTGTTAGCTGGATGTATACATGGTTAAGAAATGCCAATTGTCTAAGTAAAAGTGATGCTTTATTGTAATCCTTAGACACCCGTCAGGGATCTTGTTTCACTGAAGTGCTACAGACAATGTGCCAGCTTTCATCTACCAATCGCAACATGGTCACAAAGTCCGAGTGCTGCTGTAACCTAGGACGCGGCTGGGGCAACCAGTGTGAACTCTGTCCCCTTCCTGGTACTGCACCCTACAAGAAGATGTGCCCGCACGGACCTGGCTTCACCACTGATGGAAGAGGTATAGACAGGCTCTGGCTACCTGTCATATCTGAATTAGATTTGTATAATATAGCAAATTCTCATCGAGTCCTCTCCTTTAGATATTGATGAATGCAAAGTTCTACCCAACCTGTGCAAAAATGGGCAGTGTATCAACACCATCGGGTCATTCCGTTGTCACTGCAATTTGGGCTACACCACAGACATCACAGGGACCACGTGTGTTGGTAAGTCATACTTCTATGGGGGTCAGACACATGGGGGTAAATTTAATAAGATCGGATACTGAAGATGGGATGTTGCTATGAGCAACCAATCAGATTCTATCTAGTATCTTCTAGAATGAGCTAAATACAAAAGTAGATTGGTTGCTATGGGTAACATCCCATATTCAATAGAACTCTTAGTAAATTTACCCCATGGTATAAAGGGTCCGAAGAGTAGTCATGCTCTTATTTTTGTGTGTTCTTATTTGTTTCCTTTCTATGCAGATCTGGATGAATGTGCCCAGTCTCCCAAACCTTGTAACTTTATATGTAAGAATACGGAGGGCAGCTACCAGTGCTCATGTCCCAGGGGCTACATTCTGCAAGAGGATGGAAAGACATGTAAAGGTACAGTACTGTATACCTGCTTAAATCTAGAGAAATAATATTTTGACAAACATGTGCCTAGAACTTGAATTTGGTTAGACCGTACATACCCGTTGTAGGGTAACATTTGATTGCTCACCCTTGTACTTGGTTAGACCGCACCTGCCTGTTGCAGGATAACATTTGATTTCTCGCTCTTGTACTTGGTTAGACCGTACCTGCCTGTTGCAGGATAACATTTGATTTCTCGCTCTTGTACTTGGTTAGACCGTACCTGCCTGTTGCAGGATAACATTTGATTTATCGCTCTTGTACTTGGTTAGACCGTACCTGCCTGTTGCAGGATAACATTTGATTTCTCGCTCTTGTACTTGGTTAGACCGTACCTGCCTGTTGCAGGATAACATTTGATTAATTGCTCTTGTACTTGGTAAGACCGTACCTGCCTGTTGCAGGATAACATTTGATTTCTCGCTCTTGTACTTGGTTAGACCGTACCTGCCTGTTGCAGGATAACATTTGATTAATTGCTCTTGTACTTGATTAGACCGTACCTGCCTGTTGCAGGATAACATTTGATTAATTGCTCTTGTACTTGGTTAGACCGCACCTGCCTGTTGCAGGTACGGTTTGATTGCTCGCTGGGAGACCAAACAGTTTACACTATAAAAAACTTGTGCCCATTTAGATTTATGTTGGCATTATTGCTCAATTACTCTAAAGGCACTATCCACTAGCATGATATGTGCCCTTGTTATGCGATTCCGACACATTGTTGCAATGGATCGCATGAACAGTTTTATATTGCATGTCCTTTTCCTGCGATGCAATGCACTTTCCCATGCGCCTCGCAGTTGCAGATCTCAGTGACAGCCACAAGGATCTATCAGATCCCACAGCCATGAATGGGTTCGCATATGATACATCATATGCAACAGGACAACATACGATGTATCATGTGCAATCCAGCCACCCGGGAGTTGGCGGGTTATCGCATGAGAGGTACCACATGCAATACCTCTTACTAATGGATGGGGGCCTTAAGGATGTGTTATAAGTTCAATTGCTGGTTTTGTTGTAGTACCATTTTATTATTATGGTTCATTATGATGACCACTACAGAGCTTTTCTGTGTAAACAGACTGTGGGAATGTAGCTGTATCCACTATGACATTAAGAACAGCAATTTCATTTAGACTAACCATTTTTAAAAACTTAACTAACAATATTATGGAACTGATGTAAACGTAGAACCGGCTGAGTTAGGTAGGCATTGATATTGGGCAGCTGCAGCATGACTAGACAAGCAGCAATATAAATCAGTAGCTCATCGAAAAATCTGTTTTAATTCTACAGACCTGGATGAATGTTCAACCAAACAGCACAACTGCCAGTTCCTCTGTGTTAACACTATTGGAAGCTTCAACTGCAAGTGTCCCCCTGGCTTTACTCAGCACCAATCCTCTTGCATTGGTAAGACAATACAATATTTTTACAAATTTATTGTCATTGAAGACAATTTGAATTGTCAAGTTAAATACCAATCCAGATTCATAAATGGGTGTGATTTACATTAATAGGATAGTGCATTTTGAGGGCTATATAGTAAAGTTACCTGGTGAAACAAGATGTACTGTAGCTTACATACTGGCCCTTATTCTGATTGACTCGCAAGGCTGCAAATTAGAAACTCGTCAGTCCACCCACCTCGCCCCTTGCACGACGTGTTCACTCGTACAGCTGCAATTGGATGTTTAACATGAACATCCATTCGCAGCCTATGTGGAAACACCCACATCATTTGATGGTCACCGATGTGGAGGGTGCACGCATGTCAGGTCACTTAGATTTGCATGCACACCCGACAGGAACTGGGAGGGCAGCTAACATCTGTCGTTGTCAGCTGCCCGCCCCCGCATCACCAGGTGAGTTCCATGGGAACACCTAGCGTTTTCTTGGGAACGCCCAAGAAAGGCTACGCGTTCCTGTGTGTGAATCCGCCAGCCCATACCCCTGCCCGCAGTCTTGCGCCCCTTGCCTAGCCACAAACACACCCGGCGCATGAACATGTGCAGAAATGCGCATTTAAAAAACATTGCGCTCACATGCAATTTGCATGCGAGTGTAAGAACCAGAATAACCCCCGCTGTGTGCAAGTGTGCAAAGGCTTATCTTATTCATTTCTTAAGGGATTTCACTTTATTTCATCCCATGTTTGGAACTTTTGTAATTATAAGGATTACAAATTAGACCAAAAAGGAGGTTGTGATATTGGGCCTTATTCTGGTCCAGTCGGCCAAACGTACGTACGGTCCGTATCACCGTATGTTTCCCGTACGCAGACGGTGATCGTAAGTCCGCCCACAAAACATCCGCATACGGACGGTCACAAACACAGACAAAGGGGAGTGGCGTACACTTGTGCGTACGCCACCGCACACGGACGTATCTCCTCTTAGACACCGATAACTGGCGTACAACAGAGCGTACGCAACCGTTTACGGATGTCTCTCGGCCATTTTCCCACCGACATCTTGCGGCTATCTGAGCGTACGCCACCGTGCATGGATGGGTCTCGCCTGTTTTCAATAGAAAACTCAGCGTATGTCACCGATCGTGAGAGTGAGCCTACTTCCGTGCACGCTGGCACATAAATGGCCCTGCTAATCTAGCCTTTCAACTATGATTAAGGCAATTAAAAGAATGATTCTAATTGTTAATCAATTATTGTTTTCTATTACCTCAATTGTCTACCTTAATGAACAGCCTAATAAAAATACATTTTAACCCTCCTTACATGTATATTTATTATGTTCTAATGTTGCATTTTAATCACTATCTATGTGTCTATTTAGCATAAACCAAAAAACAATGTTTGTGTTAGAGTGAAAAAGTTGACACATGTCGACTTCTGTAGATTGAGTGTCCTGCTGTTTAAAGTATATACAAACACTTACTGAATGGGTGTAGATGGTTATAACCTAACTACCTTGGCATATATAAGCAGCTGTTAAAATGAATCTTACCTAAAACTAAACCACCATTTACATGTAGAGAAGTGAAGAAAGAATTGCTTCCAATGTGTTTGTGGGCTGTGTGTGGCTTGCAGGTAGTGAAATCATGATTCTCACTTAATAGGCTGCAGCATTGCTTATTACATTCAGGTGTCTGAGTTTGAGTAGTAATCAGCGTTAATTAGCAGACCCAGGCGTCCGCTCTCATACGGTATCTCTAGGGGTGGTCTGGAGGTATCGTTGGCGTCCGCCTGTTTTCTGTCCAAAATGCACGGTGCGTTGGCCGATCGAGCAGTTGTAGCACCGTACATTTTTTGGTGCACACCCCCGTGTACGCCCATGTTTATGCCCAGTTTTCCTCATTATTTCGGCCCTCAACATGCCCCTATGCCGCCCACAATGACCGTGCTCTTGCGGACAGGTTTTTTCGCACGGAAAGTCAGTGAGCGTTGTGAAGTCGCCGCGCCTGCGCATTGCGAAAGGTACGCATGCGCAGAACAAAAAAAAGCCTGATCCAACGGCGTACGGCCCGAACGCACCAAGCAGAATAAGGCCCATTGTGTGCACGTGGGTGCTTCCACAAAAGTAACGTTTATAGTTATAGTACGTACTGTATATTGTATTAGTTACACAAATATTCATGGGTTTTTTATTTTAAAAAGTGATAACATAATTACGAGCCAGTCATCCCATGTAAACATTTATGTTGTTATTTGTATTGGAATATTTACTAAGCTCTCTACACCCAGATAACAATGAGTGCAGTGCCCAGCCCACCCTCTGCGGTACCCGTGGCATGTGCCAGAACAACCCGGGAAGCTTCTCCTGTGAATGCCAGAAAGGTTTCTCCTTGGACAGCTCTGGCAGCAACTGTGAAGGTTAGATCCAAACTAAAACAGATTTTAACATTAAAAAATGTGTGTTTGGAATAAACAAAAAAGTAGTCCTTTCCCTAATGCAGTATAAATAGGCATTATATTGTCCGTATGAGGGAGCTAAACCTCGCTGTGTTGTCTCTTAGATGTGGATGAGTGTGATGGCAGCCATCGCTGCCAACATGGCTGTCAGAATGTCCTTGGAGGATATCGCTGTGGCTGCCCACAAGGTTATGTGCAGCATTACCAATGGAACCAGTGTGTGGGTAAGTAGGGGATTAAGAGATGAAGCAAAACATATGGAAGTAGGATATATTGTTACATTGGGTTACTCATGTCTATGTTTTTACTGTTTCTAAGTGGTGTGACCAGGCACAACCTATTTCTTCATTACATTTGGACAGCATTTAATAGATTATGTATTTGGGAGTTACAGATGCTCAATTCTCCCTGGATTGTCTCTAAACCAATAAATCGTAGCCTATTTATCATTTGTCTATTATTCTGGGAATAAGCAAGATTTATCACTACTTGTGAATTAACAAAATTCACTTATCATGACAATCAATCACATACATAACATAGGGGCAGATTTATTAAGCTCTGTGAAGTGATAATGTGGCTGGTACTTTATCACCGGCCAATCAGCTCCTAAATGTGAAGTTACAGGCTTGGGTTGAAAAATGACAGGTAGGAGCTGATTGGCTGGTGATAAAGACCAGACACTTTATCACTTCACCAAGCTTAATAAATCTACCTCATACAACTGTCTGTACTGATATGCCAATGCATGAATAAACTTGGCTTTTAGTTTCACTAATGTCGAAAATCATGAATATACATTAAATGAATAGCATTTATTTATAAAAACAAACTTGATGAACCAAACAATAGTTTTTTCTTCTGTAATAAGCATGCATTGCGACAATACAAATACCACTGCTGCAAACCCCACTAATCCCTGGCGTCTCTGTATTACAATCAATGTGTCTCTCTTTCTGCTTTCAGATGAGAACGAGTGTGCAAGCCAATCTACCTGTGGCTCTGCGTCTTGTTACAACACGTTGGGAAGCTTCAAGTGCATCTGCCCATCAGGCTTTGATTTTGACCAGCCTTTTGGTGGCTGCCAGGATGTAGATGAGTGCTCAACATCTGGAGGAAACCCTTGTAGTTATGGCTGCTCCAACACCGATGGTGGTTACCTATGTGGATGTCCATCGGGTTATTTCCGAGCCGGACAAGGGTAAGAATGATTGGACATGTGTACAGCATGGGTTGCTGGGATTCTTTGCATACTACACAGAGACTAATAAGCAATCTGCTTTACAAGGCGTGTCCTCAAGCAGCTGTCTCCAATCTCAGTGAGATCACATGCTCAACCTGTACAAAACAGTATGAGGGTGATTTGTAACCTCATTAGTGAACAGGCATTTTCATAGGCTACTCTGCTGCGGTGACTGTCTGTTGTAGCTCCTGTAACCAGCTTACCATATTAATAGATGAACAAATACATGGGGAAAGCATTGTTCTACCATGAGAATGTTATTTCTGTACCTTTGACCCAGCCGAACTTGGCTGAATGTGTTTGACCAGATTGACCAGATATGTCTTGGTTGTTACAGTTGATCAGACAGGCAGGTTTTATATAGTCTTCTTTATCTGCAGACACTGTGTATCAGGCATGGGATTTGGCAAAGGTTCCTATCTCCCACCTGTTGAAGAGGATGAGGAAAACATCCTATCCCCCGAGAACTGCTATGAATGCAAGATCAATGGTTATCCAAAGAGAGGAAGACAGCGTCGCAGCACAAATGAAACCTCTGAGCATGAGGTAAGAGCTAAGCAGCTTCTTGCATTTGTTTTGTCAAACTTGTATATTCTTGTTCTGTTTTTAATACTGTTCTACTTGATTTATCTGCTGCCTTCCATATAATAATTAGGGATAACGAAATTGGCACCATTACCCAACAGCAGTAAATTAGATATAATACACAGTATACCAAAAGAAAAGGGTGATATAACGTACACAATATGTACACAGTATGTACAAGAGGTCCCTGTGCCTCACAGGAACAGGGCAAGATCTTTAGGAGCCCTCGTTATTGCCCATAGATAGCTATGCATATACTGTAGCTGCTACACACAAAACTTACTACGGTTAGTAGATGCATAGACACAGTTATATGAGGTATTTCTGCTATTGTTAAAGTATAACAAGGAATCAAACAGTGTACAATGTCATAATAATATAATTATAAAAATACATAAATGGCATACAATATGCAGACTTATGAAACAGATAATACATGCAGAAACAAAAAATTAAGGGGTGATTCAACATCCTTTAGTTCCCAGCGTATTTGCACTGGGGACCAATGGTGCAGCTTTGCGCATACGTAATTATACACATGTACAGGGCCACGGTGCGAACCTTCCGCGACTATCACAGTCAGCGGCATTAGCATGGGTAGGAGAGGGACGGGGTGGTACTGAGAACATAAATTGCGAAAAGTACCAGTGCTGCGCATCCATAGTAGCCAGCAGCAAGTCTGGGCCACGTTCTCTGTGCATTTCTTCACAGTGCATCCTGCATGTCTGCTGTGTAGTTCTAAGCATGCTATTTTAGAGTATTTGATGTTTGCCTTCTCTAATATGGCTATATCCAGTACAAGATAAAGGGGGCAATCTTACACTTTGAAAACATTAATTTAGTGTTCAAAAGAATATAAATTGCCTGGTGTAAAGGTGCATGTAAAATGTTGTCACTATGGCCCTTATTCTGGTTGGTGCGGATATGTCCGCGTGCATTCGTTCCGCCGATGTTTTGTGTCTGCGCATGTGCAGAGGCATATCTGCGCATGTGCGAAAGGGACATAAGTCCAAATTCCACATGAATTGTTTACACTACGAACAGGGGGTGGAGAGGGGCGTGAAGGGCAGTTTGGCCTCATTAACATATGCATACGCCCCGCGTTTCATGGGCGTTCCCATGAAAACGCTGGGCGTACGTATGGTAATGCGGCCGTGACGCACGTGTAGGGGGCGGACATATGACATTGCCGGATGTCAGCTGCCCGCTCAGATCCCTGCTTTTGCACGGAGAAATGCCCGAGTGGTCTGAGCTCGCGGGAGCTGCCTGACCACTCGGTCCTGCATTCGATGGTCTGCGACCATCGAATGATGGGGGAGGTTCCCAGAGATGGAGGAGGTGTATACATGAGAAATCCACTCGTGCTCCGTGCGGTCAGCCGCTTACCGCATTCGGACGGAGTGAGCGATCCGTACGGAAGACGGGGTTTATGACGCACGGTCCTGGCCGCATATTCGGCTCCGGCCGCACAGACCAGAATAAGGCCCTTTATAATGTTATATATATATATATATATATATATATATATATATATATATATATATATATATGGAAGTTAGACTGTAGATAGAGGCAACATCAGAGTATGTTACTTTAAATATGTAGCATTAATGAGTCCCTTTTGTTTTGCTGTAGAACCATATCAGCATGGCCAGCGTTGACATCGATGCGCCACTTAAAATGAGTCTAAACATTTCTGACCTGGTAAACAAGCAACATATCATGGACCTAATTCCAGCCTTGGTGCCACTGGAGAATCATGTTCGCTACATCATCTCTCATGGCAATGAAGACGGCATCTTTCGCATCCACCAGAAGGACAGTCTGAGTTTCTTGCACCTTGGCCGCAAGAAGGTGACTCAAGGTACGTATAACCTGGAGATTGTCAGCGTGCCGCTATATCGCAAGAAGGAACTGCAGAAATTAGAGGATGAGAAGGACTTCAACTACCTCAGCGGTGAAATAGGTCAAGCTCTTAAGATGAAACTTCGGATCCATCTTTATTAACATCGTAATAAACATTCCTCACGTGGCCTTCACAAGATCTGAACTTTACATTTATAGAGAAAGTCTTTTTCTGTCGTGTTTAATTAGCTTTTGTGTCAGAACCTCAGCACTAAGGCATAAGATTGATGGGAAATGTGGAATACAATTTCAGCAGTGACCAACGTCTGTATGTATTTTGGGATTTTCTTCATAGTATTTTTGTTATATAAAAAATGGGGGAGGGGGAGTGAGATTGAAAATGAAACATTAACGGGCTGGCCAAAAATGACAATGGATACCATACATTGTATTTCCAGTGTGAGGCCAGTGGGATGTTCAAACAGATGGAGGGCATATTTCACAGATATTTGCTCTCAATTTCATTGCAAACCTCTAACCTGGATGTGGATAGAAAAAATAAGCTAGTGCCTTATGGGCACAGTGGCTATGGTTTTACCATAAGTGATGATGCAGAAGTTTATTTGCACCTCTGAGTACTACCCTGCTCTGTGTGTGTGTGTGTATATATATATATATATATATATATATATATATATATATAGTATAATAAAATGAAGTCTGTAGTTCATAAAGAACTGCTAGAACGGTTGTGTAATTGGTGTAACACAACGATATAAAAATGGTTACTGCAAATCCCATCTTGATATTTAGATTTTTTTAAATTTACATAGTCAGTTCTTCCTTCATGAGAACTGGGAACGTGTACTGTAACTGTAACTGCTGACCAGCTGAGAAAGGGCATACGGATTCCATAAAGAACATATGTTGGTCTATGGACTCATCTCTCTGTTCATTCTCATCTTCCATAATGTCTGGATTTTCCGATAGCCATGAAAAATATCACATGTTTAGTTGACGAAAGTGTTTTCAGTGGAACAAAAAAAGCAAAAACAAACTGAAACATTCACGTAATTGTTTCTTGCAAAACTTTTTTTTCATGTTATAGGTAAGAAAGAAAAATTACCTAGAATATGCATAATTGTGATATCGGATAAATTATGGAACACCAGGCATTATGATGGCAAACGACGCTGCACTTTATGCTGCGTTTTTTTTTTCTGCTTATTACAAAAAGCTATTTTAATTACAGATTTCAAGTCTCTGTTTATTTTATTTTTTGTATAACAAAAAGAAGTACAAGCATTGTCATTTTAATTTATAAGCTGCAGAAAATGCAATATATTCCATGGTTAATATAGTCGGATGGTATGGGTGCTGTGTAATGCCAAATGTTCAGTGAAACCACATTTTCTTGTATGGGGGAAATCCGATAGTGCCTTAATGCCAAGTCTGGTAGAACCATGCTTAGACCTTTCAAAAAGAGGCATCACCACTAAACAGCCTCATCTGATCATTTTACTGTACTCCTCTAACCTTAGGTTGCAAGGTGGAGGTACGAATAATAAAATATAATATTACTAAGAATTAGTAATAAGAACTAAGTAGATAATACTAAGTTCACTTAGTACTGATGCTAGCATGGAACTGACGGAGAACGACTTTGGTGTAAACCTGTGTGTCCAGCACTATCAGTATTATGAAGTATCCTGGTCACAATCACATCTTTTTACTATAAATGGACTGCACACGTAAAATGCTCTGTATATTTAGCAGCACAAGCAAGTCAATGTACTTCCTTCCTGCTAGGAACAAACAGGAGGGAGTGAACACATAAAAGATGGTGCTACTTTAGACTACGGTATGAATACACACAATACTACCTGACACTATGCTGTATACATCACACAATGGTGCTTTATTCACCCATCCAGTGCTTACAATGGCTTGGTTACTGCACTGTACATCCCTTTAAAAAAATAAAAATAATAAAAAAATATTTATGTATAATCACAACTGTAAACTGTTGCTCAATTTTGTAAGTTCATATTCATGTAGTATATATATATATATATTTTATTTGATACATGTTGGGTTGTTTTTTGTTTTTTTATTTCTGATTCCCAAGGGCAGCCACTTTCTGGTAATATGTGTGAATACTGTAATTGTTGCGGAAATAAAATCATAAACTTGAATAAGATGTTAGCTCTGGAAAATACGAGACGTTGTGAAATAGAACTGTGTTACTAGACGGTGCTACAACAAATAACTTCATTGTACAAATCATTTCTTTTCCAGTCTTGTGTTGAGCCAAATGTGTCATTTCTGGGAGGGGGAAATGTTATTTTCCTTTCTGTCCAATGTGGTCTGATTCATTTATAAACTACATTTCAAACAGTGTGCTGTATTTTTTTGTTTTTTTTGTTTGTTTTTAGGCACATATGATAATTTTGTACAACTTTTCATAATTGTGTTTTTCTTTTGTATCAGAAGCAACAGCAACAATAAAATTATTTTGGGTAAAAATATCCTTTTTTTTGTGTTCAATAAAACCAAACTTCTAAAAAATATGACTACGGCCTGATTCAGACTTGGACCTGACGGTCCACCCCTGGAGTGATTACCTTCATCTCTTCTCTGGGTTTCTTCCAGAGAAAAAATGGAGGCGGAAAGAGTAAGTATACTATAACCTCATTGGATTAAGCTACAGGATGTGCCCCCATACACATTTGGGCTCTTTCCATGTGTTTGAGACTATCAATTGCATGGAAAGAGTCCAAATTGCATGTGATTGACAGCAGGCTCCGGTGCGATGAGAGGTTCCATATGCATCACACCAGAGCCTGCAAGTTGCAACCGCTGCAACAGAAATCTGTTCGATTACTTTCAAGCCGGGCAGGCTTGGCTGGGATGGCATGCAAAAGGACTGCCCAAGGGGGGATCTTGGTTGTTGAGACCTTGCACCTTCTAGAGTTGAAGCCAGCTCTTGGGTATTTTAATTCCTAATGTCCACTGTGGCCTTGCACCTAGTTCCCAGATATTGACAGTCCAATTGCTCACTGTGCCATCAGGCCTTCTACCTGTTGTGGTTTTGGGCCTAGTGCTTGAGCCTATCCTATCGTATAAAAAAATGTCAGGAGGCCAATGTGCACTGTGAGATGGACATTGAGAGCTGTTACTGGGGCTGCAATGTGTGCTGTGAGGGTATCAATGAGGGAGCTGTCATAGGCGAATCTAGAATTATGGTAATGTGTGGTCCCAGATCTAGACATAATAGCAGGGGGACCTTTGCGCGGCGTAGCCACATGGCAAAAAGGGGGCATGGCCTCATGGGAATGAGGCGTGGCATCACAAAAAGGGGTGTGGTATTACACTTTAGACCATACACAGTAATGCCCATTACACATTTTAGCAAACTCCGTAATACCCATTACACATAAAGCCACACGCCGTAATGCCAATTACACATAAGGCCACACACCATAATGCCCATTACACATTGTGCCACACATCATGATGCCCATTACATACTATATAACAAACCGTAATGCCCATTACATATTTGCCACATAAGTGCTGCTTACCTACGTGCTCATTGCTAGGGGCTTCTTGCTTGATGGCACCCATTACACAAGATGCCGCACACCATAGTACCCATTACACATGATGCCGCAAACCATAGTACCCATTACACATGATGCCGTGCACCATAGTACCCATTACACATGATGCTGCACACATAATGTCCCTTACACATGATGCTGCACACATAATGCCCCTTACACATGATGCTGCACACATAATGCCCCTTACACATGATGCTGCACACCGTAATGCCCCTTACACACTAAGCCACACATTATGCGTAATGCCCCCACATACCGCCACTTGTAGCGTCCGTTAAGCAATGCCCCAAAAGTGCCACTTACTGTAAATTTTTATATGAGCCTTCGCTGCTGCTGCAGACAGAGATGGAGAGCGGTGCAGCTGCTTCTATGGGAAGAGGAGCAGAGTGCAGCGCAGAGCACGCTCCCACTCTCCTCCTTGTGTCCCCTCTAGCCGAGAGGACATTTGAAATATTGTGCACGCTGTTGTTGTGCGTGACGTCGGGGGAGCACGCCGGGCGCCGGCACCACATGATTAAAGGGGGGCGGGCTGAGGTGAAAGCGGGGAGAAGAATTGGAGTGGAAGCTGCAGGGGTGACAGTCATTGATAGCTGGGCAGAGAGCAGGGGGCTGCCCGGCTGTATTCAGAGAACTGCAGGTCACGGCTGTTTGAAATAATACCCCTTTCACAACAGAAAATGCAGGGATTTACCCGAGAATATGGTCCCAGGATCATGTAGGGACTTTCCCAGGCTGACCCCTTATACACCAGCCTAGTCCATGCATTTTCTGGTGTGAGGGGGGGGAGACAACCACTTCCCTCTCCCTACCCCCCCCCCCCCCCCTTTAACCAACCAGCTATATCTTCGGGACCAACTGACCCATTTACATGAGACCAGTATCATATTGAAGAACTTTTGAGTTGGCTTCAAATGATTTTGGTCCCGTGAAACTGGGCTGTTTGGTTCCAGAGAAATCTGCCCTCAAAGAACATAAACAGTCATGAAATTACATTTAAGAAATGAAGAAAAAAAAAAGGGTTTAACCTCAATATCCCTGGAACCAATTAACCTAACCCATATAGATCCAGCCTGGTATCAGATTGAAGGCCCAGCGATTTGGGTTCGACTGAAATCAACCTCGAGCTTCAGTGATGCCGAAGGGGAAACTGGCAGCCGTTGAACTGGGTGGGGGTCGGAATTAGCGGGTCCCATGTTATCCTATAGGGAAAACGTTCCAGCTTTGCCTGGCAGTATCTCTGGTTCAGTGCACCCCCGGCCCACCCCCTAGATTTGCCATTGCCTATGGGAGCTGTGAAAGAGTCAGTAGGCCAGATGTATCGAGCTTCAAAAAGTGATAAAATGGAGAGTGATAAACAGCCAGCCAATCAGCTCCTAAATTACATGTTATAGGCTGGGTTTGAAAAATGACAAACCCAGCCCTTTTTAAAGCTTGATACATTTGGACCAGTGTGTGAAATGCTTTAGTGTCAGTGGGGGCGATTCTCTAAGACAGAAATGCAGTAAAAACCCCGTTATCGGGTTTTTACCACATTTCTGTATGCTCTAACCCCCCTCCGAAGTGGCAGCGTTGCTGAGGGAATCGCCAGCAAAAGCAGTTTATATTATATTTCGCAGTTTTTAGAATAAATCAATTAAAAGTAAATTTTTATTGGCTTGAATTAATTTCTTATGGTGCACCACACCAAGACACACTTTCTCTTTCCTTGTATTCTGTTGTTTTTGTGTCAGTGGTAGCACACCCCTAATAAATATGGTTAATTATAATTACCATAATAACAGGGGATCACTGTCTATATTAACCATTACAATACCTAATCCTGTGCGGTAGATTACTCCACTCTGATTCCCAGCAGAAGCCTATGGGCTTCTTACCGCAGTGAGGCAATGAAATGACAATGAAGGGGGCATTGCGATGTGTGACATAATGTGTAAGGGGCATGTAAGGGGCATTTTTTAGTTATTAGGCTAATTATTTTTTCAAAGATATTTAGAAGCTGTTAGTAGTAGGAGGTTTATGGTTGGAAACGACTGCATTAGACATACCGCTGATGAGATCTGTGCGTGTTCTAACTGTTAATTAATGTCAAACTGGTCCGGATCATATTAGCTGAGCCTGACCAGGATAACTAGCTCCGCCTCCCCTGCCTTTTCCCCAATGACGTCTGGAGTGATGACGTTATGTGGTCCGCACACCCACTCCAGCACCTGCCTGACTTTCTCTGTGTGGGCAGCACAGTGGCTGTGTGTTTCCTGTTGCTGTGTGTGAGTACAACATGGGTGGCGTAATGCCGACTAATTGTCACGCAGGTCGCTCACCAACCTGCGTGCTGCCCATGAGGCACAGTAAACTCATTCCTGCATATGCAGGCTGTGTCTGACTGAGTGAGTGTGATTGTGAGGAGAAGGTGGCACAGTCACAGGCACCGGGAAAGGACAACAGAGTGAGAGCAGTGTAATTATAACACGCTGAATGTCACTTTAGTGCACCATACTGACGGGGTTATTCTAATCCATATGCACTCCTGCACATTCGCACAGGGGAGCGATGGTTTTCCACTGATCATGTACATACACATGTATGCGCATGTGCAGCCATTGGTGCATGCGGATGAGGCAGATTGCTTATTTGCTGGCGGTGGGCCGTCCTCGCACCCATGGGAACGCCCAATGTTTTTCATCAGACTCCAACGGAAATAAAAGTCAGTGGAGAGAAATCATTCAATGGTCGGCCACCATCTAATGATTTTCTCCCCTATAGCCACAAGAAGGGAACAGGGTTTCAAGAAGAGGGGGGCGGGCACAGTGACATGCCCCTCCCCCAGTGAACAGCGCTAATCAAGCAGCTGGGCAGTCCCTGGCCCACTTCCCGCACAGAAGCGATCACTGAGCGGTGATCATCAGCTTCCCCAGCTGTGTCTCTCGCGAGTCACGGACACTGGGGGTTATTCTGGTTCGGGCGGTTGGGCCGTACGCGTACGTTCCGGGATTTTTTTTGATCTGCGCATGCATACCTTCCGCAATGCGCAGGCGCGACGACTCCACAACGCTCACGGACGGGTCTTTCCGTGCGAAAAACCTGTCCGCAAGAGTACGGTCATTGTGGGCGGCATAGGGGCGTGTTGAGGGGAGCGGCCGAAATAATGAGGGAAACTGGGCGTAAACATGGGCGTACACGGGGGTGTGCACAAAAATGTACGGTGCTACTACCGCACGATCGGCGAAAGCACCGTGCATTTCGGACACAAAACAGGCGGCCGCCACCGCCACCTCCAGACCACCCCTACAGATAACGCATGAGAGCGGATGCCTGGGTCTGCTAATTAACGCTGATTACTACTCAAACACATACACCTGAATGTAATAAGCAATGCTGCAGTCTATTAAGTCCATACCATTATTGCACTACCTGCAAGCCACACACAGCCCTCAAACACATTGGAAGCATATCTTTCTACACTTCTCTACATGTAAAGGTTGGTTTAATTTAAGGTAAGAATCATTTTAAGACCTGCTTATATATGCCAAGGTAGTTATTTTGTAACCATTTATACACATTCAGTAAGTGTTTTCATATACTTTAAACAGCAGCACACTCAATCTACACAAGTCGACATGTGTCAACCTTTTCACTCTTATACAAACATAGTTTTTTTAATTATGATAAAAATACATAAACCACATCTAACAGCTACAGTACAAGGATGTTTCAGCAATGTTTTAAGGCCATGGCCACTATTTAGTTAAAATGTATTTTTATTAGGCTGTTCATTAAGGTAGACAATTGAGGTAATAGAAAACAATAATTGATGAACAATTAGAATAATTCATTTAATTGGCTTAATCATAGTTGAAAGGCTAGATTAGCAGGGCCATATATGTGAAGGGTATGCCAGCGTGCACGGACGTACGCTCACGATCGGTGACATACGCTGAGTTTTCCATTGAAAACAGGCGAGACCCGTCAGTGCAAGGTGGCGAACGCTCAGATAGCCGTAAGATGTCGGTGTGAAAACGGACGAGAGCCGTCCGTATACGATGGCGTACGCTCTGCTGTACCCCAGTTGTCGGTGTCTAGGAGGAGATCCGTCCGTGTACGGTGGCGTACGCTTGAGCGTACACCACTCTCCTTTGTCGGTGTTTGTGACCGTCCGCATGCGGATGTTTTGTGGGTGGACTTTCGCTCAACGTCCGCGTACGGGAAACGTACGGTGATACGGAACGTACGCACGTTTGGCCGACCAAACCAGAATAAGGTCCACTGTGAGGAGTGGGAGGAACAGCGGGACAATCCCACTGTAATAGACACTCAGACCCCATTCACACCTCCTCCCAGCATACAGAAAGGAACAACATAGAGGACTGAGTGACGCAGTTAGCTCTCTCTCAATTCTTGTTGGGAGTTAGCACTGAATTTGTGAAACAAAATGTTTTCACCATAAAAATTAGTTCATCCCTGATATTGTTTGTTATATGTGTGGCAAATATAGTGTTTATTTATTTATTAACAGTTTTTTATATAGCTCAGAATATTCCGTTGCGCTTTACAAGAGGAGACAGTGATACAACAAACAGGGTGTTTACAGACAGTCAAAAGGTAGGAGGGCCCTGCTCGCAAGCTTACAATCTATAGGGAAATAGGCATTGATACATAAGGATAGATACTGTATTCTTTATTGCATTGATTCCACCAGAAGGCAAGGTTCTGTGACTGGTTCTGGAATTTGATAAGCTTGCCTGAAGGGGAACGTTTAAAGGTTTGGAGACTGGGGGAGAGTCTTATTGTGCTTGGGAGGGCAACTTTTCCTTAGCAGGAGCCATGGGGGAGCACCGGGACCGCAGACAAGTAGATCTGCGGGTCCCAGCCACAGGCACAGTGGCAATCATTAAGTGGAGGTGAAGGGCAGGTCCCAGCAGGCGGCAGTGGTGCAGTGCAGCAATAGCTCCCAAAGACACCTGACGCCCACACTTACTCAGCGCCTTCCCACTGCCGACAGGTCTGCGGGTTATTGTTATGCTACTGATATATATATATATATATATATATAATAATTGCATTAGAGCGCCAGCAACATCAAAGTGACAAAATGCATTTATTTAAGGCATATAGAGTGCAAAAAAATCGGACAAAAAAAATCCAGTTAAAGAGCAGAGGAGACATCTACTTATCATGACATCATGAGAGGTTTTCACTGGTGTTCAAGCATGGTCTCACTCCACCAGTCAGTCATAGCACCCGACAGGCTGTTTCGGTGCTATGACTGTCTATCACTTAATTTAGTGTGTGCAGAGCCCCTACAATGTCTGTTTAAACAATGTGGTCACAAGCCATAGAGCACCCCAAAACTAGGAAAGGTGAGTGCCGATGTTTAGTGTATATATTGTTTATTAGATTAATTTTTTTAATTAGTCTTATTGTGGTCACATTCTCTCATGCACCCTGTTTTAACCCATAATGCATAGCTTATGTTGACCAGTTCCCTAGATGATTAGTGACAGGTGTGTTGGTAACTGCTCACCTATAAAAGCACAGTCTGCTGTGAGCTTTAGACCAGATAGCATGCCTGGATTCAAACATTGATGTGATAGCTATGTGTATTGTAGCCATATTGAGCGATAGTGCTAGGACCTGCAGAAAAGTGGGGTCCCGTGAAGGGGGCTGCAGGCTTAAATGCATTGATCAATTCATGAACCAAATCTCCACTATTTATTATCAGTTAATTTAGTGTGTGCAGAGCCCCTACAATGTCTGTTTAAACAATGTGGTCACAAGCCATAGAGCACCCCAAAACTAGGAAAGGTGAGTGCCGATGTTTAGTGTATATATTGTTTATTAGATTCATTTTTTTAATTAGTCTTATTGTGGTCACATTCTCTCATGCACCCTGTTTTAACCCATAATGCATAGCTTATGTTGACCAGTTCCCTAGATTATTAGTGACAGGTGTGTTGGTAACTGCTCACCTATAAAAGCACAGTCTGCTGTGAGCTTTAGACCAGATAGCATGCCTGGATTCAAACATTGATGTGATAGCTATGTGTATTGTAGCCATATTGAGCGATAGTGCTAGGACCTGCAGAAAAGTGGGGTCCCGTGAAGGGGGCTGCAGGCTTAAATGCATTGATCAATTCATGAACCAAATCTCCACTATTTATTATCAGTTAATTTAGTGTGTGCAGAGCCCCTACAATGTCTATATCTATAGATAGATAGATATATAGATATATATATAGATATATATATATATATATATATATATATATATATATATATATATATATATATATGAATGCCAATCCAGTAGCTGACACCAAAATAAAGGATATTCAGAGCAGGAAGCTTTCAGGGATATGGCAAAATTTGTGGATCATTCAAATGGCCCCCTGCTGGCCACAGCCTTGAAGATGTGGAAAAAATGTGTTTCAAGTCAGTAGTTTGGGTGCCTAAATCAGGGCTTTCAGCCACATAAAATGCTAATGGTTGTCTGATAGGAACAACAATTGAATAACTCCAATAGATTACTAAAGATGACCAGCAGGGGCTGAACGCTACATTTGAAATAGCCCCAATGTTGTTAATCTCTTCATAATGTTCGACAAAATGCACTTCCAGCCCTTCAGTGATAAATTTGGCAAGATCATAGCAGTAGCGCACGCAGGGGGGGTTTCTGAGTAACCAGAAACCCCCCCAGGAGTCTATGGGTCCTCATCTGAAAGCTGAGGGTCCCCCCTTTCCATGGGTATTAGAATTGTAAAAATTGGCCATTGGGAACCGGAGATATCTGACTTCAAAGCAGTGGTCCCCATCCAAGCCTGTTAATTGTTATTCCCAATCAGATATTTCAGGTTCTGTCTGACTTAGAGTTTTTCTGAGGGTATATTCCAAAAGCTGGGACTCTCCCCCTTTGATGGACACTAGAAGCTTGTCTCTACTGTTCCCGGAACCAGAGATATCAGCCTTCGAGCAGCTGGTTACTGCTCCAGCTCCACACACCTGGTATGTAGTATTATATTCTCGTTGGCATATTGCTCTGCCTCCTGAACTCTGATCCCCTAGTCCCCATTCTAGAAAAATCTATTTCCAGGAACTGGAGAGATCTACAGCCAAGCAAGCTGTCCTCCCACCAGAAAATTATGAATAATAAGCCCACTCCACTATACACCCTTCCTCTGCGTATTAAACATCCTCTACCACCCTGGAAGTTATGTATCAGGGCCCCTTCATTCAGCCCAATGCCCCCTTCTCCCACCATCTGTGCAGTAAAGGGGTAATTAGTGGAAATTACTGATCCAGGCCCTACATGCTGAGTGGTTGATATAATACCCCCTACCACCCATGGGACATCAAAGCTTCCCCCACCCCTACCGCTGGAGGATAGGTAGGGCCCCAATACATTGCTATGCCAAGGGGTCATACACTGCTGTTGATGCCCCTGTATGTATGTATATGTATATATATATATATATTTTTTTTTTTTAATTATTATTATTATTTATATACATTTGGTCTATCTATAATACTTTAACTGACCCGGCATAAACTGAGTCACCTAAGTGTCCATCTCCGTGCTTTGCTCCGCCCCTCTGGAAACCCCCTTCTGAAAATCCTGCGTTTGCCACTGCATAGTAATCTTTATTATTCTTTGAGGGGATGATGATACAGGTAACTGGCACTATTGGCACTGCTCTTTTAGCCTGTAAAACGTGTTATGTGGTTTTAATAAACATCTCTTCTCACAGTATGACATGGGAAGGGTGTCCTATTTTACAGTGAACAAAAATACCATTCCTTTTATTGGCACTGTGAGGGTTTCTCCCATATACCTTACACTAAACCAACAATGCGGATCCTTAGGTTACAGATAAGCTTTCAATGTTGTGACAACTTAAGTGCTAGAAAAGTATAACAATGTCCTTCACTGAATGCTATGTCTAAAGTTGTGTAAGTGTAATGGCGTGTACACACGGGGGCGATATGCCGTGCTATGCAAGTCCCGATGCGATCAGATCACATTGGGACTCGCATCTCACGGCATGCATGGAGTGGCACAATTTAGACTATATAGTGCAGATCTGCACTATATAGTCTTGGCTGCCCTTTCTATTTCACTGCCGATTTGCGCTCACATGGAAGCGGGCATCGGCAGCGCATCAGGCTCGCAAGCCCTAAAAAAGCATGCGATCTGCATGCGATATGGCTTCCGATGTTCACTATATCTGCAACATCGGAAGCCATATCTTACCGTCTGTACATACTATAAGGGGTGTAGGCAGTGGTGTGGTGCCTGCTGCTGTGCAGGTGTATCCTGACCACTTACCTGCCCCGCACCCTCTCACCTTCAGACCGTGACAACCAACAGTCCTGATAAACTTCGGCACCCCGACATGATCACCTAGGAGGAAGGAGTAGAGGTGAGTTACGTTCTTCCTGGACGCAGACCGATGCGCCCTCCATCCCGCAACGTCTCTAGAGAAGACAGCTTCGGGCTCTGGGAGTGTCATCCTCGGCACACGGCCTCAGAACCTAGACTGTCACCTATTGGCACTCACGCACCTAGGTGATAGCTTGACCCTGCACAGTGATGCAAGGTCCACGTACGCTCTGAATGAAGAAGGAAGGGAGATAGCAGAGACAGACACACATAGATAGATGGACAGGATGACACTCACTGTCTCTAATCTTGTACTTCACCCCTCAGTTCTCCTCACTGGTCCCTGTAAGGAGGCAATAACACCGGACACGTGCAGAGCCTAACACTACCTAAACGTGGCACAACTACTATAAATTTAACAACGTCCTAGAACTAAGTGTGTGTTGTGCATAGAAATGTTCGGGCTCTGATTTCCCAGATCCGAGCCTGCACAAAGTCACTAATCCAAGCCCGGATCCGAGCGGCGCTTGGAGCTTCCCGCCTGACTCGGATCCGAGCGTGTGTCATTGCCTGGTGACGGATTCTCGCGAGATCCGGAACTCTATATAACCGCGAGAATCCGGCGCCATTTGTCATTCATGAGTTAGGAGGGTTAGGGATAGGAGTGTGCATACTGTGCGGAGCTTTGTTAGGTTAGGTAGGTTAGGGAGCTGTCTTTTGTTTGCTGCTGGGGTGACTGCCAGTGCCTACTAGTGCCACTGTCTGCTCTGCTCTCTGACGTGAAGTCAGTTCTGACACTGCCAGCTTGAGTCAGGTGATTCCCCTGATCAGGCTGATGCAGAAGCAGCTGGAGAAAGTGAAGGAAGAGCTAAAGCGTTGCGATTCTGCAAAGCAGGTAGCTCTTGTGAATGAAGCCCTCCATACGCTTTGCCAGGATATGAGGGTGGTCCGTCTGCTAAAGTCAGAGGAATACATTCTGGCCACCATGCTCAATCCTCGGTTTAAAGCGTATGTTGTGTCTCTGTTTCCGGCGGACACAAGTCTACAAAGGTGCAAAGACCTGCTGGTCAGGAGATTGTCATCTGAAGGGGACCGTGACACAGCCCCAGATCCTCCTTCATTTTCTACCACTCCTGTGGCTGCGAGGAAACAGCTGCGATTTCCCACACAACCCGCTGGCGGGGATGCAGGGCAGGCAGGAGGGAGTTTGGACATCAGGTCCGGACTAAAGGACCTGCCAACGATTGCTGACATGTCTACTGTAGCTGCATTGGATACTGTCACCAGGTGGAGGATTACTTTGGTGACGGCATCCAAGTAGACATGTCAGATAGTCCTTACCTGTACTGGCAGGAAAAAAAGGCAGTTTGGAAGCCCCTGTACAAACTGGCTCTATTTTACCTGAGTTGCCCCCCCCCCCCCCCCCCCTCCAGTGTGTACTATGAAAGAGTTTTTAGTGCAGCGGGGAACCTGGTCAGTGAGCAGCGAAGGAGATTGCTTCCGCAAAATGTGGAGAAGATGATGTTTACAAAAAGGAATTGTCAGTTATTCAGTGAAGACCAGGAATTGCCTCCAGAGATTTTAATGGGACCTGTGATTGTGGAGTCCAGCTGGGATGAATTGATAATCTGTGTGGATGAGGAAGTACACACTGAAGGGGACGAGAAATCAGAGGAGGAGGATGATGAGTGACGATGACATCTTCTCTCTGTAGAGCCAGTTTATACAGGGAGATATGAAGTTTTTTTTGTGTGGGGGCCCAAACAAACCAATAATTTCAGCCACAGTTTTGTAGGCCCTGTCGCTGAAATGTTTGGTTTGTTAAAGTGTGCATGTCCTATTTCCGCAACATATGGGTGGGTGGGAGGGCCCCAAGGACAATTTCATCTTGCATCATCATTCATTAATCCCACTGCTGAATCATTGATATGTGAGATAAGTGGACTCGTCTTTAATCGCATACAACTGTTTGCGCTCAAGTGATAATAATCCCAGAGGTGAGCAATCCCACTGCTCAGAGTCATTGATTGTTGCACGAATTGCCCATTGCTCCTCGGCTGGTTGTCACCTTGTTATATCTGGTCAGAAGGTTCCACTCCTTTGCAGCTATTGCATTGCTGAAGGAATCGCCCACTGCTCCTCGGCTGGTGGTAAACACGATCAAGCCATCACCATTCATTAATCCAAAACAGATACACACTAGCAGAACAACTCAGTGCTGCACGAATCACCCATTGCTCCTCGGCTGGTTGTCGCCTGGTTATATCTGGTCAAAAAGTTCCACTCCTTTGCAGCTATTGCATTGCTGCATGAATTGCCCACTGCTCCTCGGCTGGTCGTCGCCTGGTTATATCTGGTCATATCTGGTCAGAAGGTTCCACTCCTTTGTAGCTATTGCATTGCTGCACTAATTGCCCACTGCTCCTTGGCTGGTGATAAATATGATCAAGCCATCACCACTCATTAATCCCACTGCTGATAGTCATTCATATGTGAGATAAGTGGACTGATCTTTAAACGCATACAACTGTTTGCGTTCAAGTGGAAATAATCACAGAGCTGATCAATCCCACTGCTGAGAGTCATTGATTGCTGCACGAATCGCCCACTGCTCCTCAGCTGTAGTCTCCTGGTTATATCTGGTCAGAAGGTTCCACTCCTTTTCAGCTATTGCATTGCTGCAGGAATCGCCCACTGCTCCTCGGCTGGTGGTTAACATGATAAAGCCATCTTCATTCATTAATCCCACTGCTGAGAGTCATTCATATGTGAAATAAGTGGACTCATCTTTAAATGCATACAACTGTTTGCGCTCAAGTGGTAATAATCACAGAGCTGAGCAATCCCACTGCTGAGAGTCATTGATTGCTGCACGAATTGCCCTCTGCACCTCGGCTGGTGGTAAACACGATCAAGCCAGATAGTGGTATTATTGGATATTAAACTGACAAAAACAGAAAAACACTCGCAGAACAACTCAGTGCTGCATGAATCACCCACTGCTCTTCGGCTGGTCATCGTCTGGTTATATCTGATCAGAAGGTTCCACTCCTTTGCAGCTATTGCATTGCTGCACGAATCGCCCACTGCTCCTCGGCTGGTAGTAAACATGATCAAGCCAGATAAGGGTCTTATTGGATATTAAACTTTCTTGTAAGTCAGGTTGAAAGTCTCACCTAGATTTCTATAAAAAAGAAAGTTGATGCAGTTCTGTTGGAACCTTGTAGCAGATCTCAGTGCTGCACAAATCGCCCACTTCTCCTCAGCTGGTCTTCGCCTGGTTATATCTGGTCAGTAGGTTCCACTCCTTTGCAGCTCCGCAATGCAGCTATTGCATTGCTGCACAAATCGCCCACTGCCCTTCCGCTGGTGGTAAACACGATCAAGCCAGATAGGGGTCTTTTTGGGGCCTAGTTTTTCAAACTGCCATCCTGTCTGCCGCTGCAGTGCCACACCTAGATGAGCCACATGTTTGTGCCGCACACTTGTGTGGCTTAGCATAGTTATACAGCTACCTCAGTGCAACCTTTTTCCCTAAAATCAATAATGTAAGGTGTGAGGTGTTCAGAATAGACTGGAAATGAGTGTAAATTAATGTTATTGACGTTAATAATCGCGTAGGAGCAAAAAAAAAAATTCTGCAATTTTAGCAGTTTTTATGCTTTTTTTTTTTAAATCAGAACCCAAAACGTTTAGGGGATGTTTTTGCAAAACCCATTAGAACCTAAAACCTGAAGGTAATCAGAACCCAAAATGCGAAAAGAGGCCGGTGCACATCCCTAGTTGTGCAACACAACTATCAAAAACAGGTTCAAATAACTTTGCTCTGCATGAACACAAGAAAGATGCAGTA
Source organism: Crinia signifera (assembly GCF_055691185.1). Lineage (NCBI taxonomy): Eukaryota > Metazoa > Chordata > Amphibia > Anura > Myobatrachidae > Crinia > Crinia signifera. The sequence goes on from NC_139217.1 coordinate 155,003,381, forward strand.
CAAGATTTACAACTGGACTGTCTCTTTAAACCTGTGCCTATTTTTGTTGTTACAACTCCCTACCTAGAGCTGGCCATATTACACACACCCCCAAATATTCACATTACCTACTTGGGGACCTGAGAGGTGACAGCCGCATAGCCTATCCACCTCTTAATCCCAAACCACCCCCGGTAAACTATTTACCCTATGAAGGAACCACATTCCTGGGCCTAATGTCCTTCCCTATTCACCTTCCGTGGCTTCGGGCCTTGTGCCCGGCTATGGAGCCCACGGGCCTACAGCCCAGATGCAGGGCCTTGGGCCTAATGCCATGCTAACTGGGCCACAAACCTAATGTCCAACCTATAAGGGACCTCAGGGGGGGTACGGGCCTGGAGGGACCAACTACCATGTACCTGGGCCTAGGGGCCCAATGATAATGCACACAGGCCTAGTGCCTGTGCCCATGGGCCTAGTGCCTGGACACCTGGTGTCTAGGGTATGGGTAGGTGGCCTGAGGCGTTGGAAGAGGCCGCGGGGGAGCTTCGTCAGCTCTAATGCTTCCCACCCCCGCTGGCCTCTCCGTGGTCAGCCACCATCTTCTTTCTTCTGTCCTGGCCAGCAGTGGTGCCGCTTCCTTTCTTCCTCCAGAAGGTGCTGGAGATCTCTGTTGATCCCAACGTCTTCTGGCCTCTTCAGTGGCCGGCGGAGCACTTCTCTCAATTGCTGCCATACTCTTCTTCTAGCAACGTCTTCTTCCGACTTCTGGAGTGCTCCTGTGCTCTGCCTCCGCCGACAGACTGTTCTCTTCCACCTCCCGGCTGCATCTTACATCAGGCGCCGGGGTGGGGCCGAGTTTGGCACAGCCATTTCACATTGGCTCCTGATTTAGGAGCCCTGATTGGCTCCCAAATGGCAGGAAATTTGAACCGTCCATCGCAGCGTTTCTGATTGGCCGCAATAATGGTGCCAAATTTGAAATGTTGCTCCTTCCCCCGCACCAATCCCCGCTGCTGGCAGCAGGGGAGCTGTCCCAGCACTAGGGCACATTACCACACACACACAACACGATAAAAATTAGCGATATGCACAATAATATTATTGGGCATATCATCTAGTGTAGGGGTAGCCAACTCCAGTCCTACCGAGCTACCAACAGTTCATGTTTTCCAGGTGCGCAGGTGCACAGGTCTCTCTTTACTCACTGCCAAATTACAAAAGATTCATAGATTGAGATCATTTCTTGTGATTCTGTGAGGAGACCTGGAAAATGTTAACTGTTGGCAGCTGTTGTCGAGGACTGGCGTTGGCTACCCCTGGTCTAGTGTGTACGCCATACTTGCCTACCCTCCCGGAATGACCAGGAGGCTCCCCAAAATCAAGTCCCCCTCCTGGCCCCACAGAAGCATGGGCAAGCCTCCCACATGCCCCTGGCTTTTCCTGCATTTATTTACCCCGTCGGCTGTACACTTAGGGGGCAGGGCTAAAATAATGCAAATTGAGATATTTTAGCACCTCCCTCTGCGTACACCTGTGAATTGCAGGACTTTTGCAACAGGGATGGGGCTTCATTGTGTAGGGCTCAGTTCCCCCTAATGGCAGCTGAATATCTCCTCTCCAGGCTTCTACCAGAGAGGAGAGAAGTATGAGTTACACACTATATCATTAACGATGTGCCCTACCATTTGTCATTAACTAGGTGTCAGCACCGGAGAGTTCTGTGTTTCCGGCTGTGACCTGGGTGGACCAGTGGAAGGCACTGGAAACAGGAAACTGGGTTGTTTGATGTATGGTGAGGACATACACTTTGATACCAGGGAACAGCTAGACCAGAGGGTTGGCGGAGACCAGAGACAAGGGCGTGGAGATTAGGTTAGACATATATGGAGCAATGGAATTAGAGATGGCTCTGTATGTGAGTGTGAGGTGTTTGAAGAGGATTCTGTAGGGGAATGGGAGTGCAGATTTTGTTGAAGGGGTGTGGCAGAAGTAGAGCGTCGGGACAGATTGGAGAGGAGCCAGTTGGGATCAAGCGAGGCCAGTGAAGTACCATTGCAGTAGTCGAGCCGTGAGATGACCAGTGAGTGGATGATAAGCTTAGTTGCACTCTGTGAGAGAGAAGGCCTGATGCGAGCAATGTTGCGTAACTGGAACCGACAAGAATGGGCCAGAGCTTGGATGTGGGGTGCAAAGTAGAGGGAGGAGTCAAGAGTGACACTAAGGCAGCGGAGTTGTGGAACGGGAGAGATGATGGTGTTGTTACGGAGATAGAGATATTAGTAGGGGGTGTGGCTCTGGGTGGGGGAAAGATGATGAGTTCAGTTTTGTCCATATTGCCCTTCAGAGAGCGCTCAGACATCCAGGAGGAGATAGCGGAGAGGCAATTGGAAACCTGAGAGAGAACAGTGGAGGACAGATCAGGAGAGGAGAGGTAGATTTGTTTGTCATCTGCATAGAGGTAGTATTGGAGGCCAAAGGAGTTAATGAGTGCACCCAGAGAAGAGGTGTAAAGGGAAAACAAAAAGTGGCCAAGGACGGAACCCTGAGGGACACCGACAGGAAGGATGGAAGGTGGTGAGGTATTGCCAGAGGTAGAGACTGAGAAGGAGCGATTGGTGAGGTAAGAGGAAAACCAGTCGAAGACCATGCCAGAGAGGCCAATGTTTTGGAGTGTGTGGAGGAGGAGAGGGTGATCCACAGTGTCAAAGGCAGCAGAGAGGTGCAAAAGGATAAGCAGAGAGAAGTGGCCCCTGAATTTGGCTGAGAGCAGGTCATTGGTGACTTTCAGTCTCAGTGGAGTGCAGTGGGCGAAAGCCAGATTGAAGGGGATCAAGGATGGAGTGGTCAGAGAGGTAGCTGGTGAAATGACTGTAAACCAGCCATTCAAGTAGTTTATAGGCAAATGGGAGAAGATAAATAGGGCGGTAGCTTGTGGGCGATAAAGGGTCCAGGTTGGGTTTTTTAGAATAGGTGAGACCAGGGCATGTTTGAAGGATGAGGGGAAGATACCAGTAAAAAGAGATAGGTTACAAAGGTGAGCAAGGTGGGAGCAGCCAGTGGGGGGAGAGGGAACGGAGGAGGCGGGAGGGGGTCCAAGGGACAGGTAGAGGGGGAAGAGGATGAGATGAGGGAGTGGACTTCCTCAGCTGTAGTGGGGCTGAAGGAAGACAGAGTTGGGAAGTTGGAGGGGGAGGATGTGTGGGGTGGGTGGGCAGCTGAGGGGGGATGGGAGGAGATATCATGTCGGATTATCCCTATTTTAGAGAGGCAGAAAGCAGCAAAGTCAGTAGCAGTGAGGGATGATGGGAGGAGGGGTGGAGGAGGGCAAAGGAGAGTGCTGAAAGTTTCAAAGAGACGGCGGGGATTGGAGGATTGAGAAGAGATTTGAAGAAAGATTGTTTGATACCAGGGAACAGCTAGACCAGAGGGTTGGCGGAGACCAGAGACAAGGGCGTGGAGATTAGGATAGACATATATGGAGCAATGGAATTAGAGATGGCTCTGTATGTGAGTGTGAGGTGTTTGAAGAGGATTCTGTAGGGGAATGGGAGTGCAGATTTTGTTGAAGGGGTGTGGCAGAAGTAGAGCGTCGGGACAGATTGGAGAGGAGCCAGTTGGGATTAAGTGAGGCCAGTGAAGTACCATTGCAGTAGTCGAGCCGTGATATGACCAGTGAGTGGATGATAAGCTTAGTTGCACTCTGTGAGAGAGAAGGCCTGATGCGAGCAATGTTGCGTAACTGGAACCGACAAGAATGGGCCAGAGCTTGGATGTGGGGTGCAAAGTAGAGGGAGGAGTCAAGAGTGACACTAAGGCAGCGGAGTTGTGGAACGGGAGAGATGATGGTGTTGTTACGGAGATAGAGATATTAGTAGGGGGTGTGGCTCTGGGTGGGGGAAAGATGATGAGTTCAGTTTTGTCCATATTGCCCTTCAGAGAGCGCTCAGACATCCAGGAGGAGATAGCGGAGAGGCAATTGGAAACCTGAGAGAGAACAGTGGGGGACAGATCAGGAGAGGAGAGGTAGATTTGTTTGTCATCTGCATAGAGGTAGTATTGGAGGCCAAAGGAGTTAATGAGTGCACCCAGAGAAGAGGTGTAAAGGGAAAACAGAAAGTGGCCAAGGACGGAACCCTGAGGGACACCGACAGGAAGGATGGAAGGTGGTGAGGTATTGCCAGAGGGAGAGACTGAGAAGGAGCGATTGGTGAGGTAAGAGGAAAACCAGTCGAAGTGTGTGGAGGAGGAGAGGGTGATCCACAGTGTCAAAGGCAGCAGAGAGGTGCAAAAGGATAAGCAGAGAGAAGTGGCCCCTGGATTTGGCTGAGAGCAGGTCATTGGTGACTTTCAGTCTCAGTGGAGTGCAGTGGGCGAAAGCCAGATTGAAGGGGATCAAGGATGGAGTGGTCAGAGAGGTAGCTGGTGAAATGACTGTAAACCAGCCATTCAAGTAGTTTATAGGCAAATGGGAGAAGATAAATAGGGCGGTAGCTTGTGGGCGATAAAGGGTCCAGGTTGGGTTTTTTAGAATAGGTGAGACCAGGGCATGTTTGAAGGATGAGGGGAAGATACCAGTAAAAAGAGATAGGTTACAAAGGTGAGCAAGGTGGGAGCAGCCAGTGGGGGGAGAGGGAACGGAGGAGGCGGGAGGGGGTCCAAGGGACAGGTAGAGGGGGAAGAGGATGAGATGAGGGAGTGGACTTCCTCAGCTGTAGTGGGGCTGAAGGAAGACAGAGTTGGGAAGTTGGAGGGGGAGGATGTGTGGGGTGGGTGGGCAGCTGAGGGGGGATGGGAGGAGATATCATGTCGGATTATCCCTATTTTAGAGAGGCAGAAAGCAGCAAAGTCAGTAGCAGTGAGGGATGATGGGAGGAGGGGTGGAGGAGGGCAAAGGAGAGTGCTGAAAGTTTCAAAGAGACGGCGGGGATTGGAGGATTGAGAAGAGATTTGAAGAAAGATTGTTTGGCAAGGATGAGAGCAGTGCCGTTGGAGTAGAGAATAAACTTGAAATGGAGGAAGTCTGCCAGAGAGTGAGATTTCCTCCAGAGGTGTTCAGCAGAGCGTGCACATTTTTATAAAAATCGTTTGATGTGCAATTACAGATTACAATGGTGGGTGAAGACGAGATCAAGGGAGTGTCTCGGATTATAATGCTGTCTCCTCTAACCTTCTTGACCTTTCCGCCTCCTTTGGACTTTCAAAATGGACCACCACCGTGGAGGTCCATTGTGAAAGTCCAAAGTAGGCGGAAAGATCAAGATGGTTAGAGGAGGCAGCATTATTGTTGTCAATAAGAATGTTAAAGGTTGATAGAGGTGAGGTCGGAGGCAAGAAAGTGTGGAAGCCATGCAGCAAAGTTATCAAGTAAAGGGGAGCAAGGGCCAGGGTGGTGGTAAATCACAGCCACAAGGAGGTGAATGGGATAGAAGAGGCGGATAGTGTGTACCTTAAAGGTGGAGAATGTGAGAGAAGGCTCAGGTGGAATGACAGGGAAGGTGCAGTTGGGGGAGAAGAGGATGCCCACTAATCTACCCTGGTGGCCATCAGGTCTCATCGAGTGTATGAAGGAGAGGCCTCCATAGGAGAGGGCAGCAGGGGAGGCAGTGTCAGAGGTGAAGAGCCAGGCTTCAGTGATGGCAAGAAGGTTAAAAGGTGGGAGATATAGAGGTTGTGGATAGTTGGAAGTTTGTTGCAGATTGATCTAGCACTCCAGAGAGCACAGGAGAAAGGAAGGGAAGGGACAGGTGAGATAGGAATTAGGTTGTGTGGGTTGTGGGTGCATGTGAGAGGTGTGGAGGTTGAGAGGGGGTGAGATCTGACAGTGGGGACTGGTATGGGATAGGAACGAGGAGCCTTGTTTCAGCCCAAAAGTTGTTCAGAGTAGCAATATAGAATGGGTGTGGTATAACACACCGACAGTCGGGATTCCGACAGTCATTAGCCGACATCGGAACCCCGACTGCACAGTGGGGGGGGGGCAAAATTAAGCCCCTTGCAGGCTCGCTGCACTCGCCACTCTGCGGGCACGGTGGTGAGCTGTGCTTATCACCTATTTTATTCTCCCTCTATGGGGGTCGTGGACCCCCACGAGGGAGCAGTCGGGATTCCGACTTTGGAGTAATGACTGTCGGAATCCCAACTGTCGGAGAGACGTCCGGCACCCTATGGAATGGAGTTGGTGTGTCCTAGAATAAGCAGTGCGAAGGTGATGTACTGGAAGCGAGGAGTTCATTATCCAGGTTGTGCAGAGTGTAGGTAATGCTGGATCAGGTAACTCACTGCAGTATGTTGAATGCTGGATTTTCAGTGGAGGATTATAAATTTATGTCCGGTTTTCCTCCTGTTTTCTCTAGCATATCTTTATGTACTTTATGTAGTTTTGAGTCTGGATTTCTGTGTTTTGGATCTGAATGTGTTTTGAAACACCATCCTTCTGTGTTTTGTGTTTTGGATCTATATTTTTTTTTTGGGGGGGGAAATAAAAAACGCTAAATTCTCAGAAGTGGGGCGGGGGGGGGGGTTTCCTCCTACGCTATGATTAACCTCAATTACATTCATTTCCACTCATTTTCAGTTTATCCTGAACACCTCACAACATTGTTTTTAGGCCAAAAGGTTGCACCAAAGTAACTGGATGACTATGCTAAGCGACACCAGTGGGCTGCACAAACACCATCTAGGAGTGGTACTGCAGGGGCAGACAGGATGTCAGTTTGAAAAACTAGGCCTCAAAGAGCACATAATGCCCCCAAAAAAGAGCTACAAGATGGATTTGTCCTCCCACCCACCCCTATGTTGTATAGTAAACACTGTGCACACTGTCTTTAACAACACAATAATTTCAGCAACAGGGTCTGCCACACGACTGTGGCTGAAATGATTGGTTTTGTTTGGGCCCCCACAAAAAAGAAGCAAATCATCTCTCCCTGTACAAACTGGCTCTACAGAGGTCACCCTGATCCTCAAGCTCCGATTCCTCACCCCCTTCAGTGTGTACATTCTCATCCTCACAGATTATCAATTCATCCCTGCTGTACACCACAATCACAGGTCCCTCTGTAGTCTCTGGAGGCAATTCCTGGTCTTCGTTGAAAAATTGATAATTCATTTTGATGAACATCACCTTCTCTCCATTTTGTGGAAGCAACCTCCTTTGCCGCTCACTGACCAGGTTCCTGGTTGCACTTTCGGAGTACACACTTTTTAGCTCTTCCTTCACTTTCTTCATCTGTTTATGCATCAGCCTGATTAGGGGAATGACCTTGCTCAAGATGGCAGTGTCACGTGTGGCAAGTTTAAATGGTTGGGGAACCTTGCACAACACTGAAATCAGTCTCCACTACGCTTGAGTCAGATGCATCCCCCCTCCTTTGCGTATGTCATATGTGGCTGTGTAGGCATGAATGGCCTTTTGGTGATCCTCCATCAATAAATCAATAGATAGTTGGAAAACGTTACCTTTATCTCTCCTTGGTCGAATAGCAGTCATTTAATTAAATCTGTGCCGTTCCCAAAATTGGCCTATACCATACAAATTTTGCCCATTCTCCTTTTTAAACAAGACATTAAAAAACTATACAAATTGCTTCAAAAATGTGTCAGGAAAAATGTCCGCTCTCATATATCCGGGGCTAAACTGCAAAGCCCTCAGGTGGAGAGAGGCCTTGGGGTTCCAGAATAATTTTTTAATTCATAGCGAGTTGGCTATTAGAACATAATGTTTATACCGTTTATGCCTTACGGCTTAGATTGTACCTCTTGTACCTCTGATTCACACCCCAAGAGCAAAAATATTTTTTTTGTACAGTTGAAATGTAAAGGTACACTATCCACAGCTAACATCATTTTTGACACTGGGAGGGGGTTAATCTACTCCCATTTAATGTTCTACAGGAGAAAATTAGATTAACCTCTACATTCCATTATGCATAAATTCAGATTAAACATTATGTAAATTTGATATCTAATACTGCTTCTTACCCCCATAAACCAAATTTTATCATGTCACTGTTATCCCCCATAATGACAACTTCGTACAGAACAAGATATTCATACATACCTCTACTAAAATCTCAAACTGCGCATATAGAGAATGTTGTTTTGTCTACTTGGAAGACAGACATTCTCATTATGCCTTGATGAAAATTTATGACTATACTGTACAGTACGTTACTTATTTTGTACTCAGTCTCCTTGCAAGTACATATAAAAACAGTACATATATATGGAGCCCCTGTCAGCCAGCCTGAATAATACCAAGATCTCCTGAGCTGGCGCAGGCTGGAGGTCAGGAGCTCCATCTGAGGGGGGTGCGCAAGCGTCTCACATGCTCGGGCGCCCCATCAGCGGATTCCCTGCTTGTCTATGCTTCAGGGAGACAGGCAGGGTGACTGGGAGCTGCAGAGGGCTACAGTGGAGATGGGGGAGCAGTGGAGAGCCGGCAGAGGGCTCCAACAGAAGGGGTCATGCGAGCATCTCCTACGTGCGCGCACCCTTCTGTTGGATGGTGCACATCGTGATTGGCGATAATATAGCCAGGAGCAGCTCCATTGAGAGCTACTCCATCTGTAGAGTCTATATTTCTCAGACCCAGATAAAACACTCTGTACATTATGAAAGAGGTCTATGCCTTAAGTGTAAGACTACATCAGCGACATTCATACATCATTTTCACATAGTTGTGCCCTAAGATCAGCTAGCCCTACAATTAATACTGCCAACTATTAAACCTGGAAACTAGAATCTATGTAAAAACACTTGAAACTGTTTTTTGGCTGTATTGGTGACTGTTGCCAAAAAACTCTGCTTAATTTATGGATCTCGAGAATCTCCAACATTTGCAGAGATACAATGTTTTTGTTAAAAGCTTTACATCTTGATAGATTATTTTCTCTATCTGATATTGAAATGGGTGTCATTAAACTTTACCTGAAATGGGGCCCATACATTGAAACTTTATCATCTAACACGCAAAGGGAGATGATTTAAATACAGGTTGAGTATCCCCTATGCGAAATGCTCGGGACCACGAGCATTCCGGATATGGGAATTTTTCGGAATACATTTTTTTTGCCATACTTACCTGTCCCCTGATGGTGTCCGGTGGTCCCTCGGCGTCCACACAGTCCCCAGGCGTCCACAGCAGGCCTCCGGCATCTACTCTGGGTCTCCAGCGGTCCCAGGAATGCATTGCATGGGTGCGCGCATGCACCGGTGACGTCACCGGCGCGCGCGCACACTCGTGCAATGCATTCCTGGGACCGCTGGAGACCCTGGAGAAGATGCCGGAGGCCTGCTGTGGACGCCCTGGGACTTGGTAAGTATGAAAAGAGGGTTAGGGGGGTAAAAAAAAATAATAATAATTCAAATGATTCCAAAAACCACGGTTTTTGGAATAATTCGGATAATGGATGCCCGGATACAGGATACTCAACCTGTATTTGAGCATACTGAATAGTACCTACTATATCTGACACATCTCCCTGTACTACTTTGAATTAAGTCTATATAGTTCTAATAAAAATGTGACGATCGCTAGATGTCTGCAATGTACTGGTTTAATGTTTATTTCCTTGATATTAGTAATGTAGTCGATAATAATTCCCTTTTAATCCCTACTCCTTCTCCCCTCTCAACTTATACCTAGCTTCTTTCATCTCTTTCTGATACTCTTCATTTTTATTAATAATTCTGATATTTTCTATCCGACTATTGGTTTGTTGTAAATTTATTGATAACAACTACAGAGGTAAGAAAGTATTGTGTACTGCAACTTATATTGTTATATGTTCCACTGAATTTTTGCTTTACTATTATGATATGGGTAAGCCAATTATTGTTTTTCAATTATTACCTTAAAACCAATAAAACCTATTAATAAAATAACAACCTGCAATGTGGGCAAGTGTCAAAAGCTTTACAAAAAATAAACTATATCTACAGCCTCTCCCCCTTTAGTTATTACTTGAGATACCTTGTCATAAAAGTCAATAGATTTGTTTGACATTATCTCCCTCAGTAAATCCATGCTGTTTAGACTTGTGTAAATTCCTGGATTAGATATAATTTATATTTAGAATTTTTAAGACTCTTACTTGCTTCCACTTTTGTCCAGTGGTGAAATGTACACTTTTTCCCAGTCCTCTGGAATTACTCCTGTATGTAGGAACTTTGTGAATAATTCTGTGATACCAGCACCCCTTTAAACTCTTTTAGTATCCTTAGATGTATTCCATCAGGCCTTACTGATTTATTCACTTTTAATTTTAAAAGTTGGGTTAGGACCTTTTCCACTGTAAATGTATTTGATTCTACCTCATCATGTTGAAATATGCCTGCAAATTAACCGTGTCTTCATCCTCTCTCTTTCAGTAGTAAATAATGTGCAAAACTAATTATTAAGATGCTTTTCTATTACATTGTCTCCCTTAAGAACATTTCCACTTTCTGTCTTTAGTTGTATTATTCCAGCCTTTCATTTTCTACTTTCGCTTATATACTGTACCTAAAAAAAGTTTTGCCCCCTTTTCCCACTGACTCATTTTTCTCCTCATCATTATTTTGCATCTGCTTAAATTTCCCATAGTCCATCTTTTTTGCTTTCAGGATACTTGCTACTTCTTCTGAAAACCACACTTGATTCCTTTTCCTAACCCTTTTGATACAAAAGGTATTTTGCCTTGAGTTCCTCTACTCCCATGTTCCTCTACTCCCATGTTCCCATCCCTAGAAAATCAGCCATCCTAAAATCTAACAATTTTTTTTTTGTAAAAAATAAGTCAATCCTTATCTTTTAGCTTTTCTCTCTTCAGTTGCTGTAAAATGCTGCAGCTTTTGAATGAGGCCCTGCACATTTTAATTTTAATAAGTAAATCAATGAATTGATCAATCTGGTTTTCTGTCATGGTCTTTTATCTCCTCAGTTGCTGCAAAATAGTCTATTTTAAAAACCGTAAAAAAGACATGCACAGTTAACCAACCAAGTACTTCAGTGACAGGGACTACCACCTTTTGCGGTTTAAGTTCCTGGCTTGTTTGGGCACCCACAAAACAATTTTTTGAAGAGCTTTCTCAGATCACTAATGAGTAGGTTAATGATGAGGGTGTTAATTATTATTATTATTATTATTATTATTATTATTATTATTATTATTATTATTTAGTAAATTACATTTCATGAAATCTCTGCCAATTGTGTAACATGGAGGAGGTGCCTAAATTGTCTAATGTCCCTCCCTGCTGTAAAGGGGTGCCGGACAGTTTCCGGACAGTCGGGATCCCTACAGTCATTATCCCGAAGTCGAGATCCCGATAGTCAAAACCCCGACACTCGGGGTCCTGACGGCCACCGGCTATTCTCCCTCGTAGGGGTCCACGACCCCCATAGAGGGAGAATAGAATAGGTGGCGAGCGCAGCAAGCCACCGTGCCCGCAGCGTTGCGAGCACAGCATGTAGAGCGCAGCGAGCCCACAAGGGGCTTTGGTGCGCTCGCCCCGCTGTCTGAGCCTGGCCAGTCGGGATCCCGACGTCAGGCTAATGACTGTCGGGATCCCGACTGTCAGGACCATATACCACACCTGTGTAAAGTTGCTCTTTTTTATATTTCCATCTAACATGTAATCATCACCATAGTCCAGTGGTTCCCAAAATTTTTCGAATCACGGCACCTTAGAGTATAAGAACGTTTTTCGTGGCACCCCTATGCCAAAAGTTTCTTATGGAGTACTTTAGAAAATATAAAATTAAATAAATTGTGTTTATCTGTTATCCATAAGCCCCATACAATCACTACACGAACGCGGCTAATATTGTTAACCATATCGCCCATGACTGTGGGCAACCGATATTGTCCATACACTGGGAGCGCGCATCATTAATGATATTGAGTGTCTACACTAGACGATATTGTGAACAATGTTGCTCAGAAGCCCATTTCTTGTAAATAATATCAACTAGTATGGGGCTTCATATACAGTTATGTGATGAGGGACAGAATTTGCTTCTGTTTGTCCACATATTTTATGATTGGAAGCCACAAGGGTTGGTTTTGCCTATTACATTAACCTTAAATATTTTGAATTGGTTCTGGATCAACACCCCAGGGCATGCCTGCAAGTGCTCTGTGGCACTCTAGGCTGTCACAACGCACAGTTTGGGAACCATTGCCAGAGGGAGAAATTCTTTCACTTTGAACAAGAGGTACAGTATTATGGTATCCAGCACATAGATTGACAGTCAATAGGTCAACACCATGTGGCTGACATACATATAGTTGACATGGTCAAAGGTCAACATGTCAATGGCCAAAATACTTAATTCTTTTTTTTACTTTTTAATGCTTTACCATCCACATGGACTCTGATTGGTAAAGGCAAAGTTTGCTGAGCACAGCAGCAGTGGAGCATGGCGAGTTAAACAAGCCCTGCAAACAGTTGTGTAGCTAGGTGCCATGGTGCCCAGAGCAAGGGCATTTTTTTTGTGCGGTGAAAAAGGGGCGTGGCTGGGGAGCTGGGGCCAGGACTTTTTCATCTGAAGACACAGACCCCAGCACTCAAGGAAAATGGGGGCAACATGTTCTCATTTGCAGGAACGCTGACCAGCCCTGCCTACTCCTGTACCAAAAAGGTAGGAACCTGTCAGTCATGCTGCAACTTAGAAAAGAGAGAGAGAAAAGAGAGAGAGAGAAAAGAGAGAGAGAACAGAGAGAGAGGAGAGAGAGTCGAGAGAGATAATACAAAAAAAAGTGACAGGGGGTTGGAGTGTTCTAATAAGTAGGCCAGTCGCTCTCACTGCACATGCACACTAGCAGTCGGCAGCTTCCCCAGCAGCCTGCTGCAGTGCACGGCACGCTCAAAGCCCGGGGCAGCATGCGGCAATGAATAGGCAGGGGGGGGGGGGGCGGGGAGGTGAAGGTGGTTCTGGCCACACTGACCTGTGACAGGGCTGCGGTTGTCCCCATCTGCCCAGTGGCGTAACTATAAATTTTGCTCCCCCCTGCCAAAAATGTTGTGCCCCCCCCCCCCCCCCCCCTCCAGGCTCCTCTCCAGCATGTTTCCCCAGCGTGTGACGTGATGACATCACACGCATAACGGAGAAGGTGAAGCAGGAGAGAGGAAGAGAGACCAGCATACACTGCTGCTTCCCTTGGGTCTGACGCATCCCAGGCCGCCCTAGCACGCCCATCCGCCCGCCCATCCTGTACACAGTAGCCAATAGCCGGCTCTGTGTACAGTCAATTGAATCAGTGGGGGGATTTGTCATCTCTGCCATGGCCCCACCCGCACTGCGGCTGACACGCCTCCAGTTCTCAGTCAGTGTGCAGCGGCAGGCAGTAGTGTATAAGTGTGTCGAGCAGGTGCGGGCGCCCACACAGACCCTGCTGCTGCTTGCTCCCCCAAGCGGCTGCTGGGGCTGCCTTACAGTAGTTACGCCACTGCATCTGCCGCTCCTGGCTCCCCCTCCCAGCCGGTGGCTCCTGCATTCCCGCGATGCTGCCGTCCATGCTGCTGCCGCCCAGGAATCCAGGATCCTGCCCTGCCCGACCATTCAGAATGGGGCGCGTCCCAGGGCACCTGCCCATTTTTAAAGTGGGCAGGTGCTCATGCGAACCAGGGACTCCGTCTCCAGCCGGCACAGCGGGGAACGGCGAGAGGGCGAACTGGGGGAGCAGGGCGGGGGAGCCGGCAGCAGAGTGCACCCGGTGATATTACGGCACCCGGAGCAAGGGCTCCACCCTAGCTACCCCGCTGCCTGCAAAGGTACATAGTACACTAATATAGAGGACATGAGCTAAACCTTTTTTTTAATTGTGTAATTTTTTATTGCAAATAAAATGTACATTTAGCACAAGCATACAACTTTAACAGTGATACATTAATGTCTGTTCAGTACATTGATATTAAATATCTCATTTTCCATAAACGTTATTTGCGTATCATTTGCATAATCAATTCAACAGATTATATGCTTAGACAATATAATTGTACGCTTCGTGCTATACATTTGGAGACAGACATTGTTTATTTTTTCAACGTTACATCTAAATAACTAAACTACTTTAAGAGCTTACTACCTCTCTTAAGGGAGAAAGAGAGATAGGAGGGAAAGAAGGTAAAAAATAGAAAAACAAAATAAAATCCAAAGAGAATAACATGTATATGGTAATTGTGTACCGTCATGGTTAAGAGATGTGCATGATCAAGAATATAGGAGTGTGTTGGGTTGTCATTTAACTTGATGCATTAATAATCTGCTTTATCGGTTCATTCACCCATTATTGAGATTGTGTTGAATGTCAATGGCCGTGGCGAATCTGGAGGAGGTCCATCTGCTCCACTTGTTCAGATATGAGGCGAGCGTGCCTCTGGATCTGTAGGTGAATCTCTCGTGCCCAGAAACCTCATTCACTAGGGCTCTCCAATTATAGATATTTGGGTACGTAGTGTCAAACCACTTCCTGGCAACAAGGACCTTAGCCAGGGTTGTTAAACAAAGAACATATTTATATATTGCGGGCGAAAGATTTTCTTCAAAGTCGAGGGCGAACATACAGTATTTAGGGTCAATGGCCGGGATAGAGGGCTCAGTAATAACTATATCTGCCCAAACCGCTTCCCAAAATGCATGGACCTGTGGGCAAGACCAGAGCATGTTCCAGAAGTCGGCAGCGGGTGAGGCACATCTAGGGCACACGTCATCTGATCTGAGCCCTGCTCTGAACATGGACGCGGGGGAGCGGTAGGCTCTATGTAGAACATAAAATGAGATTTGTTGGTATCTCATACACGGAGTGGTATATTTGACAGAGCTGAGGATCTGCAACCATTGTTCGTCTTCTAAGGTCCCTATATTAGGTTCCCACTTAGCCTTTAGGGAATCCAGACTGCCAAAATCTATGTGGCCAATAAGGTTGCTGTATATATTAGACACCTGACCTTTTTTAGGGAGATTGTTAAGAAGGGTTTTAACTGGGGATATGGAGGTGGAGGGAGGGAGGTTATTAAACTGGGCCTGAGCGGCACGTCGCAGTTGTAGGTATCGGAAGAAAAGCCTGTTTGACAGCTGGAATTCTTCAGACAACTGTTGAAATGTTTTGATAGATCCCTCCAGAAATAGCTGGGAAACGGATTTTAGACCCACCCCCATCCAAAAACCATCAGATGAGAGTCGCCTAAATTCAGGGTAAGTTCTGTTATACCATAGAGGAGTCTCCATCTCAACACCACCCCAGCCACACATCTTATGCGCTTGTCGCCACACCATTAGCGCCTGCCGAAAGAGGGGAGAGATAGTGGGGGTGTAAGGAAAGGAGAGAAGGAATTGAATCGGAGAGAGACGGGACCCCACACACTCGGCATAGGCGCACTCAAAGGTAGACCCACATCGTCCCTGGATCCAGTCCGAGAGGTGCGCTAGTTGGGCTGCTATGTAGTATGCTTGGATATTCGGGAGACCCAGGCCCCCATCTACTCTCGACTTAGTTAGTGTCCTAAATGCAATCCTAGGTGGTCTGTTCCCCTAAATGAAGGATGAGATTAAGCTATTTATACTCATAAAGGTATGCTTGGGTATATAGACTGGGGAGTGTTGCAGTAAATATAAATATTTGGGGAGTATTGTCATTTTGATAAGATTGACTCGGCCCATAACTATGAGGGGGAGTTTCTTCCATTGGTGAATACGCCCCTTCAGCTCAGTAGTGACCGGGTCAATATTAAGCGATCTGAACTCAGTCACCTTTGGGGTGATCCAAACTCCCAGATATTTGAATTTCAGGACCCACTGGAGAGGAGAGGAGGAGATCAGTTCATTTGGAATCATACCTGAAATGGGAAGTATGCTAGACTTCCCCCAGTTTATCAGGAGGCCCGAGAACGCCCCAAATGTCTCTACAATTTCCAACATAGCCCGGAGGGAGGTCTCAGCATCATTAAGAAAAAGGAGAGTATCGTCTGCATATAAAGCGACCACATCAGTCTGTCCCCCCAGGGGAATACCTTTAATCAGTGGGGATGTGCGGAGCAAGATAGCCAAGGGTTCTATAGCTAAAGCAAAGAGGGTGGGGGATAGAGGACATCCCTGTCTAGTCCCCCTATGGAGTGTGAATGCCGATGTCACGAACCCATTGACCAACATACGGGCCTTCGGGGAGGAATAGAGGAGGCGGACCCAGTTAATGAAGACAGGACCAAAAGCAAAACAACGCAGGACCTCCCACAAGTACCCCCATTCAACGGAGTCGAAGGCTTTGGCAGCATCAAGTGACACCACCACCGCCCCCGACCCACAGTTCGTACCCCCCTGCAGATGACAAAAGAGCCGCCTAAGGTTTCGGGCTGTAGACCGTCCTGGCATAAAGCCCGATTGGTCTACGTGTATCACCGTAGTGATCACCGCGTTAAGTCTAATTGCTAGGATTTTTGCTAGTATCTTCACATCTGTCTGAAGGAGTGAGATAGGGCGGTAAGAATCTGGGAGGGTAGGGTCTTTTCCAGGTTTTGGGATCACCACTATTATTGCCTCTGACATGGATGGGGGGAGACCGCCTTCCCGTATGAGATCGTTATATAGCTGGAGGAGATAGGGGACGAAGTATTCCTTATGCTTTTTGTACACCTCTATCGGGATGCCATCGCTACCAGGGGATTTTTTGTTTGGGAAAGAGGCAATAGCCGCCTCAATCTCCGAGGCTGTGATATCGGCCTCTAAGAGGTCGACAGCATTCTGTGTAAGGGTGGGGATTGGGATCCGTGAGAGGTATTGAGTTAATTGATTCGGAGTGTATGTCACCCGAGACGAGTACAACGAGGAATAGAATGACAAGAAAGTTTGAGCGATTTCGGGGGTAGTGAAATATTCCATACCCCGAGGGTCGCAAATTTTTTGAACAGAGTTCATTGTCCTGTCATCTCGGGCGAGATATGCCAAGTAGGTGCCGCTTACATCCGACTGGGAGTATCTTGCATGTGAGGAGAAGAGAAGCCCGCGCCTGGACTTGTCTAGTAGATAGTCAGTCCAAGCCTTACGTGCCTCATCCCACCCCTCCCTATCCCCAATCAGTCCTGATTCCAAGTAGGTGGCCTCTCTCTGGGAGCATGTTTTCTCCAGCCTCAATTCCTCCGCCCTACTAGCTTTTTTAATGGCTGCTATTTTTTTTATAAGGGATCCCCGCATAACGGCCTTAAACGTATCATGTCGTATACCAGAATCTGTGCAGGAGGCATTATTCTCCTGGAAATCCCCCCACTCCTCAACCATTCTCCCGTCATCCGCCATGAGGGTAAGCCAGAAGGGGTTCAGTCGCCAGGTAGCAGCACCCCTAGGCGGCATAAGATCAAGGGTGATCACTATAGGGGAGTGGTCTGATATCCCTCTCTGTAGGTATTCAATTGCCATCGTTTTGTGCGTGAGGTCTGGAGAGACAAGTGCCAGGTCTATTCTGGAGAATGCCTGATGTCCCGCAGAGTAACAGGAGAACTGTATTTGTTTTGGATGCCTAAATCTCCAAGCATCGACCAAATTGAGCTCGTTAAGAAGTTTTGCAAACGGGGTAGGGGCAGGGGCAGAGGGGTGTATAGGGCGTTCTGGGCCTGATAGTTTGTCCAGGTGTTTATCTAAAATATTATTAAAGTCCCCTATACAAACGATTGGAGCTGATGGGAAAGAGGCTAGAAACGTTACCGCCTTCCTGAGCACCTTATTACTGTAGGGGGGGGGATATATATAGCAAGTATGTTCATAAGGGTATGGTTAATGTGTGCCCTCAAGAAGATATATCTACCGTATTGATCTATTTGATGGTGAGTGAGGTGGAAATTAATGGTTTTCTTAACCAAAATAGATACGCCCCTAGCATTGGGCGAAAAGGTAGAGTGGAACATGTGGCCCACCCAGGGTTTTTTGAGGGACATGGATCTAGTTCCTACCAAGTGAGTTTCCGATAGGCATACTATGTCTGCCCCGTGTTTTTTAACCTCGGAGAGGACCAGGGAACGCTTAATGCGGTCATTGAGTCATCGGACGTTCCAGCCGAGTATGCGGAGCCCCGCTAAAGGTTGAGACTGAGACATTTGTAGCATAGATTAGATGGAGTAAAAGGGTGAAAAAAAACATAGATGTTAGCTAGGAGAGAAGATAAGTTTTTGGGGAGCAAGAAGATATGGAGGGAGGAATACCCACGTAATCTAAGTCCCTTTACTTTAAAGTAAGCTAATGTTAACGTTTCCTTTGTGGGGGTTATCAACACCCGTCTTCTACACCTGTACACATGTTCATTTTTGCAAACACATCTGGGTAGCATTATATAAATTACCATTTTACACTTTAAAATAAATAATGAGGAGAAAAAAAAAGAAAAAAAAAGAAAAAGAGTACAAAGAGGAAAAACAACCCCAACATCCCAACCCACCCGGTATACCTATTGAACATTAGATATACTTTGGATCCCTAGTAACCTAAACAAATAACCTAACTAACAGATAGTTACAAGTAAAAGAGAAGAGAAAAAAAAAAAACCTCAGGGGTATAGAGACCAGCGGTCACCTATATGTTAACTATTTCCTAGCATTAAGCTCCATTTGGGAACACATTTCCTGTATGAGGATTAGATTAAGACAGAAAAAAAAATGTGATACCCTGAGTTGCTTTCATAGAGTACAATTAAGCATTCAAAAAAGACAATAGGCTCTAATACGACAAAAGTCCCCATCTTAGAGAAAACTGAACATTTATGCTCACATGCGGAAGGTCGGCCAGAATGTTATGGCCTACGATCAAGCCAGTGTTCAGCCTCCTGTGGAGTGTTAAAGAAGTGAGAATCTCCATCCAGCACTACCCGCAGACGCGCCGGGAAGAGCATGGAATATTGAATTTGACGGTCTCGGAGTTTTCTCTTGACCTGAAGAAACTGCGCTCTTGTCTTCTGAATGTCTGCGGCGAAATCTGGATATGCTGCCACGACTTGGTTGTCAAACTTTAGGGGACCCTGCACACGGGCAAGGCGGAGAACGGCATCCCTGTCTCTATAATGCAAGAAGCGGGCGATGAATGTACGTGGGGGTGCACCCGGGGGTGGGGCCCTGGCGGGGAGACGATGGGCCCTTTCAACTGCAAAGTGTTGGCTAAAGTCACCATCTGGAAACGGGTCCCGGAGCGACCTCTCGAGGAATTTCTCAGGGGCAGAGCCCTCCGCTCTCTCGGGGAGGCCCACAAAGCGGACATTGTTGCGACGCAGCCGACCCTCCACATCCGACAGTTTGGACTTGACAGCTGACATCTGTGTGGTCAAATCAGCGACCGCGGTCTTGAGGGGATTAGTTGTATCTTCCAAGTCAGATATGCGATGTTCCGCCTCTCCCACCCTTTCTCTCATTTTTTGCATATCATGACGAATGAGGGAAATGTCTGACTGCACCTGGCCTATCTTATCTGTGACTCTCTGTTCGGACGCAGATATGGCCAGCAGGATCTGTTGCGTGGATTGTGCAGGGCTCTCAGGAGGCGGTGGTTCATCTTCTGCCTGTGGAGGTGGAGGAGGGTTAGGGGCCTGGGAGGGCTGTGCTGAGGATGAGGCTTGGGAAGGGCGGGCATATTTTTCTAGTTTAGCCGCAGCTGCTGCAGCACTAGATTTCCCCATTACTGCTGGGATATCAACAGAGTTGAATGTAATTTCTCAAAAAGGCCAGCAGGGGGAGCAAGCTGTACAGTCAATTGACTCCAAAATGGCTCCTCTTAAAAAAAGAAAAGAAAGGGGAAAAGTAGTGAAGGGAGAAAATGAAACCCAGGGATATCAGGCCCAATCTCAGGTGCAAGGGGCTTAGGTCCTGAAGGTTGAATAGTACTCCCAATCAGGAAAAAGTGTCCAGGGCGGAGGTTTATGCAAGGTGTTGGTGCTGAGGATTAGGGTAGGGTGCCGGGCATGCCCCAGCCAGAGGAAGGGATCTGGGGTGGGGGAGAGGGAGAGGACGCCGTCTCCGTGCCCTGCCCCGCTTCCTCCTGTAGCGCCGCTCACCCGTCCAGTGATTCTGACAGGCTCACCTGACACTCCGCTGATCCTGCTGGGGAGCCGCCGCCTCCCGTGGGGTGGTAGGATGGAGGGCAGCTAGCTCCCACGTCCAGCCAGCCGCTCCAGGCAGTGTAAGCCGAGCGGGGGGACGGAGCTGCGGGCGCGTGTCACACCCGCGCGCCGGGACCTTCGCAGAGCTGTCAGGCGGGGAGAGGAGGTGAGGCTCACTTCGCCGCTGTTGTTTGTGGACGGCGGGAGGGGGAGAGGGTCCCGTCGCAGGCACTCAGTGCGTCAGGCCGCAAGATGGCGGGTCCTGTCTCAAGGTGGATGTCCGGGGCTCTACTGGAACCAGGAGCTGCCGGTTTTCGGAGCCTTCAGATAGGTACAGGCTATGACTCCATACAGCAGTGCGGCTTTATGCTTGTTTTGGGGGCAACCCAGGTGCATATAGGGTGCAGGAAATTAGGATTAATGGCAGGATTATTAGGGAGCTCACGGAGTCAGCGTCTGCTCACATGCCCGGCCAAGCCACGCCCCCCTACATGTCAACCTTTTCACGTGTCAACCATTTCCATGTCAACCTTTTGTTTGTGTTGACCTTATGTGTATGTTGTCCTTGTCCATGTCAAACAAAAAGAGTTGACCTACACCAGGGGTGGACAATAAGCGGCCCGCCAGCTGTTGATGAACTACACATCCCAGCATGCTTTGCCTTAGTTTTGCTATTTTAACATGATGAAACTGATGCAAGCCATGTTGGGATGTGTAGTTCTTTAACAGCTAGAGGGCCATTTATTGCCCACCCCTAACCTAGACACTCAACTTTTTGACTGTCGAGCCTTCATATCATGACCCTGTATTATGTAGCTAACAATTGATACTGATAAAATCCCGCCCAAAACCCTATCTTTTTAAATGAGTTTAAATGTCAGCTTGGCATAAAGAGCATGGTGGGAACTTCGCAGAGGAGATAGTTTTGCATGATTTCTCAGTAACATAATCCCCATTCTGGGTGTAAATGGCTGTTAAACTGTCATTGCCTGAGGCAGCAAATGAAATGGTGCTTTTTTGTATCAATCATTAAGGTACTAAGAAAAATATATAAAAATAGAATCCATCCTAAATAATAAACCAAGACACAGTGGGCGAAATGTAATAGGGTGCGATTTTTTAGACATGTGCGATTTTTGGTCAAAAACGGCCGAAATCGCACATTTTCCGAAAATCGCACATTTAATAGGTTGAAAATCGCGGTAAAAAATCGCACTTTTTACCGCGAAATCGCACTTTTAGAAGTGCGATTTTTAGTCACATTTCAAATCGCATCCAGATGTTTTCCCATTATAAAGTATACAACTCGCAAATGTAATAGGGTGCGATTTTTGGTAAATGTTACCAAAAATCGCAAAAAAAATAGACCAGGTTCTGACAGGCGAATTTCACAGAACCATGCACAGATCATTGAGATCTGTGCATGGTCCTGTTAATAAAAATGTGTAAAAGTGTTTTTATTAAAAAAAAAACGGCGTGGGGTCCCCCCTCCTAAGCATAACCAGCCCCGGGCTCATTGAGCCGGACCTGGTTCCAAAAATACGGGGGGACAAAAAGCATAGGGTCCCCCATATTTCTGAAACCAGCCCCGGACTCTTGGACCGGTCCTGGTTCCAAAAATACGGGGGACAAAAAATCTGGGGTCCCCCGTATTTTGAAACCAGCACCGGGCTCCAACAGCCCACAGTGTCATGCCACAGCCGGGGGACACTTTTTATACAAGGTCCCCCGGCCAAAACATGAGCACCGTGGCTGGTCAGCCTTGGACGGGGTATCTGGAGGAGTGGGGACCCCCCCAATAAAGGGGTCCCCCCCCCCAGGCTTCACCCGTCCAGGGCTGAAGCCCGGGGCTGTCACCGGCATCCGTGGCCAGTGGACGCCGGCCTGATAGGGTTAAATCGATCATACGTTACATTGCTTTATACCGGAGAACTACAAGTGCCAGCAGACCTCCCCCGCATGCTGGGACTTGGAGAACCACAAGTCCCAGCATGCGGGGCATTAATGGGCCCGCTGGGACTTGTAGTCCACCTGTAAAAAGAATGTTTATAAAAAACACACAGAGAGAAGTAAAAGTTTATTACACACACACACACCTCACTTTTACACCAGCGTTACTTACCATTCCTGGATCCAGCGCTGGTCTGGCTGCTTCACAGCCGGCTCCCCCCGCACTGACACGCAGCGGGGAGAACCGGCTTTCTCCGTTGCCTCTAACAGCTTCTGTAGCGCTGTTCCAGCGCTACAGAGGCTGAGAGCGCGATTGGCCGATACATCTCCATGGAGACGCATAGCTCAGTCCTGATTGGCTGAGCTATGCGTCTCCATGGAGACGCATAGCTCAGCCAAACGCGCTCTCAGCCTCTGTAGCACTGAGTCCCCCAGACCGGGACTTAGCCCCGCCTACCAGCCAATGATGGTCCAGCATGGGGCATTTCCCGGACCATCATTGGCTGGTAGGCGGGGCTAAGTCCCGGTCTGGGGGCGGAGCCCCAGATGTAAACAGAACACCGGAGGACGGTGATCGTGGGGAAAATGCTGCAGGGCTCCCGGGGAAGCGCTGAAGACGTCTGTGGTGAGTATGATTTCTCTCCACAGCCTCCCCTCTGGATTCTACTGGACAAGGGGACCGAAGCTTCGTGTCAACATAGGTGAGTATGGATGAATGGGCTTGGTGTGTATTAAAGTTGTACTGTCTGTGTGTGTGTGTTTTTGTTTAACTATTTGTAGTACTGTGGGACTACTAGTCCCAGCGGGCCCTTTATTGCCCCACATGCTGGGACTTGTGGTTCTCCAAGTCCCTGCATGTGGTGCAGGCTTGCTGGGACTCATAGTTCCACAGCAATACACAATAGGATTTTATCTATTTTTTTACACCATTAATCAGCTCGATGCCCACAGCCCAGGGGCATCGAGGACAGCCCCGGGCTTCAGCATGGGCAGGTAAGTTCTGGAGGGGGGGGACCCCTTCTTTGGGGGGGGTCCCCACTCCCCCAGGGCCCCTGCCCATGCTGACCAGTCAGAGGGCTGAATGCTTTGGCCGGGGGGACTTGTATAAAAAGTCTCCCCCCGGCTGTGGCATTACCCTGCTGGCTGGTTGGGCCCGGTGCTGGTTCTTGAAATACGGGGGACCCCAGTCATTTTGTCCCCCGTATTTTGGGAACCAGGACCGGCCCTTGAGCCTGGTGCTGGTTTTATAAAATCATGGAAACCCCAACTTGATTGTTCCTTTGATTTTATGAAACCAGGACCGGCTCTTTGAGCCCGGGGCTGGTTATGCTCAGGAGGGGGGACCCCACGCCGTTTTTTTTTTTTTTTTTTTTTTTACCCAAACTCGCATATATGAAAATGCGCACATTTTCATGACTGAAAATGCGCACATTTTCATGACTGAAAATCGTCCGAAATCGCGGCAAATCGCATTTTTTGCCGCTAATTCGCATCTCATTACATATGCGAATTCGCGGCAAAAAACGCGATTTTTAAAGGTGCGATTTCTGGCGAGTTTGGAACTCGTCCAAAAATTGCACCCTATTACATTTCGCCCAGTATTTTGTAACTTTTTTTATTCAATCTGTTTTTATTAGTATAGAAGGAATACATAAATAAACCAAGTGGTCAGCGTAACATATCAAAACACTCGGTGTAAGTATATTGTAACTTGATAGCATATCTTTAGAAATGAAGACTGACTCTGAAAAAGAAAAGCAACTGGTCCCTATAGTTTATGCAAACACAAAACTAAAATAAAACTCATAGGATCATTGGCTTAACCCCCTTGGGTGGTATGCCCGGAAATTTTCTGGGCTCAGCTGCGCTGCTGCAGCGGGCTGTCCTGGAAAATTTCTGGGCATACCACAAATATGGAATAGGTGCACGCCAGTGGTGTCCAGGTGTGCACCACTGGCGCTCCACCTCTAGATCCCCCCCCCATCACTTTTGCTCCAGCGATCGTACACCAGAGCTCCCTTGACCCCTGCCTCTTCCCCAACCGGCAGCCGCCATTCACTTTACAGCAGTGATGTAGTCAGCAGGCTCGGGAATGTTTGGGATGGCTCGGGGGGGACTCGGGAGCGCTCAGGAGTTCAGGCGCCCGAGTCCTCCCGAGCCGCCGTGAACATCCCCGAGCCTGCCACCTGTGGTCACTGATGTGACTAGTGTCTGGGGCAGTGGCGCTCAGCCTCTGGCGTACAAACGCTGGAGCGAAGGTGAGGTGGGGGCTCATACGATCTGTGGTGGGTTTTGTTGGGGCAGGACAAACCTGCCCTGGTAGGTTTGTCCTGCCCCAGCAAAACCCACCACTCAAGGGGTTAATGTTGTATACACATGGGACATCACTATCAGCTGGCCAAATAGACACTGCAGGCAAGAATATTCTTGGTAGATGCTGCAGTGTCTATTCGGCTGTACATACGGGCTGCTGCTGGGGATGGCAGTCTGCTTATCTCCAGCAGCAACTGGAACATTTTGACTAAGCAAGAATAGCTTAGGCAAAATCTCCCTGCTACAGCCTGTGTGTACACCCCTTTAGGGGGGTGTATTTATTTGTCTAATTCAGTCAGTTTTGTTTTTATGTCATGCTACAAATTGCTGGATTAAAATTTTGTGGAAAATCACTGGGAAACAGGACCGGACTGGCCTTGTGGGCCGATTTTGTGCATCCTTAATGCACAGCGTCCTGTGCTGTGCCGAGCGGCCACCTCATTTGCCGCTCGCCCGCTAGCTACGCTGACACTCCGCTGAGCACTTTCTCAACTGCGGCTATCAGTGTTAGCTTTTCCAGCTCCCTCTGACTCCCCAGGGCCGGCCGACCATTATGCCGGGTAGTGCGTGGCTAAGGAGGACATCAAGCAGCCGGGATAAATAATATTACAAAGCTGTCTGTAGTGCTGGACCGGCAGCCAATCAGGGAGAGGCAGTTTCTGATTGGCTGTCGGGTGGCACCACAGTACAGCAGGCCCTGGAGTCGGAGAGCGGAAGGACCTCGTGATGCTGCTGCCCCCACGCCGGCCCACGTCCGCCCACATCCACACTCCCAATGTCGCCAATGAAAAGCTGACTCATACCCGGGCCAGGGCCGATTTTTGGTCCCAGTCCGGCCCTGCTGGGAAATTGCAATTTTCAAATAAAACTTGGCATATTTATTTTCTGTATTTTGCATGTAGTTTGTAACATTTACAAAACTAAGATTCGACAAAGTGCAGGCAAACTTGCTGTCCAAACAAAAACGATGCCTGTGGCAGACAATATGGGGTATATTTACTAAGATGTGAGTTTTATTGAAGATGGGATGTTGTCCACAGCAGCAACCAATCAAATTATATTCTCTTCTTGAGCAGTGGTTCTCAACCCCACACAGTACATGTTTTGCAGGTCTCCACACAGAATCACAAGCAAAGTAATTAGCTCCACCTGTGGATCTTTTAAAATGTGTCAGTGAGTAATGAGTGCACCTTTGCACCTGCAGGGTGACCTGGAAAATGTGAACTGTTGGGGGGTCCTGAGGACAGAGGTTGAAAACCACTGTTCTAGACGGTACTGAATTAATAAGAAGTAGAATCTGATTGGGCACAATGGGCAACATCCTATCTTCAATAGAATGCCCATTTTAGTAAATGTACCCTTGCTCATTATGCACATAATTGGCCTATTAAATACAGGAATTAAAAAAAAAAAAAACCAACCAAAAATGTCTTTCAATTGTGGTTTCAAGTTAAACATGAGTATGTTTTGCAATATGTTTGAGTGAAGCAAGCCATTATTTAAGGCCTCAAGGAATTGGCAGATTCAGGTCAGAAGAATAGTTATGCAATAGGGTTTGTATAAAATAATCAAATGCGCCCTTCCCAGCAGCCTGTTTCCTCCCTCCTGCTAGTACAATCCTCTAGCTATATAATATGGAGGCAAAAAGGGGTATGGATGGGGGATCACAAGCGCTTTGTCTGGTATTCAGAAATAAAAAATGTATATTCCAAATAAAATTTGAAAAAACATATACTTTTTATTATTATAACAAGTATAAATGGTCCTGAATATGCAAAAAAGTTTCAAACGTCCAGAATCTCAAGAAAGACTGGTGTCTCCTAAAAAAAAGAAACTGTTTCTTTAAGAGTGCATTTAAAAAATAGCGCAGTCCTGATACAAAGTACAGTTTTGGCTCAATATGTCAATATAGGAGCTTATTTATTGCACTGCAAGTAGAGAGATAGACACGGGGTGGGAAAGAGAGTAAACAGTTCATACCTCCACTCCCGTGTCCTTCTGTTCCCGATTGTAGTTTAGTGATTTTCCGCAGGTAGGAGAGATGTCTCTTTCACCGCCGCAGCCATGGACCCGGCTTCCAGCGGTAGTAGGAGATGTACACTTCCCCGGCTTGTAGTTAGGAACCCGCCTGTTAATTCACAGGCGCTGAAGCAAGCAGGTGTTCCGCTAGTAGAGGCTTGCAGGCTGTACTTGTTCAGGATACACTCAACAAATCCGGCGTCAGTAGGAAAGATTCTTTGAATAAAAGGCTTCTGTTGGAGTTTAAAAATTAAAAGATAGGGTGACCACATCCACCCGCTGCCGCCAACGCGTTTCAATCCTTCTAGGGATCTTTTTCAAGGCACCCAGTATTAGAGACCCCCAGTGACAGAGATGCCTTGACATACGGCCTGGGGGCTTAGCCCTATATCTGCAGATATACGCAACCAAAATCTCTGTGTTATCTGATTATTATGTAGATATCTCTCACTCAGAGTGCAATTGGGATACAAAATGTTGTTTTCCTAACCAGAATTGCCCCTCCCTTTTGGCACCTGAGTGACAGACCTCTGATTGAGCAGATTACCAACAAAAGTGTTGTGACATCCGGTGATGTCAGCCACCCGCCCCCCCCCCACACCCGCGTCACTGCCTCATTTCCATGAGAACGCCCAGCGTTCTCATGGGAACGCCCATGGAACATGGGCGTTCCCATATGGTAATGGGGCAGCCCGGCACCCCCCGCCCATCTCCGCCCCCACCCCCCCACGCCGGCATGGGTGCGTGCACCCGGCGACCCGAAATGCACCCGGTGACTGCACATGCGCAGATACCCACCTGCGCATGCGCAGACGCACAACATCGGTACTGCGTGCGAATGCAAACAGTACCGAACGGATCTGAATCAGGCCCTATCTCTCTACTTGCAGTGCAATAAATAAGCTCCTATATTGACATATTGAGCCAAAACTGTACTTTGTATCAGGACTGCGCTAATTTTTAAATGCACTCTTAAAGAAACAGTTTATTTTTTTGGGAGACACCAGTCTTTCTTGAGATTCTGGACGTTTTAAACTTTTTTGCATATTCAGGACCATTTATACTTGTGATAATAATAAAAAGTATATGTTTTTTCAACTTTTATTTGGAAATTGGAATATACATTTTTTTTTCTGAATACCAGACCAAGCGCCTGTGATCCCCCATCCATACCCTTTTTGCCTCCAGAAGAATAGTTATGCCCGGTACACACCAGGGCGACCCGCTGAGCATGACCCGATGTGCACCGTGAGCAGGTTCCGATCCAATCACGACCCGCATCCGGGTGTATGGTCATTTTCAGATCCTACCTGCTGCAGGTAGGATCTGAATAATGACCGACTGACCCGCATCGGATCGGGATCGGACCAGAGCAGGCAAAAAAGGGCCCAATCTACCTACAATCTACATCCAATCGGTCGGGATTGGATCTAGATTGATGGGATTGGGCCCTTGTCGTTCTGGTGTGTACCCTGCATTAAAGTCTGAACCAGGAGATCAATAGAAGCAGTACCAAGGCAACAGGCAAGTACAATTATCAGAACATTGGGGATACACTGGAAGCTCAAGGAGAAACTGATGCTAGAATTCAGGTATGTGTTACCGGTGGGTTTAAATTTACAGAGACCCAGATGGGTGGATTCCCAGAGAAGTACTTCAACAAATCATTAAAATATGAATTTATTAAAAAGTATACTTATCAGCGGTTATTATCAGCAGAATTTTCAATACAGCATACACATCAGCAAACTCAGGAGTCCCGCCCTCTGCGACAAGAGGCTGAGTTGGTTTCAATTCTTCCTGGCACTTCTGCAGTCAGTGTTTCATCCAAGAATGAGGCTACTCTAACACTGACAAAGTCCTGGCCATATAGTCCACAGCAGTCCAGAGCACACTGTTTCATAGGTGCAAAATCCAGACTGCAACATTATATTACACATACCTCAATCATGAATGTATTGTCCCAGGATTAAGACAAGGTTGAAAAACACTTGACTAGTAGTAACCTTTGTCTATTGGCTAAAATCATATATTAGACACTAAAACAGTCTAAATCAGTTTAAGGGAATATATATATATATATATATATATATATAATATATATAAATATATATATATATATATACAGAGGCTGGAGGTGCGGCTCTCGAGGCTTAGATACTGATCAATAAACACACCGTGACACGGTAAATAGGTGATCAACGTTTCAAATAACTTTGTATTTTTCTTCAGGATAAAGGTCATAAAAAACACACATACCTTTATAGGTGAGTACATACAAGTGCAAACACAACGTGCCAGTGAGGAGAGGACCGCCCTTCCCCAGGAGGGGGTGTGTGACATCATCATTGTTCGTCCAGCTCAAGCTGTAGATGCTACATGGTTACCATAGTGATGTGTTAAAATCTACACGGACAAAGAATCAACATTTGTTAAACTCACAAATGATCTATCTTTCACAAATGTTATACATATCGCATGAAGGTATTAGCAGGTACAGTACTAATAAGTAATAGAACCAATCATGGATATGCACATAAGAATAAACATATAATTGTCTCTCTCTACAAACGGAAAAATAAGTGTTAGTCTCCAAATGCACTACATACATGGCATAAAGTGCTATCGGGAGTAAAGATATTATTTGAACACTGGACCAGGATGTGACTAACCAAGTTAAAAAAGCTAAATCCAACCATCCCAACTTGTCCACACAAGAAAGACATGCCATCCAAACACTATCTAAGAACGACCAATTAATTATAAGGCCGGCGGACAAAGGAGGCGGAATTGTTCTACAAGATCTGCAAGACTACCATGCAGAGATAATTTGCCAGTTATCGGACTCCTCAACGTACCGCAAAGTATCCACAAATCCAACTAAAGAATGTACCATCAAACTTAAAGAGATACTACAAATGGGAGTCGACATGAAAATCATCACGGAAAAGACGGCACAGATTTTGGTCCCGGAATTCCCGATCGTACACAGTCCCTAAGATCCACAAAAAAATGGATCCACCACCGGGACGCCCGATTGTGTCGGCAAATGGATCCCTACTTCAGCCAGCAGCGACTCTCCTGGACTCTATGTTACAACCATTGATACAAGCGCAATCGACCTTTTTACTTGACAGTACTTCTCTACTACGGGAACTTTATAACTTGCCCCCGCTCCCTGATCTATGTTGGTTGGCAACTATCGATGTTGTAAATTTATATACTGTGATCCCGCATGATTTGGGTTTGTCATCAGTACAGCGGTTTCGTTCCACCAAAAGTAATTTCTCTGCTCCAAAAATACAGTTCATACTTATGTTGTTGGAATTAATACTGACCAATAACTTTTTTATCTACAACAAGGAGTTTTTTATACAAATCAAGGGCTGTGCGATGGGTTCTTCAGTCACACCGGCCTATGCGAATATTTTTATGTTCTCAGTGGAGGATGATGTGTTTTTTTCTAACCAGCAATTTTCTTCACAGGTTGCCTTATTCAAACGTTACATAGATGACCTCTTGGTCATATGGATGGGCGCTGACACTGACCTTATGGAAGTGATCAATAACTATAATGCCACCGACAACCCTGTGAAATTTACTTACGAACTGATTAAAAATCAAGTCCATTATTTGGACATTGATATTAAAATCAACAACCAAACACTTGAAACCTCAGTATATACAAAAAAAAAACCAGACAGAAATACACTATTAAAGCCACAAAGTTGTCATCCTAAAAGTTTGATCCAGGGTCTGCCCTATTCCCAGATGATACGGGTCTTCCGTATCAATAATGATAGGAGCACATGCATTAAACAGATCGATGATCTTAT
This sequence comes from Crinia signifera, assembly GCF_055691185.1. Lineage (NCBI taxonomy): Eukaryota > Metazoa > Chordata > Amphibia > Anura > Myobatrachidae > Crinia > Crinia signifera. The sequence goes on from NC_139217.1 coordinate 155,033,535, forward strand.
CAGCAAATTTGTCAAAAGAGGATATACCATGCACCATCTACAAGAGTGCAAAAACAAAGTGCTTAAAATGGATAGATTAGCCCATATCAATAAAACAGCACCCACCGCAGCAGCTAATACAGCTGATACCCGCATACCATGGGTTAACAGATACTGTACAATACAGCCTCTACAATGGTAATATCCACAGTCAAAAAACACTGGCCCATTGTAAACTCAGATGCAACACTGCCCTTTACTACCAAAAGAATAATGCCTTGTTATTCCAGAGGCCGTAATTTACGGGATCTGTTAGTAAAAACTGAAGTGTCAATCACAGAATCGCCTAGTGTGTATGCTGGTTTTTTGAAGACTCCTAAAAACGGCTGTTTTAAATGTTCCTGTGTTACGTGCCAGTACCTTTTGACAGGAGACACATTCTCCCACCCTCACAGTGGCAAACAATATTTTATTCGCCATCACTTCACCTGTGAATCAAAATATATTGTTTATCAAATTATATGCCCTTGTAGCTTATGCTACATTGGCAAAACTGAACGAAAGTTCAAAGAGAGAATGGGAGCCCACCGTAGCGCCATCAAAAAAGCCTTGAGTAGCGGCCACAGCGATCAACCAGTGGCACGCCATTTCTTAGAGAAAAAACACCCTTTGAATACACTAAGATACCGCATAATTGATTGTGTAAAGCCATCCATTAGAGGTGAAAACATATCAAAAAAACTATTGCAATGTGAATCACGTTGGATTCACCGGCTTAATGTCATTGCACCCCGCGGTCTTAATGAAAATATTTCATTTGCAGTGTTCAAATAATATCTTTACTCCCGATAGCACTTTATGCCATGTATGTAGTGCATTTGGAGACTAACACTTATTTTTCCGTTTGTAGAGAGAGACAATTTTATGTTTATTCTTATGTGCATATCCATGATTGGTTCTATTACTTATTAGTACTGTACCTGCTAATACCTTCATGCGATATGTATAACATTTGTGAAAGATAGATCATTTGTGAGTTTAACAAATGTTGATTCTTTGTCCGTGTAGATTTTAACACATCACTATGGTAACCATGTAGCGTCTACAGCTTGAGCTGGACGAACAATGATGATATCACACCCCCCCTCCTGCGGAAGGGCGGGCCTCTCCTCACTGGCACGTTGTGTTTGCACTTGTATGTACTCACCTATAAAGGTATGTGTGTTTTTTATTACCTTTATCCTGAAGAAAAATACAAAGTTATTTTAAATGTTGATCACCTATTTTCCGTGTCACGGTGTGTTTATTGATCAGTATCTAAGCCTCGAGTGCCGTACCTCCAGCCTCTGTATGTATCGTTTCTGTGAGGGCACCGGCTGCAGCTAATATGCTGTTTTATGGGAGTGCCAGACCTACATCGACTATATATATATATATATATATATATAGACTATTATATATATATAGACTTTTGCTTACCTTGATAAAAAAAACCCGCAAGGGTTTGAAACGTTGGTGTTTAACTACACAGTCTCTTGACTATTTATTCCGTGATCGGACCGAGTGCCGCCGCCTCCAGCAAACTATATATATATATATATACACATGTATATATTCCCTTCTTGTCCTACCATCATTTATATTCATATGACAAACACCCACTATACTTCTAAAGATTATATTGTATATCAAAGCAAAATATAAACATTTATAGTATATTCCTACCAAGTTGTATTACAACTAGTGATGAGCGGGTCCGGATCTCCGAGATCCGGATCCGCACGGACGTCCTGAATCCGAATCCGGATCCAGGACGTCCGCGGACTCCCGCGCAGGCCCGGAGCCGAAATCGAGGCCCGACGTCACATTGGTGACGTCGGATTCTCGCGAGATCCGGATTACATAAAAGCCGGGACCCGCCGCCGCCATCTTCATTCTGTGGGGCGACGCAGAGCAGGCAGCAGTGCTGCCAGAGAGGGGGGTTTTATTTATTGCTCCGTGAGGGGGGTTTGCTGGAGCGTTGTGTGTGTCACTGTGCTGCTTGCTGCTAAAGAGCTGCAAGTACAGAGGGGGTTTAATCATTTTTATTGTGCTGCTGGAGAGTGATTTTTTTTTCTATATTGCTGTAGCCTGCTCATCTGTAATTTGTGTCACTGCTGCTGCTACAGAATACTACAGACAGAGGGGGGTTTATTGTACTGCCGCAGAGGGGGTTTTCTTTCTATATTGCTATAGCCTGCTCATCTCTAATTGTGTCACTGCTGCTGCTAGCCTGCTACAGAATACTACAGACAGAGGGGGGTTTAATAATTTTTATTGTGCTGCCAGAGAGGGTTTTTGTGCTGCCTGGCTACCTGTTATATGGTTGTAAACACCTACCAGGCAGTCACCTCTGTTGTTGCCAGTGCCACTACCTTGTACCTACCTCTCAGAGTATATAAAAAAAAAAAAAAAAAAAAATTAAAAATATAAAAAAAAAAAATTAAGTTGTTGTTGTTGCTGACACCACTGGCTGCCGTTAGATATCGCAGACTCAGTAATTAAATTTTTAACTGTGGTTTGCTGACGCCACTTGTTGTGTTACCTACCAGTGTATCCACTTTTGTATCTTGCTGCTGTTGTCACTGGCTAGTGACAACAACCAGCTGATATCTGGGTATCCAGTTTGCTGCCACCGCTGCCGTTACATATATCGCAGTAAATAACTCCGGTTTGCTGACGCCACTTGTTGTGTTACCTACCAGTGTAACTATCCACAAAATAAATATTGTATCTTGCTGCTGTTGTCACTGGCTAGTGACAACCAGCTGATATCTGGGTATCCAGTTTGCTGCCACCGCTGCCGTTACATATATCGCAGTAAATAACTCCGGTTTGCTGACGCCACTTGTTGTGTTACCTACCAGTGTAACTATCCACAAAATAAATATTGTATCTTGCTGCTGTTGTCACTGGCTAGTGACAACCAGCTGATATCTGGGTATCCAGTTTGCTGCCACCGCTGCCGTTACATATATCGCAGCAGTGGTCGAAGTGGGGCGGTATACGGGGGTATGCCATACCGCCACTTTAATCTGAAGATAAAAAAAAAAGTTTTTTTCCCCCTCAGGATGCTCTCTGATCACTCAGCAGCACATATTGTGCTTTTGTAATACCCCTGTACAACGGGGCAGTCTGGCAGGGGACGTTGATGGACAGGGGGGTGTCCGAAGGTGCGCACTATATTCACTCTTTACTTTTCCATACCCCCACTTCAAAATTTCCATACCCCCACTTCAAAATTTCCACTTCGACCACTGTATCGCAGTAAATAACTCCGGTTTGCTGACGCCACTTGTTGTGTTACCTACCAGTGTAACTATCCACAAAATAAATATTGTATCTTGCTGCTGTTGTCACTGGCTATATATAGTCCACTGGTGCTGCACTGCTGCCTGCACTGAATCTGCCAGTCTGGTGGTCTGTGGTCTGGGGCTCACAGCCTAATAAATAATAATGCCCTATATCTTATCTAGTTACCTGTGTGGTCTGGGGCTTACTGGCTAATAAATAATTAAATATTGCCTGCCTAATAAATAATTAAATACTGCCGTATATCTCTACCTTTGTGATCTGGGGCTCACTGGCTATACTGCCGTATATACCGTCTGGTCTGGGGCTCACTGGCTAATAAATAATTAAATACTGCCGTATATCTCTACCTTTGTGGTCTGGGGCTCACTGGCTATACTGCCGTATGTACCGTCTGGTCTGGGGCTCACTGCCTAATAAATAATTAAATACTGCCGTATATCTCTACCTTTGTGGTCTGGGGCTCACTGCCTAATACTGATGTATCTGTATAACTGCCTGCTGGTGCATACCCACTGACATATATTAATTGCACTCCAGTGGCGCTGTTCTGTGACATAACTCCGCTGCAGTGCCACTCTTACATGAGCCACGTGTTTGGGCCGCACACTTGTGTGGCTTAGCATAGTTATCCAGCTACCTCGGTGCAACCTTTTGTCCTAAAAACAATATTGTAAGGTGTGAGCTGTTCAGAATAGACTGTAAATGAGTGGAAATGAATGTTATTGAGGTTAATATAGCGTAGGAGCAAAAAAAACACCCAAATTCTGCGATTTTAGCAGTTTTTATGCTTTTTAACAAAAAAATCAGAACCCAAAACCCAAAAAATCCAAACACAAAACACTTAGGAGGTGTTTTGCCAAAACCCATTAGAACCCAAAACCTCAAGGTAATCAGAACCCAAAACCCAAAACCTGAAAAGTGGCCGGTGCACATCTCTAATTACAACCCTTTCTGACATAGAATTGAATTGTCAGTATACTTCCTGACATAGAATAATTAACTTCTATATCAGCATAGGTATGTTTACTGAGGCTTGTTTGAATGAAGCTAGTACAAAACAACCTGAGATCACTTAAATCAGACTAATGAAATATACTGTATATATTTTATATTTTTATCAGTCCTGCTACAATCCACCCTTGATCTCAGGTAGTTTTGCACAACACGCCTTCCAAGTTTCTTTTGTGTCAGTTATGATCTACCATTTTCTAAAACACAAAATGTAGCTGGGTAAAATGATTGTCCCAATCAGCCTGTCACATACACCATGGCGTTTACCCAAAGACCCCTGTGTCATGCTTAGCCCTGGACCCTCTGGGTACACTAAAACCATGGCGCTCACCTCTGCTCATGTCTCTGGCTTCACAGGGGTACATATGGCCGGGATGTCACCGCGTGGTGACACCGGTGTATTGTGCTCCAGTGCCATGCAGGGTGTGTGTGGCGTACCGCCATGTGTGTTTGTGCCTGGTCAGCGTCTGAGTGAAGGCCGGGGATTGCGCAGCTGCGTATCATCAGGGCCGGCTGGAATCCGTCGCCCTCTATGGCGGGCGCCATCTTCTTGGTTTCCCCAGCCTCTCTTGCACGGCTCCGCCTCACTCCCTGATTGCCTGACCAATCCCGGCACAGCTCACCTGGTAAGTACTGACTGCTCAGGCTAGTCCGGCAGTCAGTACAATGATGTCCATCCTGCAGCATCATTGCTCACATCTGGCTCTGTAGCACTCACTAAGCTCCTGAGCTTACTCGCTCCAACTTGGCTCTGTAGTCCTCACTACAAACCGAGCTTCTCCCTGAAGAGATCCTGCTGGCCGTTCACTGCTTCACGTACCATCGGACCCTGCTTACCGCCAATGTGGACCATGCAAGGTCAGGCTCTCTAAGTTGTCTCACCTTGCTACACTCCCGACGGTTACTTCCACGGTTACCTCTGGCAGCAGCCACGGTCTCACACAGCAAAGGACAACTCTTCTTCATCATTCTTCATTTACCAATATTCTTCAAACAACCATCCAATCCTCCAATCATCCAATCCTCCATTCTTCAAGCAACCATCCAATTCTCCAATCATTCAATCCTCCAATCATCCAATCTCTCAATCTTCAACCAATCATCCAATCTCTCAATCTTCAACCAATCATCCAATCTCTCAATCTTTAACCAATCATCCAATCTCTCAATCTTCAACCAATCATCCAATCTCTCAATATTCAACCAATCATCCAATATCTCAATCTTCAATCATTTATCCAATCTTCCAATTTGCAATACAATCTTCATTCGTTCTCCAACCCATCCAATCTTCAATTCCTTCTACAATCTAAAGACTTTTATTCAAGTTCCACTCTTCAAGTATATTGCAATATTCTTCAAGGACCAAGCTTCATCATGTATAGAAACTTTCAAATATATCAAGGGTTTTAACAAGGTCCAGGTGGGAGACATTCTTCACAGGAAGAGGAGCAACAGAACACGAGGACATGCACTGAAACTAGAGGGAGGAAGATTCAGGGGAAATGCGAGGAAGAATTTTTTCACAGAAAGAGTAGTAGATAAGTGGAATAGCCTCCCAACAGAGGTGGTAGACGCAAATACAGTAGTACAATTTAAACATGCTTGGGATAAGCATATTGATATCCTTACAAAAAAATAAGGATCAAATATGGTTTGAGGTAACATGTTTAAAAAAAGGGGCAGACTAGATGGGCCAAGTGGTTCTTATCTGCCGTCAAATTCTATGTTTCAAATTCTATTACAATAACTTACTGGACAATTGATTTTATATTTGCATGCCTGCCATATCCCAGTTATACCATCATTATCACTGTTTGCAATTATTAAAATCATTATATTTTATCTTCATTGTTTCCTCTACTCTGTCGCGGACACATCCTCAAACGTTAAAGCACTCAGCTTATGATATTCTACAGCTGGTGCTTTTACGTGCATGACAGTTTGTACTGACTCCATGGATCCAGCATCAAATCAACAGAGAGATGTTACTTCTGTACAACAACTGGTGGCCCGTTTAGATCTACAGGGGACCGCTCAGGAGTTAACCTACCAGGCTCTCCAGGGCTTGACACAAAGACTGGACATTCTTCAAACCATGGTGCAGAAAATCCAGGGTAATATAGTTACATCTGCACCCTTGTCTGTGTCCACTACAACAGGAGTTACGGCTCATCTCCAATTACCTACTCCAGACAAATTTGATGGGAAACCAAAAAATTGTAGGGGTTTCATCAACCAATGCGAAATTCACTTTGAACTGCAATCTTCATATTTCCCCACAGATAGGTCCAAAGTGGCCTATGTGATATCTCTTCTTACTGGCTCAGCCCTCGATTGGGCATCACCCTTATGGGAAAAATCAGATCCTCTACTAGCAGACTATCCTCGGTTTATCTCTACTTTCAGAATCATCTTTGATGAACCAGGACGTGTCAGTTCTGCCGCCACAGAAATTTTAAGGCTGCGTCAAGGATCCAGGACAATGGGTCAATACCTAATTCAATTTAAAATCTTGGCAACCGAATTGGCGTGGAATGAAGAGGCCTTTCTAGCAGTCTTCATGAATGGACTCTCAGTTAGAATCAAAGATGAACTTGCTGCTAGAGACTTACCTCCTAAGCTAGAAGACTTAGGGGGTTATTTTGGTTCACTCTTTCTGACAAGTTCCTTCTTAGATGGACAAAACCATGTGCACTGCAGGTAGGGCAGATGTTACTTGTGCAGAGAGAGTTAGATTTGGGTGGGGTTTTACTTCAAAGTGAGATCTAAATTGCAGTGTAAAAATAAAGCAGCCAGTATTTTCCCTGCAGAGAAACAAAATAACTCACCAAAATCTAATTCTCTCTGCACATTTTACATCTGCCCCCCTGCAATGCACATGGTTTTGTCCATCTAAGAAGGAATTTGTCAGAAAGAGTGAACCAAAATAACCCCCATAATCTCTTTATGCACTAAAATTGAACTAAGGTTCCGAGAAAGAGATCGAGAAAGAAATCGGTCTGAACCTAAACCTGTTTTTCTTGTTAATAAGCCATCTCATTCATCAAAGGAAGAACCTATACAGGTTCATCATTCTAAGTTAACACCAGCCGAGCGTCAACGTCGTCAAGTTGAACGCCTTTGTTTGTATTGTGCTGATTCAAAGCATTCCGTCGATACCTGTCCTAAGAAATCAGGAAAACGACCAGAACCTAACCTGTGAGGAAGAGGGCAGGTTAGGGGTTCTTACTTCCTCTCTCAACACCGAAGACTGTATTATTCAAGTTTCTTTGCAGGTCAAACATCACTTCAGACAGCTGTCTGCTCTCCTTGATTCAGGAGCAGCCGAAAGCTTCATCACCGCTGAGGTTGTCAAACGTTGGCAGATACCCACTACACCACTCCACCGCCCAGTATATCTCACAGCAGTGGATGGAAGTCGTATTTTGGGAGAGACTGTCACCCAAAAAACTCAACCTTTAATTCTGCAAACTGGCTTACATACAGAAAGAGAAAAAAGTGTGCTCTGCGCTCGGGGGCAGCAGCTTTTTATTAATAAATAAATTTGGATAACTGGGGAAAAAAGCGCTTATGTGTCAGGGTTATATAACATGGGTGGTGGCAAACAAAGGAAATTAATGTAATAAGGAAATACTGGTAAGTGATGTTGTGCTTAGCCGCTGAAAAAGAAAAATGGTTAGTATAAAATGTTTACAGCCCTTATAGGGCTTTTTGTGGGGAAGGGAGGTTTTGCGGGTCCCGGCTGTGGTTGGTGGTATACAGGGATGCCAATCCCGGGGCAATTTTTCAATCCCGGGAATCGGGATTGAAAAATGCTCAATCCCGGGATTCCCGGGATCCCGGGATTGGCATCTCTAATCAGTTTAGGCAAAAAAAATGCTACAAAGAAGCCCAGTCCCCCCCGCTACAGCCGCCCCGCACATTCATTTACTCACACCGGCGTCCGGGAGCAGGGCAGACAGGGCAGGAGCAGGAGGCATCAGCGGCGGTAACAGCAGCAGCAGAGCCGCCCGGAGGGCGGGCGGCCGACGCAGACAGGTCCGGTCCAGGTCAGAGATGATTCTGGAGCAGGTATGGGCAGTCCGACCTGCGCAGCGTGATGGTCAGAGGTCACGCTGCGCAGGTCGGACTGCCCATACCCGCTCCAGACTGCAGTCTGGGGATCAGGAACTCCTGGGTAGCGTCTGAGCACTCGCTCAGACGCTGCCCGGCATTAGAAGATCCAATCCCGGGATTCAAATCCCAGCGTTTTTTAGGCCAAATCCCGGGATCCCGCCGATCCCGGGATTGGCCACCCTAGTGGTATAGCACTATTAATGAAGATCCTCGGCAGCTCTAACTGTCCCTAAGCTTACCTAGGTCTTCTGGCTTCCCATTCTTCTTCCACGCCATGTGTCTTCCGGACCTCCGCGAGAATGCCACGATTACCGGAAGTTCGGATGTGATGACTTCCGGAATCGGCGGTGTGTGGACTTGAGTGTTCCCCGGCTCCAACGCGTTTCGAGAGGCTTGCTCTCTTTGTCAAGGATGCCTGGTGCTGGTGGGCACTTGGTTTTTATTCGTTTTTTCTTTCTTTCTTTATTTCCAAAACTCTATTTAAAAACGGAAACGGACAATCTTTTTGGCAGCAAGCACATGTATGTGATGTTCTATAGGAAAAAGCGGAGATGTGAATATGTTTTTCTAAACAAAGGGGGGATTTTTACAGAAAGGCGGCTAATTCAAAGTCAATGTTTAATCCTTTGGGTTGCAGAGTGTTTAGTTCATATATCCATTTTGATGTTCTTTGAATTGCCTGGACCTGGACAGAGCTGATACAATACAAAGAAACAAAGAAAATTCTGAAGCACCCATATTCTTCATCACTCAATATAATTCCAACCACAAAGCAATCGAACAAATAATAAACAAACATTGGCATGTCATTCAACTAGACAACGAACTAAAACCACTTATCCCTAAGAAACCAAGAATCATCTACAGGAAGGCCAGAAACCTAAAACAAGAACTAACAACAAGTTTCATTCCCATCAACGAACTAAGACAAGAAAACATATCCAAGGGCTACTTCCCATGCCTAAACTGCATAAGTTGTAGAACCACAAGAAAAAACTTCACAAATCCAATGACCTCCTTCACCTCAAATCAAACATCGAAACAATATAAACAGAAACAACATATAAGCTGCAATTCAAAGAACATCATATATCTGCTAGAATGTCCATGTGGACTACAGTACGTGGGTCAAACAAAAAGAGAATTAAAAAAACGAACAGCTGAACACATTTACAACATAAAGAAAGGACTCTCAACACACAGCTTGTCCAAACACTTCTCTGAAAAACATGGAAGAAACCCAGAAGAACTCAAAATCAATGCAATAGAACAAATCAATACAAATTGGAGAGGAGGGGACCATGTCAAAATCCTCAAACAAAAAGAAACAAAATGGATATATGAACTAAACACTCTGCAACCCAAAGGAATAAACATTGACTTTGAATTAGTCGCCTTTCTGTAAAAATCCCTCCTTTTTTTAGAAAAACATATTCACATCGCTTTTTCCTATAGAACATCACATACATGTGCTTGCCGCCAAAAAGATTGTCCGTTTCCGTTTTTAAATAACGTTTTGGAAATAAAGAAAGAAAGAAAAAACAAATAAAAACCAAGTGCCCACCAGCACCAGGCATCCTTGACAAAGAGAGCAAGCCTCTCGAAACCCGTTGGAGCCGGGGAACACTCAAGTCCGCACACCGCCGATTCCGGAAGTCATCACATCCGAACTTCCGGTAATCGTGACATTCTCGCGGAGGTCCGGAAGACACATGGTGTGGAAGAAGAATGGGAAGCCAGAAGACCTAGGTAAGCTTAGGGACAGTTAGAGCTGCAGATGATCTTCATTAATAGTGCTATACCACCAACCACAGCCGGGCCCCGTAAAACCTCCATTCCCCACAAAAAGCCCTATAAGGGCTGTAAACATTTTATACTAACCATTTTTCTTTTTCAGTGGCTAAGCACAACATCACTTACCAGTATTTCCTTATTACATTCATTTCCTTTGTTTGCCACCACCCATGTTATATAACCCTGACACATAAGCGCTTTTTTCCCCAGTTATCCAAATTTACATACAGAAAGAATACAGTTCTTTGTCATTCCCAAATCCTCGTATCCAATTGTTTTGGGACTTCCTTGGTTCCGTATCCATAATCCTAGTATCAATTGGGTAAATTCTCAAATCCAAAATTGGAGTACTAATTGTGCATCATCATGTCTTAAAACTTGGGCACCTACCCGTCAAGTCTCTCTTCAAATTCCAGAGGGGGTTACCTCTTCAATACCAAGAGTTCTCTGATGTCTTTTCTAAACAAGCTACTGATAAATTGCCTCCTCATCGTTCATTGGACTGTGTGATCGACTTAATACCAGGGAAGAAGCCTCCACAAGGTCGTACCAATTCTTTGTCTGTACCCGAAACTCAGGCAATGTCAGAATATATTAAAGAAAATTTGGCCAAAGGTTTCATACGTCCTTCATCTTCTCCGGCAGGGGAGGGTTTCTTTTTCGTGAAGAAAAAAGATGGAGGACTACGCCCTTGTATTGACTACAGGGGGTTAAATGAAATCACCATCAAAAACATATCCATTACCACTCATAACGGAACTCTTCGATAGAATCAAGGGAGCTACCATCTTCACTAAATTGGACCTTCGTGGTGCATACAATCTCATCCGCATCCGTGAGGGAGATGAGTGGAAAACCGCATTTAACACACGAGATGGTCATTATGAATACCTTGTCATGCCTTTTGGGCTAAGTAATGCTCCAGACGTTTTTCAGTCCTATATGAACGAGCTGTTTCGTGATTTAATTTACAAACATGTGGTAGTCTACCTTGATGATATACTAGTATTTGCTAACACTTTACAGAAGCATCGAGAGATTGTCAAGGAGGTGCTTTCCCGACTTAGGTAAAAATTTCTTTTTTGTAAATTGGAAAAATGTACTTTTGAAGTGTCATCCATACCTTTTTTAGGTTATATTGTTTCAGGGACCGGTCTAGAGATGGATCCAGCTAAAGTGGAAGCCATTCAGGCCTTGCCTCGTCCTCATACTCTCCGAGGGATTCAAAGATTCCTGGGTTTCGCAAACTACTACAGGAAATTTATTAAAGATTTTTTCACCATTGTTGCCCCAATAACTGCTCTCACTCGCAAAAATGCTAAACCTTCCAAATGGGATGATGAAGCCGCTGACGCCTTTTTGTTGCTCAAAAAGAAATTCATTTCTGCACCAGTGTTGACTCAACCAGATGTCTCTTTGCCTTTTATTCTTGAGGTTGATGCGTCTGCCATTGGTGTGGGTGCAGTCCTGTCCCAGGTGAGAGCTGATGGACAGTTGCTTCCATGTGGTTTCTTCTCTAAAAAATTTTCCCCGGCTGAACAAAATTATGCTATAGGGGACCAAGAATTATTAGCAATTAAAATGGCCTTGGAAGAGTGGCGGTATCTTTTAGAGGGGGCGGTTCATGTTATTAGTATCATTACTGATCATAAGAATTTACTGTATTTGAAAAATGCTCAATGTCTTAATCCCCGTCAAGCCAGATGGGCATTATTCTTTTCAAGATTTAATTTTAAATTGTCTTTTTCTCCTGGAGCAAAAAATCGAAAGGCAGATGCTTTGTCTAGATCATGGGAGACGGAGGAGGAAGGGAGATCCTATAAAGGAAGTCCAATTGTGGATCCACTGGCGTTTGCGATAACAACAGTGCAAGTTCCAATACCACCAGGTAAAACTTTTGTCAAGTCTAATTCAAGACAACAGATTCTTCGTTGGGCCCATGACTCTAAGTTTTCTGGCCATCCCGGGGTTCAGAAAACATATGAATTCCTGTCACGTCAGTATTGGTGGCCAGGCCTGAAGAAAGACATTCAAGACTATGTTGCTTCCTGTCCTCACTGTGCCCAACACAAATCTTTCAATCTTGCTCCAGTAGGTGCTATATTTATGCCCTAACCCAGCCCATTATGATAATTTTGGTCACATGTGACGTGTCAATAGCCCAAATAGAGACAGTGTGTACGGTGGTACAATCTTTTTCTTGCGACTGTTTGGACGGGAGTACATCGGACGTCGCAAGTAAAATTGTACAGGTGTGTACACGCGTGATCGGCTGTTGTTTGTGGACGGTCCGACGGAAGTACGGTCGGCCAAACGGTTGCAAGAAATAGGGATTGTTTAGATGTGTACCCAGTTTAAGACATTCAGTACCACCGCATTTACACCCCGCATAAACTTTGACCTGACACTGACCAGATTTCCACTGCACATCACAAAGTGAGACCGTAGATCGCATCAGAAGTGAACCTATGGAGGCTAAAGGTATCCCAAAAAGGAACACCTGAATTCCTGTCAGGAATCGCACTTCTGTGACACGGCAGTGGAAATTTCTCAGCCAAAGGGGACCCCATATAGGTGTGATTGAAACACCAACAAAAGATTATTTACCCAAGCCCTTCACACAATTCCTTCCTCCTACATCACCAGTTTATGAACAATAAAATCTACAATTTACTTTATACTGTAGATTTTCTTTCTTTCAGATTCACTTTTCTATACACCCTACACTTACAGATACAACAGCATAAAGGCAGCGCTAAAGCATAACCAAATGTAACATTATTATTCAATAAGGGACCGGGAAACCTTAAAAGCTTGGCAGCGCCTGACCAACACAACAAAACCAGCGAGTGCAGTGCATCCTGTGTGGTATGGGACTTCGACAGTCGGGATTCCGACAGTCATTATCCCGACAGTCATTATCCCGACGTCGGGATCCCGTCTGCCCGGAGTCAGACAGCATGGCGAGCGCAAAAAAGCCCCTTGCGGGCTCGCTGCGTTCGCCACGCTGTGGGCACGGTGGCTCGCTACGCAAGCCAGCTATTCTATTCTCCCTCTATGGGGGTCGTGGACTCCCACGAGGGAAAATAGCGGGTGGTCGTCGGGCACCCGGCTGTCGGCGTTTTGACAGTTGGGATCCCGACTGTCGGAAACCTGTCCGGCACCCAGTGCATTACCCCCCATTTTTCCACACACCCCACAGCCTATAACACTAACCCCACACACACACACACTGCAGCCTATAACAATAACCACACACACACCCCACAGCCTGTAACCCTAACCACACACACCCCGCAGCCTGTAACCCTAACCATGCACACCCTGCAGCCTATAACCCTAACCATAGACACACACCGCACAGCCTATAACCCTAACCATACACACCTACCGCAGCCTTTAACCCTAACCATACGCACACCCCGCAGTCTATAACCCTAACCATACACATACCCTGCAGCCTATAACCCTAACCATAGACACACACCGCACAGCCTATAACCCTAACCATACACACCTACCGCAGCCTTTAACCCTAACCATACGCACACCCCGCAGTCTATAACCCTAACCATACACATACCCTGCAGCCTATAACCCTAACCATAGACACACACCGCACAGCCTATAACACTAACCATACACACACCCTGCAGCCTATTACCCTAACCATACAGACCTACCGCAGCCTTTAACCCTAACCATACGCACACCCCGCAGTCTATAACCCTAACCATACGCACACCCTGCAGCCTATAACCGTAACCACACACACCCCGCAGCCTATAACCCCAACCATACACACACCCCGCAGCCTGCAACCCTAACCATACACACCTCGCAGCCTATAACCCTAACCATACACACACACACCCCTCAGACTATAATCCTAACCATACACACACCCTGCAGCCTATAACCCTAACCATACACACACACCCTGCAGCCTATAGCCCTAACCATACACACACGCCTTGCAGCCTGTAGCCCTAACCATACACACACCACATAGCCTATAACCCTAACCATACACCTCCCCCCGCAGCCTATTACCCTAACCATACACACCTCGCAGCCTATAACCCTAACCATACACCTCCCCCCCCCCGCAGCCTATTGCCCTAACCATGCACACGCCGCAGCCTATAACCCTAACCATGCACACCCCGCAGCCTACAACCCTAACCATGCACACACCCCGCAGCATTTAACCCTAACCATACACCCCCCAGCCTATAACCCCCTCAGTGCCCCTATGTGTACGCTGTCGCCCCCTCCCCTCAGTGACCCCATGTGTCCCCCACTCACTGGCCCATTGTGTCTCACTGGCCCTTGTGGCCTTCTCCCCCCACACCCCCTGCCCGCACCTCTCACCCGGCCGACCAGTGACCAATGGCTTTCATCTGCTCTGGGGCTTCTCCTCTCCCAGTCCTGCATAAACACAAACTGGCTAGGCCTCGGTCTCTCGCTGTGGCTTCCTCCCTAGTACTGCCTGCTCTGTCAGACCTCAACTAAACCCCCCTCCTACACCCACACCCCCGACGATGCACCAGTGCTGATTCCCCTGTCGGCGGGCACCCGCTGTGGGCTTTGACCATGACCCAACTCTTTTCCGACGGCTCCATCACCATCCTGCCTGAGCTTCAAGTGAGGTCTGCTGCTGCTACGTTCATTTCTTTTAATTATATGGTACGCCAGCACCTTAAGTTACGTTACATTATTTTACCACTAATTACATGTGATTTATGTATATTTTTGTATATGACTTTATTATGTGTTTATAAAATATTTTTGATATTTCAATTGAACTGAGTCTTGTGCCATTATTGAAAAGGGGGAACTATATTACATTTAATTTTTAACTTTAATAAAAGGTTAATTGCTAATGCTGTGTGTGCTTTCCAATTGTTATCTTTTGTTTCTTACAAGCTGGTTTGCTTGTTGTCATATGCGGCTTTCCTTGGCTGTTATTATTTTTATTCAATATACTGTAGCACCAGAGGTATGGTGTGACTCATTACCTCCCTCCCTTTTTGTTTAGACTGAAATAGGTCACATTTCTCTTAGCAGAATTTGATCGTACCCAAAAAACAAATTTGATCATTGCACAAAACCAAAATGGCCCTGGCAGGGCTGCTGAGCATGCACAGTCATGTGTATCTCCTCCCACGGTCCTTTGCAGGGAGGACCTAGGGAGGAGGCACATGCGCAGTAGCCCTCTCGGGGCCATTGCTGCACCGGGCAGAGATCCACAGGGAGCCTGCCACCCTGGTCACCCCATCGACACTCCCCGTTAACTCCAGCGATGCAGTCTGGAGACTGCACCACTGTCATGCCAGAAATGGGAGGCCTGGCTCTGTGTTCCCGCTTAGCATCTGCAGACACCGGGGAAGAGGGGAGCGGCTGCCTGGAACTCGCTGCTGGAGGGGAAACCACCAAGTCAGACAGAAGGAGCAGATTGGTCGCCATCCCCGGGAGGAACCCCCAGTCTGGTGGAGTTCCATGACCTGGTAGGGTCAGCGTGTCATGTATAGGTAGGCATCATTGACTCTGGCACCTGTATCCTAACTCTGTACACACACACACACACCCATAGCCTATCCATACATTCATATGTACGCTCACACACACACACACACACATATGTAGCCTAACCCTATCCATACATACATACTCTCACACCCGCAGCTGTCAAGTATATCTAGGGATAGGCATCATTGACTCTGTGTATGTGTGTGTGTGCAGGGTTATAACACAGTTGCCAAGCACACACACCAATAGCCTATCCATATATGCGTGCACATACACATGTAGCCTAACCCTGTCCATACACACACGTAGCCTAACCCTGTCCATACACACACGTAGCCTAACAGTATCCATACACACATAGCCTAACACCATCCACACACACACATGTAGCCTACCCTATCTGCACACATGCCCATCCACACACTCTATACATACACACACACACACACACACGCTGCCTAACTCTATCCATACACACACAGCCTAACCTTATCCATTCATACACCCATAGCCTAACCCTGTCCACACACACACACACACACACTCGCAGCCTAACCCTATCCATACATTTTTAATTTGATCTCTGCCCGAGGCAAGGGGCATGGCCTCACCGGAGAAGACTACCTTACACCCCAGTTTTTGGCCCTGCACCAACAGACCTTTGCCACCACAGGAAGAATTTTTTTTACCATATTAAGCCCCTTACAGTAATGTCCCCTGCACCATATGCCCCACCCTGCAATGCCCGTGATACATTATGCCCTACAGTATAGCTTCTACACACTGGGTGTTATGCTCATTGCCAGGGCTTTTATGCTCTGGGACGGGTGTCATACTCCTTGCCAGAGGTTTGTAATGCTTGTAGCCAGTGGTAATGCTTGTTGCCAAGGGTGTGTTATTGTTAAACATTTTTAAAAATCCAATGTTTATTTTTACAGTGAAATTTTACATTTCTGAATTTAAAAAAATAAATTGAAAAAAAGCTATGAAATTCCAAAGACAAAAAACCTTGCGGTTTCACATGTCCCATTAAGGCTTCTTACACATGATCTGGCATTTCTGAAACCTGTTGTAACTCTTCCACTCAAACGCCAAAAAGCAATGAAATTACGATCATTAAAGGTGCCCACAGACGCTACAATTATCGAATGCGTTTTGTACTTTTTAAGCACAAATTGCATCTTATGTACAATTATTGGATGGTGTTTATGTTCCCGGGAGCCCGATATTGTATGTCTAAAAAAGTACGTGCTGCACGTACTTTTTAGACTACATCTGAAATTTAACATTACAAACATGGGTTCATCACATGCATCCAAGTGCACATCTCATAGCAAGCTGGAAGAAAAATTGTATAGAACCATTGTACAGTCAAAAACGCATAGCACAGTACAATTGTAGCGTCTGTGGGCACCTTAAGGCTGACGCCTTAATGGACGTGTTCCTTGCGCAATACAGATATGGTACGCCATCACAGCCTGTGGGTAAGTGCAGATTCAGCACTCTCACAGAGTGAGATTGCTGTCACTCACACAATGGTGGAGCTGCTAATTCACAGATTTGTGTGCTCATTGGAATACACACATGCAGTCTATGCAACTGAAGGTCTGAGCAGTAAACAGAGCCGAGAGGATGGGGTAAATATGGTGTTGATTGGGGTAGGAGGCAGTGTGGTGCAGATGGGGAGGAACAGAAATGCATAGATGGTGGGAAGGCTAAGCAGCACTGATGGGGGACTAACGAAGCAGATGGGTGGAAAACAGTGGCACAGATTGGGGAAGGTAAGACAGAGTGATGCGATTGGGTGGGAAACAGAGGAGCAGTTGGAGGAAAGAGCACTGATGGGGGAGGGGGTTTGGAGCAAAGGGGATAAAAGGAAAACAGAGCAGTACAGATGGAGAGGGGAGACAGCAGTACAGATGGAAGGACACTGTCATGGATGAGGCAGGCAGAGCAGCCTGGATGGAGGGGGAGACAGAGTATCACTAATAGAGGTGAAGCCAGTGGCACAGATAGAAGGAAACAGTCGCATCTGTGTGGAAAGACAGGGCAGGGCAGATGAGGAAAGACACATTGGTGCAGATGAGGGAATACACACAGCAGTAGGTATCGGGGAAGACAGAGCAGCCTGAAGGCGTATAGGAGAAGAAAGTGTAGATGCATAGTAGTTGGGAGTATTATAGTTTTTGCAATTATGAAAGATGTTTCTGGTAACTGCATGTGAATACTAAATGAAATGGATATAGGTATTGCATGTGAAAGATGTTGGACTCTCAGTGGGATAGTTCTAGTAATAGTGTTTATTCTAGCACCCGCTATCTTTGAAAACCAATGCAGTTCCTCTACCCTGTCTGGGGTGGTGTTGTCTGCTGTAGTGTTTCTAGCACAGGTCTGGTTTGCAGTGCTGATATACAGATCACACTGTGCTAGAAGCGCTACAGCAGACAGCTACACCCCAGGCAGGTAAGAGGAACTGCATGGGTTTTCAAAGATGGCGGGTGCTAGAATGAACACTATTGTAACTCAGAGGTATAGACAGTTTTAGATGATTGCAGGTACTTATTAGGATGAGTGCACCACATAACTGCTCAGACCTTCAGTGGTATGTGTGTATTCCAATGAGCACACAAATCTGTGAATTAGCAGCTCCACCATTGTGTGAGTGACAGCAATCTCACTCTGTGAGAGTGCTGAATCTGCACTTACCCACAGGCTGTGATGGCGTACCATATCTGTATTGCGCAAGGAACACGTCCATTAAGGCATCAGCCTTAATGATCGTAATTTCATTGCTTTTTGGCGTTTGAGTGGAAGAGTTACAACAGGTTTCAGAAATGCCAGATCATGTGTAAGAAGCCTTAATGGGACATGTGAAACCGCAAGGTTTTTTGTCTTTGGAATTTATTATAGGGTGAGTGTGAATTTTTCTTCAAAGTGTTGGTTTTATAGTTTAACATAATGTAAGTTATGTTGAATGAAGCACACGTTGAAATGTGTAGCAGATTAAAATGCATGCGAAATCAAACGTCAGGGGTAACATGTAATAATATTTAAACTTTGTTTGCAGGTGGCATGATTTTAAAACCTCCTTCAAGAGGAAAATGACCGCACGTTGGAACCACAGCCACACCTCTGGGGCTGGCCCCATGCCACACCGACTGCAGCTCACCCCCCTGAAGGAGTTGGCTCTGCCGTGCATTGCTATTGAGGAGGTCCGGGGGGTGAGCAACATGGACAGTGAGGCCCCAGTGGAAGTTTTTGCTGCTGATTTAGAAGGTAATTTGTTTGCATGGCATAAGTAGTTTGTACTAATTTTCTAGGAATGTGTTGTAATTGTACGTTTCTCTTTCAGCATCATCGTCAACGTGCGGGAGTGATACTCTTGCAACCATGCTGCAGCAGCAGCAGCCAACGTGCAGCAGCAGCTGTGCTGCAACCATGTGCAGCAGCAGCAGCCAACGGCCACACAGGATTTGGACAGGTGGGTGCAGATGCTTGGGCAGATTCGCCAGCAGGGAGAGTTAGCATCAGAGCGGCTGCGTAGGACCGAGGAGGTCATGCAGGGTATTGTCAGCACCCAGCAGACAATCGCTGGCAGCCCCCAGGCCATGGCTGCCACCCAGCATCCCATAGCTGGCAGCCTGCAGGTGTTGGCAGATCAAGCCCTGCACGAAAATGACCTCCTCCTCCGCCACAATGAGATTGTGGCGGAGATACTTAACACCAATAGGGCTCTATTGTCAGTCGTTTCTGGTGCATTCCCAACACCAGCACTCCCTGCTGGCAGAAGGGGAAGACCATCCCCCCCTTCCCATCATCTGCTCCACCTGCCCCACCATCCCAACGTGGCCGAGGAGCTGCTGCACGTGGCAAGGGCCCTACCAGGGCCAAACGGCCCCGCTAGTGAACTTGGCTCCGCATTAATCTCCACCCTTATGTCTTCCCAAATCTTTCATTTTGCTGTGTGTGTCAGCTTCATGTGGGCAACCCAATCCCGTGCACAGGGTACCCACATTTGCCCTCGGTTCGAATGTTTTGTTTGGTTCCCCTGTTGCCCTCTTTCCGCTACCATTACTGTGTGCTGTACTTGAAGTGTTGGTGCTATACTTTTGTTGTGAAGCCACCTGATGTGTTCCTAATGATTCTGCTGTGGATATGTATGAAAAGAAGACATTTTTGTACTTTTTGGTTTGTTTTGTAAATTCGTGTTATGGTACCTTTATTTTTTGGCATGTGCCAAATAACATGCTATTACAATGTTATGCTTTCCCTAACTGTAATAAATTTTTCATTTGATCCCCAAATGTGTGGTGTTATTACTGAATGTAAAAGTGACATGTATATTTATATTAGTGATACCAAGTTCTGTCCATTGCTTGCAGTGTAAATGTGTCTAAAAAATGCAGCCGTGCTTTCAGCATATATTTGTGTGTTTTGTAATTGTCCATTTAGGCTGCAATGGTTCCAATTGAAGCAATGAAAAGAGTGTAATTAATGAGTAATGAGTAGAGGAGTGGATTGTATTGTGTTCAGCTGACAGTGGTTCAGGTGCGGCCATACTAATTGGGCGATCCGAATGCCTAGCGCATGACCGAGTGGTGTCCGCAAAGTAATACTTGCTTATGAAGACCGCATATTTCCTGGCTGTTGGTTCGTTTGCAGTTGGTGTTCTGTCCAAATGCACGCCTACCAGAGTTAGTGCACTCCCTCGTGTACGCCCATATTTACGCCCAGTTTAGCCCACTTTGAAACTACGCCCTTGTATAGTTCCGAATGACGCCCATATTACGCCCATATTGCCCGAGTGAATGCGGTGCACATTTCTGTACGGTATAAGTGAGAACGAGTACGGAGACCGTGCGTGGCACATGCGCATAGCGTTGCCTACGCATGCGCAGACGGCTAAAAAACGCCATCCGAAAGAATTCGGAAAATTACGCATCGACCAGAATAAGGCCCAATGTGTAGAAGTTGTATATGGTGTGGTACACTACACTCAAGGACACGCCCCCTGTTGAGTGGCCACACCCCTTTTCCGGAGCACGCCTTCGGCACACGCACAACTACATCCTTCAATTTTGTCGCCATGGTGGGCCTGCATACTTTAAATGCCAGGGCCTATTTTTAATCCCATTCCCACCCTCTCTCTGCCGCTCTCTTAGCATGGGCACCACTAACACCGCCCCTCCCCCACCCAAACCCTCTTTTATCATGGTGCCCCCCCTGTCATTTTATCCTGGATCCGTTTATCCTGGAGATGTTTTATATTGTAGTGAGTGCCAATAGATGATGGTAGAAATGCCTGATTGGCAGTGTTAGACAAACCCATTGGGATGCAGCCCTTTGACAGTGCACCCCCTAATTAAATGTGCTGTGCAGGCCTATGGCCGCAGGCTTAGCGCCCTGACTGCTAGTGAGCCCAGCCGCCACACATGAACAGATGACAGGACCGGCTCTATTCTCTCATTTATTGGAACATGAGGGTTGTGTGGGTTTGGGATTACGTTGTGGGGGGGGGGGGGCAGAAATATCAGTGTACAGGGCCCCAAGATTTCTGTTGCCGGCCCTGAAGGTATCTCCTGGTTCTAAATAGCTGCAAGTTGTGCAACCTAGGCACCGGGCTTTTTGCTGAGAAAGTGTGTCGGGGCTGTGGGATTTTGTGTTGTTACATTAGTTTGCATAACCCAATCTTTTATGTTGCGTCCTCTGCGATAGCAGGGGGTTAAGCTGTTCTTCTGTAATGTCGATAAGTCGGTGTCCCTCGTTATAAGTGGCCAAAATTGTTTAGCCACTTTAGTGATGATATGAATTGAGGGAGTGTGGTCCATGATAAAGATGGACTTGTTCATGTCATCATTATTGGTTCAGGGGCAAATGCAGGATTTTCAGAAGGGAATTTCCAGAGGGGCGGAGCAAAGCACGGAGATGGACACTTAGGTGACCCAGTATATGCCTGGTCAGTTAAAGTATTATAGATAGACCAAATGTATATAAATAATAATAATAATAATAATAATAAAAAAAAAAAAATATATATATATATATATATATATATACACACAGTGGCGTAACTACCGAGGGTGCAGCTGCTACGGGGCCCGTGCTGTTCCTAGGGCCCACAGCTCCCCCTGCACCCAGTTACACTAAAAGTTTAGGCAAAAAAGGGCATGAAGTGAACCTCAGCCGCCGTCAGCGCCCTAGCGATGGACATGACCACAGTCCTCCTGGGTTGCCGGAAACTCAGCGCCCCGCCTCTCCATGGCGCCTCCCTCCTCCAACAGCCGCGCCTGCAGCCCTGCACTAAAATTGAGGAGAAGCTGTCCTCTACCCCCGCCCAGCAGAGTCTGCACCAACCATGAGACGAAGCAATCCTCTCCCCCCACCCAGCAGAGCCATCGCCGACCTCCTCCAGCAGCCGCACGCGCGTCCTGCAGCCCTGCACCGAACTTGAGGGGACGCCATTCTCTTCCCCCGCCCAACAGAGCTGCCGCCGACCTCCAGCAGCCGCGGCCCGCACCGACCATGAGCGAGGGAAGCTGCACTAGGGCTAGGCCTGCAGTGCTGCCTCATGCTTCCATGCAGGGATGAGTCCACTCTGTATCCAGCTTGGATTCCCCTTTCGCTGCCCTCCCCCTTCATCTTGTGCCAGGATCTACTGACACTCTTCAGGCTGCAGCTTTCGGTAAGTGCCAGAGAGCCCTGTACATACCTACCCCCTTGTTTGCATATGCGTGAAACGATATCACCCCTACCCATCTGTGTGTGACCCCCTCCTACCATCCTAATCCCCTGTGTTACCCCCTGTAACTTTTCCTCTGTGTGCGTGTGTGACACCTGTTCCACACAGCCCCTGTGTGTGTGACGCCTTCTCCCCCCTATCACCTTACTATGAACTCCTGTACCCCATTCATGTGTGTATGACCCACCTGTAACCCCTACCCCTGTGTGAGTGAAATCTTGTCCCCTACATTCTTTCTCCTGCGTGAGACACTCTGTACCCCTTTGTATGACATTGTTTACACCCGCTATCCCTGTGTGTGACCCCCCTACCCCTGTGTGATTGTTTTTGTGACACCTTTCACCCCACACTACCTGATTTTTTTTGTCACCCTGTGCGTCCCCTCATTCTACAAGGGGGGCCCTTTCAAAAGTTCGCTATGGGGCCCTGACAGTTCTAGTTACGCCTCTGCACACACACATATATATACATATATATACATACATACATATAAATACATATATATACTAATACAGGGGCGTCAACAGCAGTGTAGACCCCTGGGCATTGCAATGTATTGGGGCCCCTACCGATCCTCCAGCGGTAGGGGTGGGGGAAGCTTTGATGTCCCGCGGGTGGTAGGGGGTATTATATCAACCGCTCAGCATGTAGGGCCTGGATCAGTAATTTCCACTAATTACCCCTTTACTGCACAGATGGTCAGGGCAGCCGAGAGGAATTCCGGGCCCCGGTAAAATTTTGGGGGTGTGGCCTAAGTGTGGGAGGTGTGCGCACCTCCTGCACTTAGGCCACGCCCCCAAATGTTTAGAGAAAGGTTGAAAGAAAACTCTAAAAACTGTAATCTCAGCAGCAGCACACACTTACAGCATGTGCTGTGCTGACAGCAGGCTCAGCATGACCTCTTACGCTGTCAGTGAGACACTCATGCTGAGAAGTGTGTGCTGCTGTTGCCACCTGGGAGGGACAGAGGGGGAAGGGAGGGGTCGGACCAGGGCCCCTCCAGCAAGCCTGGGCCCGGGTAATTAGTACCTGCTCCCCCCCTCTCGGCTGCCCTGCAGATGGTGGGAGTTGGGGTGGGATAAGGGGGCATTAAGCTGAATGAAGGGGCCCTAATACATAACTTCCAGGGTGGTAGAGGATGTTTAATATGCAGAGGAGGGGTGTATAGTGGAGTGGGCTTATTATTCATAATTTTCTGGTGGGAGGACAGCTTGCTTGACTGCAGATATCTCCAGTTCCCAGAAATAGATTTCTTACATTTTGATGTAAATAAAAACTAGAGAATCCCACCTACCAAATTGTATTGGGGACTAGGAGATCAGGATTCAGGATGCAGAGCAATCTGCCAACGAGAATATAAAACAACATACCAGGTGTGTGGAGCTGGAGCAGTAACCAGCTGCTGGAAGGCTGATATCTCTGGTTCTGGGAAAAGTAGAGACAAGCTACTAGTGTTCCTCAAAGGGGGAGAGTCCCAGCTTTTGGAATATATCCTCAGAAAAACTCTGGGTCAAAAAGAAACTGAAATATTTGACTGGGAAGAGCAAATAACAGGCTTGGATGGGAACCACTGCTTTGAAGTCAGATATCTCCTGTTCCCTATGGCCGATTTTTTTAATTCTTGTACCCGTGGAAAGAGGGGATCCTCAGCTTTCAGACTAGGCCCTTAGACTCCTAGGGGGGGGGGGGGTTATAGGTAATCAGAATCCCCCCCTGCGTGCGCCACTGCGGTTCTTGGTTCCATGAACTGTTCTTTGGGAATAGACATTACTTTGTCATAAGCCTCCTGTAGAATCTGGACACTATCCTCTCTGCAAGAATTTGTCCCGCATGACGGTAAGTTGTTTTTGTTCATCTTCTATTGCAGAGCAGATGCGTCTCACACGACAGTATTATGAGTAGGGTTGAGATTTTTTTTAGAGGTTCTGGATGGTAACTAGAGGATAATAGTAATGAGTTGCCGTCTGTTGGCTTACTGAATAAAGTTGTAGCAATTATACCTCCTTGTAGCAGCGGCGTAGCTTTGTTTGGGGCGCTCCCCCTCAGTTAATGGGGGGCGCCACCCCCCCTCCCCGCCCGGCCGGCCCCCCCTTGCCCCCTCCCCCCATTGCCACATGCTTACCTGTCCGCGCGTCCCGGCTCCCCTCCTGGCTTCAATAAATTCTATGCAGACGGACCACGATAAAATGGCCGCCCCCATATCGCAGACAGTTTCAGAGAACAGTCTGATTTATGGGGCGGCTATTTTATCATGGTCCGTCTCCATAGCATTCATTGAAGCCAGGAGGGGAGCCGGGACGCGCGGACAGGTAAGCATGCGGGGGATGGGGGGCGGGGGGGATTACTATAGCACCGCAGCCCCCCCGGCGCCCCCATATGCACAGCACCCCCGCAACCGCGGGGGCTGCGGTGCTATAGTTACGCCACTGCCTTGTAGTTTTACCCTCACATCCAGAAATGATATTTCAGTATCGTTGCTGCTGTAGGTGAACTTGATGTGCTCATCCTGTGTGTTCAAATCAATCATCATGGTGTTGAACTCCTCATTAGTGCCGCTCCAAACAATGAAGATATCGTCAATGAAACTATATATATATAGACATTGTAGGGCTCTGCACACACTAAATTAACTGATAATAAATAGTGGAGATTTGGTTCATGAATTGATCAATGCATTTAAGCCTGCAGCCCCCTTCACGGGACCCCACATGTCTGCAGGTCCTAACACTATCACTGAAAATGGATACAATACACATAGCTATCACATCAATGTTTGATTCCAGGCATGCTATCTGGTCTAAAGCTCACAGCACACTATGCTTTTATAGGTGAGCAGTTACCAACACACCTGTCACTAATCATCTAGGGAAATGGTTAACATAAGCTATGTTAAAACAGGGTGCATTTGAGCCTGCAGCCCCCTTCATGGGTCCCGTGAACGGGGCTGCAGGCTTAAATGCATTGAGCAATTCATGAACCAAATCTCCACTATTTATTATCAGTTAATTTAGTGTGTGCAGAGCCACTATAATGTCTGTTTAAACAATGTGGTCACAAGCCATAGGGCACCCCAAAACTAGGAAAGGTGAGTGCCGATGTTTAGTGTAGATATCTATCATATATATATATATATATATATATATATATGATAACCTGATGAAAATTTGCATAAAATTGAAACGTTGTTATTAATTGGCGTCTCTTCTCGATTATTGACCATTGGCTACGACTGCCACACCATTGTTCCTATCGATGTTCCCAAAACATAGATGGTCGGGACCTAGCGCTCGATGTTTTGGGCATCAATAGGCGAGGGTCGAATAGTTTGATGCCATCGATGGATGGCATCAAATGGGGTTTTTTTTCTCCCCCTGCTGGCTGCTGGCCAGCTGCCCGGCTATACTACCCTCTCCGAGTCCTAGACATTGGGCGGTATTCAATGTGAATACCTGCGAGGTGCAGCGAATCCTTTTTAGGATTCGCTGCACATTCGCCACGTTCCGGAGCCAGCGGGCTCCGGTATTCAACGTGTCAGGGGCTCGCTGCCCCTGACAGGCGAATATGAGCTCCTGCGGCGAATGCCACAGGGAGCCTGAGGAGGGTGCCAGGCAGAGAGATGGAAGTCTCTCTGCCTGCACCTGAACGTTTGTGGGGGGCAGGTGGGCTCCCCGGGTGCCAGGCAGCAGGGGGCCGCGTATATTCACTATACCCGATCGTAACATCGGGTGCAGTGAATATATGAATATGTAATGAGCGGCTCGGCTCCGGCGCCCCCTGCTGGCTGCTGTGTAATAGCACATGAATAAAAATAGCATGCCCCTCCTCAGAATAAAATTCCTGATTTTTTGACACCAAATGTAAAAAACAAAACACTTTATTTTAAAAGTTCACATTCCACTTCACCATAAAAAGATAGCGATTGCTACTCGGTGAATCATGGCGAAAAAAACCTTCAAATGTATTCGCCATGTGGTCATTGAATAGGGTGATTCACCGTTTTTGTAAAAAATTCGCCAAACAGCACAAATTCGCCATAAAAACATGGCGAATCAGGCTCATTGAATACCGCCCTGTGACTCACTTTTTCTGAATTGATGAATGATGTCATCAATGCATCATGTCATGCTGTGCAGTGGCACTGGGAGTTGGGACTGTCTTGAAGTCATTTGTGCGCATGTGCGCACTGGCGGTGGCCTGCCTGATCTCTCAGTGCAGCCCAGGGAAGAGTGCAGCGGTTGCACCACTCCCCCCGGAAACAAGACAAGTTGAGCAGGAGCCGGCCGATGGTTCCCACCATCGTCTACTTGCGCATGCGCAGAGGAAGTACGGGCCCGGGGCGGCCGCCGCCTTGAGGTACGCACATGCACAATAGAACTGTACCTGGCGCGCTGGATAATAAGGTTTCTTCTGCGCATGTGCGCGGCGCGCACGCACCCGGCGGCGGCCACATTCTTCCTATGCGCAAGTAGACAATGGTGGGAACCATCGATGGCTGGCGATAGAATGGTTTATAGCCATCGATGGTTCCGGGATAAACTGCCATTGATGGGAACCATCGATGGCTGGCGATAGAATGGTATATAGCCATCGATGGTTCCGGGATAAACTGCCATTGATGGGAACCATCGATGGAAGATGCGTCGATGGCCATCCCTAGTACTGTCTATGTGCTGGTCCTTATATTGTACAGGCTCTGGGACTGTGATTTCACTTCTAGGGCTGAAGCAGTCCATGCGCAGTACAGAGGTTGGTACTGGGCATGCGCCAGTCCCAGTGCCTGTCATCAGTGGCGTAACTATAGAGGGTGCAGGGGATGCAGCTGCTATGGGGCCCGGAGGCTTGGGGGCCCCAAAGCAATCCCCTGCACCCTTTAGATTTTTTAAATAGTGCTGTGCCCATACCCCCTTCACCGGTGGAGGGAACCGGCAGCGGCAGATGACCGGCGACTGTAGGAGGAAAGAGCCTGAGGCTGACACAGCCAGGAGCAGGGAACGGTACTAGCGGGAGTAGGGGACCCGACCAACACCAACAAGTGCAGTATAATAGCAGCAGCAAGTGACCGTGTGAGCATGGAGACCACTGTGACACAGTGGCACTGCGAGCAGGAGACCAGTGCCAGGCGGAGCTGGAGTTTGACACAGCTAGGAGCAGGGGACCAGCACCGGTGGGGGGGGGGGAGCAGAAGACTGATGCGGCCAGGAGCAGGGGACTGGCGCTTCTTGGAGCAGGACCAACAGGTACATTGTAACAGTGGTGTCAGCAGGTGACAGTGGTTGTAGAAGCGAGGGGCCAGAGGCTGCGACGCTGTGGGCAGGAGACAAGCGCCTGGGTTTGGAGCAGTTGACAAGGAAGGGGGAGGGTTACCAGACCAGAGTTACATTGGAGGGAATTAGAAGGGGCAAAAAGTGATGCTTGTCACCCTTTTAAATGCCTGCTCTTCCTCCCCTCACCCTACTCACGCCACTTTTCTAACTCACCCCCTCTTCTCTTATCCCCCCCCCTCCCCATCTTGACCCTCTATTTTGCTTTTTATCCATCCCCTCTCTCTTTCCTCCCTCTCTCTCACAGTCTCTCCTTTCTCTCTGCCCCCTTTCTACCTGGCACTCTATACCTCTCAGTCTCACCCATTTCTCTCCCTGACACCTTCCCTCTCACTCGCCCTCATTCTCTTTCCCTGGCACCCCTTCTCTCCCAGACACTCTCACAATCGTCCTTTCCCCTGACACCCCTTTTTCTCCCCCTTTCTCTCCAAGACACCCTCTCTTTCGTTCTGTCTCTCCCCCTGACACTCTCTTGCTCCGCTGTTTCTCTCTCCCTGACATTCCTCTCTCCTGAATGCACCCATCCCTTACTCTTTCTAGTTTATCCCCTTCTCTCGCACCCCTCTCTCTTTCTCCGTCACCATCGCTCCTCACTTTCTCTCATTCAATATTTTTTCCATAAAACCCCTTTCCCTGACCACCTATATCTCCTCTCCAATTGTTTTTCATTCCCTGACACCCTCTGTGTTTCTCACTCCCCTCAATCTTTCCAACCCGACCCCCCCATGTGCATAGTAGTGATAATGGTAGGGTAGGGGGCCCTTTCAAAATTTTGCTATGGGGCCCACAAAGTTGTAGTTACGCCTCTGCCTGTCATCATTGTACAAGCACTGGGAACAATGCAGCGTGGACCAGGAGGAGCAGCGGTGGCAGGGGTGGAGTCGGCATCTCAGCCAGCGGCAGCCCCCCTCCTACCATAAGGTAGGAGCCACCACTGACTATTGGGGAAACAACTGTAAATACCTTGATATAACAACTATTGGCCCCTATGTGCACGCTCCGTACTGTACATGCTGGTCATGGAGAGTGGATGCCTCTGTAGCTACAGGCAGGACATCTGACTATGTTTACGATAAGAAACTGCTGATAAGCCTATCTGTAACATGAAAGCAAGTTGCAAATATGTGTCAGGCATTAATAGATAGGGGTGGGGCCACTGTTACAGGGTCTCTGTGTGGACATGCCCTTCCTCACCCCCTCTCCTCCTCCTCCATGACACCCTCACCGTGACGTCACGTGGTTTCTCTCTCCCGTCCTGTCCCGCTGCTGCTGCTCCATTGATGTATTGAGTAGGGTGCGCGGGGCACAGCGCATCGCTGGCGGAGTAACTTCCCGGGAACTTGAGACGGTGACAGAGAGGATGAGAGCAGCGCGGCCGCTCCCCGCTGCTGTGTGAGCCCGGGCTGGTCACGTAAGCCTAGCCTCGCACTGTTTTATGACTATGTGTAGATGTGAGTGAGCAGGGTCCATATATGCGCGCTTCCTCCCCGCACCACCGCCACCACGACGATGATGAAAGAACCGCTATTACCGGTCGCCAGCGCTGTGCTGCCCGGCGCCTCGCTGCAGAAAGCCTGTAGGGTGCTGGTGCTCTTCTGCGCCCTCCACCTCGCTGTTACCCTGGTCTACTATGTGTCCGGCGGAGACGTGAAACTTTTCCAGTACTTCCAGAACCAGCAATTCCAACATAGGGAGAAGACCAACTACACGGCCGGCCCCCTGGTCTCTGTCTTGGCCAAAGCAGCTGCCGCCCCGGAGCCTAGCAGTACTGTCAGGGGCACGGGGGATCTCGCAGCCTGCCCGGACTCCTCGCCCCTGCTAGGTAAGAGACGTCAACCCCTGCCTTATACTCCAGCACTGTGTACAGTAGCGGTGTGTAAGTGCATCTAGTGGGGTACATAGGTTAAATGCCACAGTGTGCCGATGTGTCATGTCAACCCTGCCGTATTATTGTCCTGTGTCAACACTTAGCCCTGATGTTAATAACGTAATTACAACCATATCTATTTCAGAGCATTAGACATTCATATTAATCAACATAGTGAATGACTGCATATATTTACTGTATTGTGTCCAAACCTATCCCTTGCGAACCCCTAACCGCAGTGGCAGTTTTTAGCTATGGGCTATTTAGCCGCCTCAGGTAAAATCCACCACTGTAGTGAAGCCAGATGCAGTCAGTAAGACTGTGACTGTCAGTGACTTCCTATTGAACGTCTGACCTGCCAATCGCCAAGGCAGTCCCATTGGGAGGTGTCCGGACCCCCCCCCCCCCTTTCTTCCGGGACGCCTCTCTATAGGCTGCCATGCGTAAGCCCCTAAAACCTGGGGATTGTGCATGCGTAGCACCTACATCGGTACTGCGCACACACCGGTGCTTGTCATCTGTATATACAGGTTTCGGGACCGTGATTCCCCTTCTATGGACTGTTGCCAAAGCAGCCCATAGAATCTGCCTGCATGCACAGGACAGAGGTTTGTACTGTGCATGCGCCAGTCCTGACACTGGGAATGCAGCGCCTGCGGCGGGGGTGCCTGCATAGCGGCCAGTGGTATATGGTCCCGACAGTCGGGATCCCAACAGTCATTAGCCTGACATTAGGATCCTGACTGGCCGGACTCAGACAGCGGAGCAAACGCAACAAAGCTTGCTGTGCTCACCACGATGCGGGCACGGTGGCTCGCTACGCTTGCCACCTATTCTCTTCTCCCTCTATGGGGGTCGTGGACCCCCACGAGGGAAAATAGCCGGTGGCCGTCGGGACCCTGAGTGTCGAGGTTTGGCAGTCGGGAAACTGTCCGGCACCCGTGGTAGCCCCCTCCTGCCAAAAGGTACGAGCCACCACTGCCTAACAGGTCATGTTTTCAAGACCACCTGGCGATCTGTAGAATAAATGGGATAACAGCGAAAATAGACTATTTTTCTGGGGCATTCTTTTGATATATAGTAAACGTAACCTTTTACTGATACATTAAAACGTAAACATTTAGTGCATTTTACCTAGAATTGACATGTAACATATGAGTGCTCCCAGAAAAAAATTAAGTCTACTCTCTTGATACCCCATCTGTTCTGAATCCTGACTCTGGAGGAGCACCACTGCCATTAAATATTTCAAGAAGAGTTGAACTTAAGCCAAGGTACTATTTATTGACACCATTACCAAAATAGCGCTCTAAAATACATCTGCCGATATCCATCAAATTGGCAAGAAAACAACTTCCAAGCCAGCGCACAAACTAAAAATTTCCAAACCTCAAAGATCTGTAGAATATGACAGTAATGACTATGCCTGTACATTAATTGTGTGGACTGGAAAATGTGAACTGTTAGGTGTCATATCCTAATTTAAGGACCTGATTGTCTATCCACACAGGTTATTTGCTAACAATTTCATTCTCATTTTCTTTTGGGCTCTTTAGTCACTAAGCCCTGCACTTGTCATATCAAAATTCCTTGAGTTTATCGTTGGTGGTGGAACAGTGCCAATATTTAGCAAATTGCATCATATTGCTCCCTCCACAGAGCTGCAATTTGGGTGTTATCTCCCCTTCCTGCTGACTTCACTGGTAATGCTGCTTTCAGACCGCAAAACTGGCTTTGACCAGGTATTTTACAACTTTTCTAAAAACGGGTCTGCCAGCTAAAAACCCCTTTCACACCGCATGTCTTTAAACGGTATTTCAGTGCAGTTTCTGTCCTTAAACGGTATTTCAATGCAGTATTTGTTCCTTCACAACACTGAACCCGTTTAACCCATAGAAAACAGTGGATGAAAGAAACGGGTCTGAAACGGGAAGGACCCTGCTTTATTACCGTTTAGAAAGACCAGTTCGATAGAACCGGTAAATTCACTCTGCACCTTTCAGACTGCACAAATTACAATTAAAAAAAGGCAAAATAACAGGTAAAAAGTGCGGTCTGAAAGGGGCACACGTGAAGTGGGACTACCTGGAAACTCAGGAATCTCTTGCACCTATGGTCTAAAGCAGGGGTTTTTAACCCCTTCGGTGGTGTTTTTTTTTTTAAGTAGCGCTCCACTGGGTGAGTTTTTGGGCTGAGCGCTCCCTAAAAAAAAAACCTACAACTCTGTCTCCCGGGTCCGGGCAGCGTCGCTGAGCACTATGGGCCTTATTCTAGTTCACTCTTTCTGACAAAATCCTTCTTAGATGGACAAAACCATGTGCACTGCAGGTGGGGCAGATGTTACTTGTGCAGAGATAATTAGATTTGTGTGATTTATGTTGTTTCTTTGCAGGGTAAATACTGGCTGCTTTATTTTTAAACTGCAATATAGATCTCACTTTGAAGTAAAACCCCACCCAAATCTAATTCTCTCTGCACAAGTAACATCTGCCCCACCTGCAGTACACATGGTATTGTCCATCTAAGAAGGATTTTGTCAGAAAGTCAACTAGAGTAAGGCCCTATGTCCCGAGAATCTTCCGGGCTTGCCAGTCTGGGCACTGAAGCATAGCCCAGAAAATTCTCGGATTACCACTGAAAGGGTTATAATCGGTCCTCAGGACCCCCACACAATTCACGGTTTCCAGGTAACCCTGCATGTGATAATTACTCATTGACACATTTTAAAAGATGCACAGGTGAAGTTAATTATTTAACTTGTGATTCTGTGAGAAGACCTGTAAAACATGCATTGTGTGGGGTCCTCGAGTTTGAGAACCTGTGTTAAAGGTTAACTCATGTTTTACTGTCGGTAATCCAGTGCTCATAGTGCAGATATTCTTGTATAGAAAAATATGAGCCTCTCCAACGCCATTGTTTAGGCTGTGAATATTTGTACAGGTTGAGTATCCCGTATCCAAAATGCTCGGGACCAGGAGAATTTTGGATAACGGATTATTCCGTATTTTGGAATATTTTAATATTTCAATGATGTATCAATGATGTATTTTGAAGTATCTTGCATTTATGCTGTATAAACACATAAAATAAACACAAATATATTTTATTACCACATAAAATACACACAAATATATTTTATTTGTTCGAAAAACAAGGATTCAAAACATGAAACAAAATTTGTGTACTATCTCAGATATTGAATTTGAATGCCAAGCAATCATTTTCTTGTACATATATAGTGCCAGTTACATATCATGTCCTCAGTAGTGCTGTTACAGATGTCCCCAGTGAGTTTTTAGCTAAACTAATTTTTTTTTCCACTTTCTGGAAAGTATGGTTTTCGGAATAATTCGAATAACGGATATTCGGATACGGGATACTCAACCTGTATTTATATTCGATCACCATAAAGAAATACCCATTGTTCTATGTACAGTTTATATTTTCAGAACTTTTAGTTACTACATACAAATCCATTTTAAAGGTTACGTCATACCTGTGTACAATGATTAGTCCCAAAATAAAATGTATTTGGCACACCATTTATAAGCCTGCCCTGGATAGTGTAATCCTGCAAATTGTTTTTAATACTTCCCTTTTAATTTATTTATGCTTGTATGTACTTTGTATATTATTTGTTATGTCATTTACTATTTTAAATGTTTTAATTTTGTATACAGAACATTTCCTGTTTTTTTTTTGTTCTATAGTCGGTTTTAAATACCGTTTATATTTTATGTATTTCCTATTACGATTGGATACCCAGCCCATATGAGTCATGTTTTCACCTTCCTGTTTGTTATGCTATCTTTTTGGGCTTGAATCCTAACCGGTTTTGTAGCATTATGAATCATTTTTGTTTTAGGAGAAATAAGCCTAATGAGGATACAATAATTGCTCTATTGAAGTATGTTATTTATTGTCTTTACTTGGCAGGAGAACGCTTAAGGCAATATATTGGAGTCCACTTGATTCTAAAGGTCCCCACACAATAGAACGATTTTTGACCGATCTGACGATTTTTACCGATAATCGGCCAAAAAAAATCATTCTTAAGGGGGGGGGGTCCTTTAATACTATGATATTGTACGGTCTCCTGACTGGGGCCCTTGTATTATAAGAAGTTATTTTAACAATGTATTGTTCACAGTAGGTGCATTGTGCTGATCATTGTGGAGGACATATTTTAATTTTGAGGGGCAAAATTCGACATGTTATCTACTGTAGCTGTAGAGATACAGCATGTCTAAAAATTAACATATTCTCTCCTCACGAATAAACACCCTGAAATTAGTGAACACTATTTTGTATGAAAATATCACTGCTAAATACTAGTTAACTTTCGAGGACAGCCGTAGCATGACCTACTGTCCCTGCAAATGATCTTCGTGACATTAGGCCTCCAGGAGTTTCTGCTGCTCAGGGGAGGTTGTGGTAGAGGAGTGATTTTCAACCTTTTCACCTTGGGGCACAATAAATAAGATTTAAAAATTGCCAAGGCACACTATGAGATCTCCACAGGGCAAAACACATTGGACCTCACATTCACACTGGTCCCCACATGTAACAAAGATCAAAAACACTGGCCCTTTACATGAAAAGAAGAGACCAGAAAATAACAGTTGAACTGGTGGTGGCTGTAAACTGGTTTGGGCATCTCTAGATCTGGGGTCACACTTAAGAACAGCTCAAGGCGCACTAGTGTGGCACGGCACAGTGGTTGAAAAACACTGTGGTAGGAAGATTTCTCTTCTGCATGTAAGCCTTTATAGCAGGGGTGTCCAAACTTTTTGCGACGAGGGCCAGCTTTGGTGAGGTGAAAATGTGGGAGCCGACCATTCAGCCTGACATTCTTTGCATCATTAATCACATCAGAATGGTCCCCCACTCACTCATGTTCCCCAGCCTGCCCCTTCACTGTATTTCCCCCAGTTTGCCCCCATTCACTGTATGTCCCCCAGCCTGCCCCTCCTTCACTGTATGTCCCCCATTCACTGTATGTTCCCCACTCTGCACCCATTCACTCTGTCCCACAGCCTGCCCCCCTTCTCTTAATGTCCATCAGTGCCTCCATTCATTGTACGTCCCCAAGCCTGACCCTCCTTCACTGTATGACTCCCATGCACTGTATGACCCTCATTCACTATGTACCCCACTCTGCCCCCATTCACTGTATATCCCCAGCCTGCTCCTGCTCCCCCTTCTCTGAATGGCCATCACTGCCTCCATTCACTGTATATTATTTATTAACAGTTTCTTATATAGCGCACACAAATTACGAAGCGCTTTACAGAGCATAGTTATAATCAAAAACACATAACAAATTACAGTACAAGACAGTTTAGGACAAGTACATGGTTAATATGGATAGTTGCATCAGTGGACAGGACACTGAAGCAATCATCAGGGTGGCAGTGGTTTATATATTCTAAGAAAGGCACATGAGGAGAGAGGGCCCTGCTCGTGAGAGCTTACATTCTAAAGGGGAGGGTTAGACAGACAGGGGTGACACAGAAGGGAAAGAAGTGGGTATAAACAGTAGGTTATGATGAGAGATTGTCAGGTTTTATGCAGGAGGGTGGGAAGAGGTCAGCTTAGTCTTTGATATTTTAAGTCTAAAAAAGCGCTGGGTCATCCAAGAGTAGACAGCAGAGAGACAGTTGGAGATATGAGTGAGGATAGAGGGAGAGAGATCAGGAGAGGAGAGGTAGATTTCAGTGTTATCAGCATAGATGTGATAGTGGAAGTCGAGTGAGCACATAAGCTCACCCAGAGAGGACGTATAGAGAAAGAGAAAAAGAGGGCCAAGAATAAAATGTTGGGGGACACCTACTATCAATGGAAGAGCAGGAGAAGTGAGGTCATTAGAGGTGCAGCTGGTCATTTTCAAAACTGACAGTGCAAATATAAGCTTTAACAGTGATAGTAAAAGTTGTTTGCAGATGTAAAATGCTGATGTTATGGTTGAATTGCCAGATTAAGCAGCCAGGAGTAGTATGTTGTGTGAATGAATTTAACTCACTCAAAGCAGACTTTGGTTTTCTCAGTTGTTGTTTTGTCCTTCAGTTTCACTTCGGTATAACGCTGGTATAACGCTGTAGTTATGAATCAGTTTTCCCACTTTAATAACGGCCCACTTCAATCTAGGCCCACAGATAACTCTGGCCACAGCCGTATGCAATGACTACTAAAGTACGCTTAACAATGCATGAGTTCCCAATTCCCAATAATTGGAATCCACTCACTCAGTCCCCACCCCCTACAACACATAGCAATAAAAGTGGCTTAGAAAAACAAAACTAGCATTCCAGGATACTATATATCACTTAGAATAAAAATAAATTCCTCCCTACACACAGGCTAGGTACTGTTGTGAATTACACAGAGGAGATGTTCAGTGTTTTACCTAGATATAAAAATCAATCCCACACAATAGATGTAATGCTCTGCAGTACAGAGGAGATGTTCAGTGTTTTACCTGTTGGAGACAAGAGATGATGGGGGAAATTTACCAATATGAAAAACCTAGTTTTTCGTATTGGTATTTTCCCTACGACTGCATACGACTGTTTAAGTCGTATGCAAAGTCGTGTTCCGGAGGATCAGTTACAAAGCAGTCATATACGACTGCTTTGTAACCCTCCGATGTCGTAGAAATTCGTATTAGCGGCCGTATATACGGCCGCTAATACGAATTATTTCTGGCAGTCTGCACGGATCAGTCAGATCCGTGCAGGCTGCAATGTGTAAAAAAAAATAGAAAAATTAAATAAATTTAAAAAAAAACGGCGTGGGGTCCCCCCCACAGCCGAAACCAGCACCAGGCTGACAGAGGCTGGAGCCGGTAATTAAAAATCAGGGAACCCGACAAATAGGGTTTCCCCGATTTTTAACAACCAGCCCCAGGCTCCTGCTCTGGGGCTGGTTCCCAAAATACGGGGGGCAAAATGACTAGGGGTCCCCCGTATTTTAAGAACCAGCCCCAGGCAAAACCAGCCAGCAGGGTAATGCCACAGCCGGGGGGAGACTTTTTATGCAAGTCCCCCCGGCCAAAGCATTAACCCTACCGACCAGTCAGCCTGGCCAGGGGCCCTGGGGGAGTGGGGACCCCCCCAATAAAGGGGTCCCCCCCCCTCCAGGACTTACCTGACCAGGCTGAAGCCTGGTGCTGTCCTCGATGCCCCTGGGCGGTGGGCATCGAGCTGATGGTTTGGTGTAAAAAATAGAATAAAAACCATTGTCTTTTACTGGTGAACTATGAGTCCCAGCAAGCCTCCCCCGCAAGCTGGGACTTGGAGAACCACAAGTCCCAGCCTGCGGGGCATTAAAGGGCCCGCTGGGTCTTGTAGTTCCACAGTAAAAGAAAGAGTTAAATAAACACACTGACACACGTGAAAAATAAAAGTTTAATACATAAATAACACATACATACTGATACTTACCTTTCTTGATCCCGTAGGTAGCCCTGGTCCTGATGTCCTGTGTCGTCCATGTCGGCTGTCTGCGTCGTCCTCCAGGTCCATGTCGACGGTCCGTGTCATCCTCCAGGTCCATGGCGGTGTCCGGGTCCGAAGAAATCCATGTTGGAGCTGTGGAAGGAAATCCTACTCACCTGTTCCTGCGCTGAAGAAGTCTTCTCTTGATCCGACGTAGTCCAGGTAATCTTCATGCTGTCGCCAGTCCCCGCTGTCCCCGCTGTCTCCGCTGTCTCTGCATCGCGCTGAGGAGAGATGCTGAGAAGTTTCATATTCGGCGCCTCTCCTCAGACTGAATTCTATTGGCCGCCTAGCAGGCCAATCAGGAGCCGACTTTCTCGGCTCCTGATTGGCCTGCTAGGCGGCCAATAGAATTCAGTCTGAGGAGAGGCGCCGAATATGAAACTTCTCAGCATCTCTCCTCAGCGCGATGCAGAGACAGCGGAGACAGCGGGGACCGGCGACAGCATGAAGATTACCTGGACTACGTCGGATCAAGAGAAGACTTCTTCAGCGCAGGAACAGGTGAGTAGGATTTCCTTCCACAGCTCCAACATGGATTTCTTCGGACCCGGACACCGCCATGGACCTGGAGGACGACACGGACCGTCGACATGGACCTGGAGGACGACGCAGACAGCCGACATGGACGACACAGGACATCAGGACCAGGGCTACCTACGGGATCAAGAAAGGTAAGTATCAGTATGTATGTGTTATTTATGTATTAAACTTTTATTTTTCACGTGTGTCAGTGTGTTTATTTAACTCTTTCTTTTACTGTGGAACTACAAGACCCAGCGGGCCCTTTAATGCCCCGCAGGCTGGGACTTGTGGTTCTCCAAGTCCCAGCTTGCGGGGGAGGCTTGCTGGGACTCATAGTTCACCAGTAAAAGACAATGGTTTTTATTCTATTTTTTACACCAAACCATCAGCTCGATGCCCACCGCCCAGGGGCATCGAGGACAGCACCAGGCTTCAGCCTGGTCAGGTAAGTCCTGGAGGGGGGGGGACCCCTTTATTGGGGGGGTCCCCACTCCCCCAGGGCCCCTGGCCAGGCTGACTGGTCGGTAGGGTTAATGCTTTGGCCGGGGGGACTTGCATAAAAAGTCTCCCCCCGGCTGTGGCATTACCCTGCTGGCTGGTTTTGCCTGGGGCTGGTTCTTAAAATACGGGGGACCCCTAGTCATTTTGTCCCCCGTATTTTGGGAACCAGCCCCAGAGCAGGAGCCTGGGGCTGGTTGTTAAAAATCGGGGAAACCCTATTTGTCGGGTTCCCTGATTTTTAATTACCGGCTCCAGCCTCTGTCAGCCTGGTGCTGGTTTCGGCTGTGGGGGGGACCCCACGCCGTTTTTTTTTTTATTTATTTAATTTTTCTATTTTTTTACACCGAAGCCTGCACGGATCTGACTGATCCGTGCAGGCAAAAACACAAATACGACATGAAAATGGTGTTCTATTTTCCTGTCGTATTTGCGTGGGTGTTTTACACCACTAAGCAGCCGTATTATCCATACGGCTGCTTAGTAAATCAGAAACCACCATTCTTTTGAATGGTGATTTCTGTCGTATTCTATCGATGGTGTAGACATTCGTATTTGTAAATACAAATACGAATGTTCCATCTTTAGGACTACGAATTGTTGTATTTTTGGGATTGTAAATCCCGAAAATACAAATTCGTAAAAAAAAGGTGTATTTCTACTTACGAATACACCTTTTTTCTACGAATCCATTTTGGTAAATTTCCCCCGATGAGTCAGATGAATCAAAATGTATATCCCCCAGCCTGACCCTCCTTCACTGTATGTCCCCCACTCTGCCCCCTCCCTTCTTTGTATGTTTCCCAGCCCCTTGTGTGAGCCAGAGGAAGTAGAGGCAAGGCAGGCACTGCAAGGACAGGAGATGCTTGGGCTCCCGCTGCTGCCCTCCTCCACTCTGCATGTTATGGGAGCAAGCTTCCCCCTTGCTGCCCCCCTCCCCAAACACTGCTGTCACTGTGATTGTGGAGTCACCTGATACATCAGCCCCACCTGCAGTGCATGTGGTTTTGTCCATTAGAGAGTGATTGTGCCTTTCTGAGTGAATCAGAATAACCCCCATAGGATTGGGTAGTATTCAGTCATTCACCCAGACCTAAATTAAAGCCTTGAGAGCACATTAGGCACAATGTAGTGTTGGTGCAGGCATTGTGGATAATTTCCACAAGTTGTGTATTACACTCTAACAAGGTACCAGGTGAGGCATCCGTCTTAGATGCACTGCGTAGGTTTACCCTGGGTAGTAGTGTTTATTCTAGCACCCGCCAACTTTGAAAACCCATGCAGTTCCTGATCCCTGCCTGTGGTGTCGCTGTCTGCTGTGGTGCTTCTAGCACAGGTCTGGTTTGTATATCAGTGCTGATATACAGACCACACTGTGCTAGAAGCACTACATCTTACAGCGACACCCCAGGCAGGGAAGAGGAACTGTACGGGTTTTCAGAGTTGGCAGTGCTAGAATAAACACTAGGTAGAATAGCTTACCTCCTAGAAGAAATTACACAAAATGATTGCTGTGTAGAGTAGGGTCCCAATAAGACAGTCAGGCCTATGTATTTTTTATCCCATTTCACACGTACCAGACGAGACAGCCATGTTGGGTGCACTACAAAGGTTACACTGTGGGAGGTGAGCAATTTAAGGGCCCAATGCAGATATGGGAAAGCAGATGCTTATTATTATTATTATTATTATAATTTTATTTATAAGGCGCCACAAGTGTTTTGCAGCGCCGTACAAAGGAACAATACAGGGAGACAAAACTTGGCATAACATTGAATAAATAACAAAAATACAGTACAAATAAAGAGCACCACAGTTCAATACACATTACAGCTTAAATGTAAGTAGTGAGGACCCAATCAACATACAACTAGAGGCTTGAGGCCAATGATGGAGATGAGTATGAAGATGGTCGCTGTGTGTTGGAGTAAAGGAGAGCTGTGAGTGAAATGTGAAGAGAAGTGGGCTTTGACAACAGGAGGGAAGATGCTTGTAGTACAATATACAGTGTATGGAAACGTCCACGTGAAGCACATCTGCCCGCAGAGGAATCTTTCCAGGCAACCAGCTGGGGTGCACTGCCTAGGTCACTGGCGGCAAGGTGTGCAATCTGTAGAGGTATACACATTGCTTTATTTGGAGTTAGGCTACACTGTCCTGCCCCAGATTTCATGTCTCCTATGGGAATGACATCTGGTTTAAAATACAGGTACATAATAGGATGTGTAGATCATTTTATTGCCCTTTTCCTGTTGTTAAAAGTGTAGAGTTTAGCTCTAAATAGCTGCTGAGTAAATTGCCATCATTATATACATGCCTATAAAGCTAATAAGACAGCTGCATCAGTCCTTTAAGCTGAGTACACACCTCTAAAGATTTATCTGTTAAATCCGTCTGGGGGGAAGAAAAGTATGGGAACATGATAATCCATCCATTTGCTCACAATTGCTGAAAAATTAACAAATAAGATTGTTTGAATAAATTTGTTAAACCAAATGGATTTAAGAAACCAATCAAATTATTTTCTAATCTATTAAAAGGACAATTCCCCCCCGACCTTTATCAAAACCTTAACGGACCAAAATGGTAAACTATCTAACACAGGAAAATCCATCTCCGACGCTCTACATCACTTTTACTCCGCTCTGTATTCAAATCCCAATATTGACGCTAACAAAAATACTTTTGGGACTTAATTCATATGCTGAAGCTATCTGATGACACCCAATCCCTTCTAACTCCTATAATGGAAGAGGAGGTAATGAACATTTGAACACTTGAAAACTTGTAAAACACAGGACCAGATGGCTTGACAAATGAATTTTATAATTTACTGGCCCCCCAAAATTGTGGGAACCTTGACCTCAATCTATAATTTTTACAGCGCGCACACGCCTACTCTTATATTTTAACTCAGCCATCCTGCCCTTAAGCCGTGTAGAGACCTGACTTGACCTGCCTCCTACAGACAAATATCCCTACTAAACACAGATTATAAAATGTATACTAAAATTCTATCAGATTAAAAATTTTATTACCAATATGTATCCATGAAGATCAGATGGGATTTATTTGGGGCCGACATACTACAGTAAATCTTGAAAAGCGTTTAATCGCAAAACAGTGGCTGCGGTCATATGGTGCTCCTGACCCACATGCAAAAACTGGTAAAAAAGCAGAGTTCTTACACTAAATAAAACGTATTTAAAAAAAAATTGAAACAAGAAACCAGTAAAGACTTTTTAGTCCGTTCATTTCGGTTATGGTATAAAGCATAGACTGACTCATGGTAGACCGTCATATGGTCGACCACTAATGGTCGACACTGTCAAAGGGTTGACATGAGTTTAAAATATTTGGGTGTCTATGTTCACATAGGTCGACATGGACACTGTCTAAGTGTACCGCGTCCCCTTGCATGGCTTACTGCGCTCGCCATGCTTCAGGCTCGGGAGATTTTATACTCCATGCCCTAGTGGATATATATATATGTCCTGAACAACAATGGGGTAAACATTTTAAGGATCTTTATGTGGGAAAAGTGGTATCTGCGCACATAATAGCGAGATCCTAGTCATGTGAACTGGAGCACGTGGGGGAGGGGCACATGCGCTGGTAAGCTCCACCCAAGGGAGGAGGATTTATTCCCCCTGGCAATACATCTTGATGCTGTGGCGTCCTGCTTCAATTCGGAAAAGAAGCGAAGCAGGAAGAGCTATAGTGGCATGATCTGTGCTGTTATGGTACATTTACCCCCATGTCTTCATAATGCATTCAGGTTCTATTTACAGAGCGTATGTGCAGCGGTATGACATTTGCAGTTTAGCTAGAAAATCAACATGAAATGTATCCTTGTAAGGTGCTTTCTCTAAACCTAGTTTCTCAAAACCGGTTCTCGTAGAATCCTAATAGCATGTTTTCCAGATCATCTAGCTAGAGCACATCGAGTAACACAATAGATCTACAGGTGCTACTTTTATTATTCCTGAGGATACATAGAATATATGCACAGTTATAAAAGGCACACGCTACAAAATATGTATGTGTGTATACAGTACATGCATTCAGAAAGTATTAACAGCGCTTCACTGTTTCCACAATTCTACACACAATACCCCATAATGACAATGTGAAAAAAGTGTTTTGGGGAGATTTATGCGAATTTATTAAAATTATAAACCTAAAGTCACTTGTACATCAGTGTTCACAGCTTTTGCCATTAAACTGAAAATTGAGCTTGGGTGCATCCTGTTTTTCATTGATAACCCTTGAGATATTGCTACAGCTTAATTGGAGTTCATCTGCACAAATTTGGGGAAGGGTATATATTTATATTAATCTACAGATTGATTTGGGCACAGAGAGAGAGGGTGCAAATGCACCATGCGATCATTACATTACAATATATAATAAGAGGTTGTTAGTATATCAATGGCCAGTGATATTGGCCTGCCCATCAATCCTCCAGGTCACCTCTTGTCGAGCAGGTCTCTAACACTCTGGGGTCACCACCTGGGGCGCAGGGAACCCCGAAACATGATCCAGCTAAGAACCCCCCCCAGGGCATCACAATAAAGAATAGTGATAGTAAAGTGGTAAAATTGTAAGTATGAAGGTCCCTACTATGTGTTCAGAGGTAGAGAGTGTGTGAAAAAAAGAGTGCATATATAAATAATAAACAAACGTAGTAAAAAGTGACTATTTAAGTTGTGATGCCCTGAGACAGTCCAGCCAGAGCAGCCCGGGGGCCCCACGCCAAGATGCCATCCCCAAATTTTCTGACACTATGCACAAATAAATAGGACTTACTTGGAATTATGCCTCTGTCTCAGTGCAGTCCATGCTGGTTCCCTGCTTAAAAACATAGAGGGTGGTGGGGGAGGGGTGCTAATCTAGATGAGGCATTCTCAAATCTCAGGTGTGTATTGCTACACAGATACATGGTAGGGAAAAGTGGCTCTAAATTGCACACCCTCAGTAATGAAAGGTGCCATCTGCTGAGAATAAAATGGTTTACACAGAGAGAGAGAGGGTGCAAATGCACTATGCGATCATTACATTACAATATAATATATAATAAGAGGATAAAATAAGAGGTTGTTAGTGTATCAATGGCCAGTGATATTGGCCTGCCCACCAATCGCCGGTCCCTAACACGATGGGGTCACCCCCTGGGACGCAGGGAATCCCGAAACATGATCCAGCT
Source organism: Crinia signifera (assembly GCF_055691185.1). Classification (NCBI taxonomy): domain Eukaryota; kingdom Metazoa; phylum Chordata; class Amphibia; order Anura; family Myobatrachidae; genus Crinia; species Crinia signifera. The sequence continues at coordinate 155,076,976 of NC_139217.1, forward strand.
AAGGACCCACTTTCCCTACTATGTATATGTGTAGATATACCGTAGCGAGCCCGCAAGGGGCTTTGTTGCGCTCGCCATGCTGTCTTAGTCCGGCCAGTTGGGATCCCGACGTCGGACTAATGACTGTCGGAACCCTATACCACACCCATGCAGATCCAGGGTATGAAAATTCTGTTAATGGCAAAAAAAAGGTATTTGATTAAAACACATTTACAACTCAATAGCCTCTGTCATAGCTACGGTGGTGAGTCTTCCTATATGGCAACCATGGTTTGGCAATCAGGATCCCTTCCATGTAGCTAAATCCAGGATGATCCTCTAATAACAGTCCTGTTCTTATTTTGGGGGAAAAGCAGAAGTTTTGCCATCTGCAGTTATGTGTTAATAATTTTTTTCTTTCAAGAAAAACTTCTCATGTCGTATGCAAAACCCCCAAAACCTTTAAATCACTTCTCCAGTAATCACAAGCCATGCAGGTGCAACGTGGATGAAACTGAGAGAAAGCAAACAATTTTTATTCCAGCTTAGTGCTCTAAGCTACTGACCTCAAAACCACTTTGTGTTAAGTGAAAAACACAAACAAATTGTGTACCGTTTGCCAAGTGTCCCCACTTGTAATGTTAATGTACTGTTACCATCTTTAGTACTGTGGAAATGTATTTTTTCTTTTTATATTCTGAAATAGAAATGTAGTTGTAGTTATAAGAAATGTTTTCTAGATCATTGGAGTGGAATGTAATAGGGCGAGAGAATCATAAAGCGAGAGATTTGGTAAGGAATCTCCAGTTTTTTTAAAGCCGCAATCCTTTACAAAAACTGGAGATTTCTTTCCAAATCTCTCACTTTCTGATTATTTCACCCTTGATATCTATTAAGGTTACAAGTTTAAGGGTGCAGTGTGGGAGCTAATTATAGCTCAAGGTAATGGAGCCTATGTACGTGGCAATCTAGTGAAATCGCTTAAGGCCCCCATAGACTATGGGATTTGGGCACGATTCGGATGAATCGCATATGGAGACATCCCCTCCAACCCGATGTGCGGCCCCGTGCGCATTGGATTGGAGTCGGAAGGTCGGACGGGCTGCACATTTGCTAAATCTTATGTGCTGCCCGGAGCCGTGTGGGGGAGAGCCGGGCAGAGGAGGAAGCTGCTGCCGTTAGCGGAAGCGGGGGGGGGGGGGGGGCGCAGAGGGGCAGGAGAAGATGCTGTGGCGGGAGCAGAGCACTTCAAACAAACAAAAAAGCCCATACAAACGCTGATGTCTTAGCCAGTCAATGGCTTTCTATGCGTATGTATGGGCTTTTTTTTTTTTTACGTGCCATGCTCCCGCCACTTGCGCTGCCGCTGCAGCGTCCTCTCCTGCCCGGCTCCCTGGTACTCTACTCCGAACCCCCCCCCCCGTTCGCCCGCATATCCCCGCTGCTGTCCCCCGCTTCCATTGTCCCTGCAGCTCCCCGGGAATTGCATGTGATAAATCGCATGCAAAACTTGGCACTGGTTGGTACTGCTACATTTGGTTAGTACTACCAGGGACTCTAGAATATATTTAATGCGGCCGGCAAGGGGGTTAAACGGCGTGGATCACCGAAAAATGACTCTCACCGTTTAACCCCTGCGCTGGCCGCTCACCATATTCAATGTTCTGGGGGAATTCTGGCTGTCAGAGGACAGTGAGGATTGCCCCAAACAGTGAGGCTTGTGGGTGATGCAGGGAGCCTGCTGCATTTAGCCATGTGTCTCGCTGTTTCATCGGCCGCATACACCGTTTTCCCCTTGCTCCAAAAACCTAGGCCCTTATTCTGATCGGTGTGGCCGGATCCGAATATGCGGCCAGCACCGTGCGTCCTAAACCCCGCCTTCCATACGGATCACCAACTCCGTCCGTACGCGGTAAGAAGCTGTCCGAACGGACCGCACGTGTATTTCTCATGAATACACCCCCTCCATCTCAGGGAAACTCCCCCATTATTCGATGGTCGCAGAACATCGAATTCAGGGCCGAGTGGTCCGCCAGCTCCCGCAACCTCAGACCACACGGGCATTTCTCCGTGCAAAAGCAGGGATCTGGGCGGGCAGCTGACATCCGGCAATGTCATATGTCCGCCCCCTACACGTGCGTCACGGCCGCATTACGCCCATGAAACGCGGGGTGTAAACATATGGTAATGTGCCCAAACAGCCCTTCACACCCCTCTCCACCCCCTGTTCGTAGTGTACACATTTCATGCGGAATGTTGCCGTGCGTCCGGCTCGCACATGCGCAGAGACGCCTCTGCACATGCGCAGACACAAAACATCGGCGGCACGAACGCACGCGGATATTACCGCACCAACCAGAATAAGGGCCCTAGTGAGGGGGAAACAGCATGTGCAGGGGGTCAGTTGAATTCTGACCCTGCAAGCTGTGACAGTGAGCAGGCAGCACTGCTCGCTGTCACAGCTCGCAGAAAGCATTGAATGCACCCCTATGAGTAAATATGGACCATCTTCAGTCCTGTTTGCAGTCACACAAAATCAGGATCAAATGGCTTCTTGTGTATTTAAGAGCGTGTCCTCATGCCTGTCATATGTGATGCTCTGAAAATACAGGTTGGGTTGGACGGGGTATCTTTAAATATATTGAGGCCAAAGGGAATGAATTCCACACAACTCTTACAAATCTATAACCTAAAGCAAAGCCTTTTTCAACTGTGTACCTAGAAGCAGTGAAATTCCAATCTCAATGAGAATGCCGGCTCTGGAGTCATGAATACTGAATAGAAGTTGCAGGTGGCATTAGGGGGAAAGACTTAAGGCCCCATACATTTAAGCAGAGGGATCGCATGCATGAGATACCTCAGCAAATCCCCAGTGGCTAGATTACATGCTATACAGTACATTGTACGTGGCCCTTTTTGCATACCATGTATTGCATGTGACCCCATTCACTGCCCAGGGATACTAGGTATGTTTGGTACAGCAGCGGCAATCTGCGGATCCAATTCCATGCACACAGGACATCGGATTGGAATCAAAACTAAATAACGTATGATATGACACTTTTGCGCAGTTTATCATTACGAGTTGAAATCGTGTAGAGAAGTGCCAAATCGTACTAGTGTACAGCCACATTAAACACTGAGTGGTATGCCTGGAAATTTTCCAGGCTCAGCTGCGCTGCCGCAGCGGGCTGTCCCGGAAAATTTCCAGGCATACCACTGGCACACCACCTTTAGTATGTGTTTAGGCATTAGTAGCGGGGAGGGTTAGACTTAAGAGGGGGGCACCACCTCCACCAGTCATCTGTATGTATTTCCTAGAAGCTTCTTAACATACATCATATTTAGAAATTGTCTGTTATTATGGTTTCATTTTAGATACTTATAATTGTTTTTTATTTTCTAACATTCTGCAGTGTTTCATTTGGATTGTGGGTTAGAAAAACTATTTTTGAGGGAAATCTGTCACCAATGGCCCTCATTCAGATATGGATGGAGGTACTATCGCTGCTGCCTACATAGAAGAAGCAGCAATCACTGTATTGTGGTACGGCACACCCCTTCCAAATTACAGGTCGCATATTTTCCGACACCTTCCGCTGGCTATGGTGTTGCACAAGCCTGTCATCCCAAATCCTTCCTAGAGTCCAGGAATTCTCCATTCCCTGACCTTGTCCTTCCTCTGCAACAATTGTGACACATTTGGAGAAATGTTCCTTTACTGACCCCTATACAAGATCAGACAGTCTGAGTCTGACATTGTAGGCCCATACAGCAGATTTGCATGTGCAAAGTACTGAACATTGCACATTTAAATAAGAACCAGTAAAAGCTAAATGTGCTGTGGGCATCAGATGGCATAACTTTTGAATAATCATAATTTTTGCTCAATAGGCACAATCTTAGCTGAGTTTGTGGTGTTATATGTGCAAGGTACAGTTTTTTAACAGATGTATTCTAACTAAATGTGATTGCATATATTGTAATTTAATGCTTTTTAGGCACAGAATACAATTTATGTTCTACCTTTTTGGTACTTGTTTCCTAGAACGGCGCCCATCGCGGGCATCGCATGTACATCGCATGCCATTATAATGGCATGCGATGCGACCGATGCGATGCCCGCGATTTTACATAGAAATGCATGGTAAAATGTAAATCGTGTCGGTCGCATCGCATGCGGCCAAAAAATCGCATGCGACCGACGCGATTACCGATTTTACATAGGGAACAATGTTAAATGGCCCAATTGACCCGATTTCACATAGGGAACAATGTTAAATGGCCCACAGACCCCAAATAGCCACCCTGAAGTGTGAAATGGCCCCCCCAATTGTTAACAACACCCCACGATCAACGTGAACCCGAAGCGTGGCGAGCGGCGGCGGTACGCGTCCTCCGACCATTTCATAACCCCACTATCCACGTCGGCGTGGAGTTGAGAATAGAAAGTGTGGCAAGCCCGAAGCGTGACCAGCGCCGCGAGGGGACGCGGATACCTGTGAAGCCCGCGAGGGGACGCGTATAGCTGTGAAAGTATCCGCGTCCCCTCTCGGGGCTCGCCACGCTTCGGGCTCGCTGTGCTCGCCACACTTTCTATTCTCAACTCCACGCCGGCGTGGATAGTGGGGGTATGAAAAGGTCGGAGGACGCGTACCGCCGCCCCTCGCGGGCTCGCTGCGCTCGCCAAGCTTCGGGTTGACGTTGATCGTGGGGTGGCGTTAACAATTGGGGGGGCCATTTCACACTTCAGGGTGGCTATTTGGGGTCTGTGGCCCATTTAACATTGTTCCCTATGTGAAATCGGGTCAATTGGGCCATTTAACATTGTTACCTATGAAAAATCGCGGTAATCGCGTCGGTCGCATCGCATGCGATTTTTTTTTTGGCCGCATGCGATGCGACCGACGCAATTTTTTTCCCTGCGATGCCTAAGATCAATATCGTTGGCGCCGTTCTAGGAAACAAGTACCACCTTTTTTTATACATTTGAAATAGTCAAAGGTCATATACTGTACTTGTAATTCATTGAATAGTATGGATGTTTTCAAAGAGTAAAGGTATATGGTCAACATTGTTAAATTGAATTTACCTGTATAGGTATCATGTCTTCTATAATGGTTAAAGGAAAAAAGCAGATGTGTCGTCTTCTTCATAAAAGTAACATCTTCCTCTGCGTCTCTGCTCAGAATATATTCTATTGGCCGCCTAGCGGCCAATCAGGAGCCGAGAAAGTTGGCTCCTGATTGGCCAGAAATCATTCTGAGCAGAGACGCAGAGGAAGAAGGATCTCTGCGTCTCTAGTATACAGCGGAGCGGGTACCAGCAGCCGGGAGCAGCGCGTCTTGAAGTGAAGATGCCGGGGTGGACGCCAGAGGACAGGTGAGTAGGATTTCTTTCCCCAGGTACCCCTTTGGATTACTACGGATCCAGGACCCCGGACTCTTCAGCCCTGGAGCCCCGGACCAGCCCCGGAACCAAGCCACCGGACCCTGGGACCTACCTACGGGATCAAGATAGGTAAGTATCAGTGTGTTTGTGTAATGTATGTATTAAACTTTTATTTTTATAATGTGTCAGTGTCATTTATCGATTTTTTTTTTTTTTTTTTTTTTTACTGTGGAACTACAAGACCCAGCGGGCCCTTTAATGCCCCGCAGGCTGGGACTTGTGGTTCTCCAAGTCCCAGCTTGCGGGGGAGGCTTGCTGGGACTCAGTTCCAGAGTTTAAAACAATAGGTTTTTCATCTATTTTTTTTTACACAATGATCAGCCCGGTGACCACAGCCCAGGGTCACCGGGGACAGCACCAGGCTTCAGCCTGGTCAGGTAAGTCCTGGAAGGGGGGGGGACCCCTTTATTGGGGGTGTCCCCACTCCCCCAAGGCCCCTGGCCAGGCTGACTGGTCGGTAGGTTAATGCTTTGGTCGCGGGACCTTCTATAATAAGTGTCCCCCGGCTGTGGCATTACCCTGCTGGCTGGTTGTGCCTGGGGCTGGTTCTTAAAATACAGGGGACCCCAACTCATTTTGTCCCCCGTATTTTGGGAACCAGCCCCGGCCCTTGAGCCTGGGGCTGGTTTTAAAAAATCAGCGACGCCCTATTTGTCGGGTTTCCTGATTTTTTTTTTTTTTTTTAATGCCAGCCCCGGCTCTTTCAGCCTGGTGCTGGTTACGGCAGTGGGGGGGACCCCACGCCGATTTTTTTTTTTTTTTAACTAAATACCGTTTCAGAGGCATTCCCACTGCCTCAAAAACGGTATTTAACCGTGTAGGACTCTGCTTTTAAAACGGGTTTAAATACCGGTTATCTTTAACCGGTATTTCAACTCTGGCACTTTCCCACTGCAGCCTTAAACGGTAAATTGCGCTGAAAAATTGGCAATTTACCGTTTTAGACCTGCAGTGGGAAAGGGGCATCAGTGTCAAGTCTTCAGCATAATTTGGTTCCTGTTTCCTTTAGTGCAGTAGCTTATGTCCTGTATATCCTTTAAAAATAAATAAACAGAGATAAGATACACCACTTCCCCAGTTCATTGTCCCTTTGTCCTTTTATGAAGATGGTTTGCAGCTACAGTAGCTCTCGTAAAGCTCTGCCATAGCAGGGTTGTTGACTACCACATAGGTAACCTGTCCCAGAATGCTCTGCCAGACAAACAGTAGTCAGATTGATGGGACATGTAGTTCAGCTGTATAGGGAGTTTCATTTATATAGCGCACTTTCTCCAACAGGACTCAAGGCGCTTTACAGACATTCTAACAATACACATAATACAGAGGATGTTGGTAGTACAGTAACAGACAAAAGAAACCCTTGAGCACACAGTAAGCATACTACAGGAGTGGTGCATCATTTTGGATAATAACTTCCATGGGTTCTGTATTCCACCCTGACAAGGTACCAGACGCGGCAGCCATTTTAGGCGCTCTGGGTGGAATAGATTACCCCTAAAAGACATTACCAAAAATGGGTGATTTCAGTGTATACTCGGGTCCATGTATTTTTCATCCCATCCACAAGTGTACCATATGAGGCAGCCATGGTGAGCGCACTATGAAGGTTACACTGTAGGAGGCGAGCCATACAAGGACCCAATGCATATATTGGAAAGCAAATACTTGTGTAGTAGTATGATAAACCCTGCACAGAAACATCTACGTGACCCACATCCTGCCCGCAGAGAGACCATCTGAGGCGGCCATCTGGGTGCACTGCATAGGTCAGAGCTAGCAGGGTGTGTGATCTGCGGAGGTACACATTACAGGAATAGCACAAAACCCAGTTTTTACGGCATCACATCGCCGGCCATCGCCTTTGAGTTAATAATCGCATATGTTACTGCACATTATCTTATTAACCATGCGAATGCCGGCGATGTGCGGCGGGGGTTATTAGATAATCCCACCCATGGTGAGGTAGATATATGCTGTAGGGGGGATAGGGGTGACAGAGAAAATACCTGAACACACCTTTGTAGGGGACTGATGATGGGGAAATATTTAGGGGAGTATTCAATGGTTTTTTATCTCCATGTGCAGCAAATCCTTTTTAGGATTCGCTGCACATTTGCAGGGTTCAGGAGGGCTGCAGCATTCGCTGCCAGCCCTCCGTGTCACCATAATTAAAGCCGCAGGGGCTCACAAAGCCGCAGGGAGCCGGGGGACCAAAGCAGGCAGGGAGATGTAAGCCTCCCTGCCTGCCCTGGAGTTTTTGTGGGGTAGAAGGAGGGCTTATGGGGACACAGGCAGCAGAAGCTGCCCCCCCCCCCCCCCTCCCGGAGAGCTGACAGGGGTAGGGAGCCGCTTCACTGGTCCCGCTCGTAAGAAGCCGGGACCAGTGTGCAGTGAATATATGAATATCTGAAGAGCGGCTCCCGGCTCCAGACCCCCTATAATAAAAAAAAAAATATATATATATATATATAAATACAGGGACTCAACACTCTCCAAAGGTTAATAAAAATTAACCCACATATATACACACATACAGAGTACCACAACACTCGCCATCCCTGCGAATGGGGTGCAAACAGCACTCGCCATTCCCAGGTTGGGGTGAAAGTGGCCTGTGACCACATGCTCTAATAAATACAAATACAGGGACTCAACACTCTCCATAATAAACTAACTCACCTTAGTATACAATTAATCAAATAAAAGGAAAAAGCACATGTCGACTTTAGCTATGATGTGTCAGCAGTTGGCAGGCTCTTGAGAAACAAATGCTAGTGTAGGACTTGCAGTGAAATGGGGTCCCTTGGCGATGGGCTGCAAGCTTAAATGCATTGATCAATTCATGAACTAAAACCCCATTATTTATTTGATTAATTGTATACTAAGGTGAGTTAGTTTATTATGGAGAGTGTTGAGTCCCTGTATTTGTATTTATTAGAGCATGTGGTCACAGGCCACTTTCACCCCAACCTGGGAATGGCGAGTGCTGTTTGCACCCCATTCGCAGGGATGGCGAGTGTTGTGGTACTCTGTATGTGTGTATATATGTGGGTTAATTTTTATTAACCTTTGTTACTGTGATCATAGCTTTCTCTTTCACCCCAGATGAGCTAATTTATCTGTAACCTGTTACAGCTGCCCCTTTAATTCTAAGTCAGGTGTTGTGTTAGGTGACTGCCTCATCTTTAAAAGCCATAAGGCACTTGGCAGGTGAGCTTTAAACCAGGAAAAAGCACATGTCGACTTTAGCTATGATGTGTCAGCAGTTGGCAGGCTCTTGAGAAACAAATGCTAGTGTAGGACTTGCAGTGAAATGGGGTCCCTTGGCGATGGGCTGCAAGCTTAAATGCATTGATCAATTCATGAACTAAAACCCCATTATTTATTTGATTAATTGTATACTAAGGTGAGTTAGTTTATTATGGAGAGTGTTGAGTCCCTGTATTTGTATTTATTAGAGCATGTGGTCACAGGCCACTTTCACCCCAACCTGGGAATGGCGAGTGCTGTTTGCACCCCATTCGCAGGGATGGCGAGTGTTGTGGTACTCTGTATGTGTGTGTATATATATATATATATATATATATATATATATATATATATATATATTCATGTGCTTCAAACACATAAATAAAATTATTTGACACCAAAAAAACCCCCCCAAAAACCCTTTATTTTAAAAGATCACTTTCCAGTTCACCTTAAGATGTCGAATGCAAAACGGTGAATCATAGCAAAAATCAGGGAGAAAGCAATTCGCCATCCTAGCATTGAATACACAATCGGCGAATCCCAGTGAAAACCCCATTGAAATACACCAGCGAATTGCAGCGAGCATGAAATGGAGAACTGGCCAGCATTCACTATTCGCTTTTGGCGAACATTGAATAGGGCGAATCACATTTTCAGTGAAAAAGATTCACAGCAAGGAGTGAAAACAGCCCGATTCGCCGAAAAATAAAAAAAATGGTGAATCGGGAGCATTAAATACTGGCCTTAGAAATCTTTTTCACAGAATCATCAATGTCTAGGAATCATGAGAGCAGTACAGGTGGTTATAAGAAAGTGGGGAGCACATTCAAGTATGGGGAAAATATTGCTACGTAGGCCGGCCCTGGTACTTCCCCCTCACAGCTCCATGCTCACCATGAGTGGTAGGCCTGGGGGCAGTCCTGGTGTTCTCAGCCGCAAAGGTTAGTTGAGGCCACATGATATTCCTGAGTTTTGTGGTTTTAATGCAGTCCTTCAGAAGTAATGTTGGTGTGTTGATTGCCTTCTGGTTTCCGTTGGTTTAACACTGGTATAACGCTGCTATTAATTTAAAGCTGACCCTTTATAAGTAGACCCTTCAGATACTAGGTCCCTAACTTCCTGAAGGACTGACGTCCCAAGCTAGACTGAATATATCAGCCTACATACACCTCTATCCATCCTGAATTAACTGCATCTCCCAATACACTTCCCCCACCAGCAAAAGGTGCTGATCAGACCTACAAGCAAATGTAAGGTCAGTGTGAAATCTCCTTTCATCCAGCCTTAGGGGATGCCTATGTGTCCTGTACATAGACCTCATGGTAAACAGAGCACCTGACCATTCTCTGTATTTGCCGTTGGTGTGTGTGTGTGTGTGTGTATGTATATGTATATATGTATATATGTATATATGTATGTATATATATATATATATATATATATATATATATATATATATATATATATATATATATATATATATATATATATAATCTTTTGGATGCGCGGCACTGAGGTCTTGGATCAAATAATACAATGCGTAGCCCAGTTAAAGGTTGACGTTTCAGCCACTTTATTGTGGCTTTTTTCAAAACAGCTTACATACATACACCGTGTACACTCACCTCTATATGTAGAGTTCTATCAGTGTTCTGTGCAACGACAGCCGCCATGTGAAAACGCCCATTGTTGGCGCATCTGAATGACGTCACTGTCAGGGTGGCGTGTTGTCTAGGTAACGCGTCCTCTGTGAACGTCCATGTCAATAAAGTTGAAATGAGAAGTGTCAGAAAAAAAAGGGGTTGAGAATTGCGTTTAAAACTTACTAAAAAGTGCTAAAAAAAGAAAGATGATCATGTGCCCGCTGTCGTTCCAAGATCAGTGATGCGTGTAAATCATAATAACTACAATCAAGTGATAAACAGTGTGAAAAACATTTCAGCGGGTGAACTCATAATCTAATAAAGTGCATTAAAGAAACAGTATTCGTGATACTTCTACTAAATGTTAATTCATTTTCTGTGTAACATATCAATGCTGCTCTAGCCAGACTATTAAACTCGGCTACTGTTTAGATGTTAACAATCCAGAAAGTAACCGGTCACTATTTCTCATGTCGGGGAGTCTCCCTGTTATTTTTTTATTGTTTTTTATTTATTTGGTTTAAGGGGACCGGTAATGGCTAGCTAACAGTTTGGGCACAATTCTATATTATACTTATTGTTGAGCCACAGTGTATTGGATGAATTTTACAGAAAGCTATGTAGTCCTAGTTGTTCGTTTAGACCCTTAGGTGTCAAGGTATCTAATCTGTAAATCCACCGTGTCTCCAATTGCATTAATTTTCTACCCCGATCCCCTCCTCTGATTAGCGGTGGGATGTGGTCTATGATGATATATCTCAAAGTCGCCAGTGGGTGGTTGGCTCTGGCGAAGTGGCGAACCAAATAAATAAAAAACAATAAAAAAATAACAGGGAGACTCCCCGACATGAGATATAGTGACCGGTTACTTTCTGGATTGTTAACATCTAAACAGTAGCCGAGTTTAATAGTCTGGCTAGAGCAGCATTGATATGTTACACAGAAAATGAATTAACATTTAGTATAAGTATCACGAATACTGTTTCTTTAATGCACTTTATTAGATTATGAGTTCACCCGCTGAAATGTTTTTCACACTGTTTATCACTTGATTGTAGTTATTATGATTTACACGCATCACTGATCTTGGAACGACAGCGGGCACATGATCTTTTTTTAGTAAGTTTTAAACGCAATTCTCAACCCCTTTTTTTTCTGACACTTCTCATTTCAACTTTATTGACATGAACGTTCACAGAGGACGCGTTACCTAGACAACACGCCTCCCTGACAGTGACGTCATTCAGATGCGCCAACAATGGGCGTTTTCACATGGCGGCTGTCGTTGCACAGAACACTGATAGAACTCTACATATAGAGGTGAGTGTACACGGTGTATGTATGTAAGCTGTTTTGAAAAAAGCCACAATAAAGTGGCTGAAACGTCAACCTTTAACTGGGCTACGCATTGTATTATTTGATCCAAGACCTCAGTGCCGCCCATCCAAAAGATTATATTTAGTGGTGTCATCTGGACACCTCGCAGCTTCGGCACGGGGCACGTTACAGCCAGCAAGGAGCTGAGTGCCGGTATCCATTCGTTTCATTATATATATATATATATATATATATATATGTAAACATTCCTAGCCTGGCTAACTTTTCCTCGTAGTCCAATGCCTTTAAACCCTTAATCAGTTTGGTTGCCCTTCTGTGGACCCTCTCCAGTTCCTTAATATCTTTTTTAAGGTGAGGTGCCCAAAACTGGACACTGAGTTCCAGGTGGTGCCTTACTATTGAGCAGCGTAATGGCTGAATAGACCATGTAGTGAGTTAAACATGATAAGCTGGGTGTGTACCTTGGGAAGCATGTGACATCAAGGAGCCTATAGGATTGTTGGGAATGGCCTGTTAGCTGGAGATATTAGCTCAGGAAAGGGAGGAGTCTGCCTCTTTTTCCTGAGAAAGTTTAACGCCCTCCCTTCCCTGTTACTGGTGGGTAGTGGTCTTAATCGCGTTAGCTGATAGGCGTGAAAGAACGGCTTGTTGATAGATTTTGAGATGTTCCTTAAGTTATGTTTGCAGCGTATTTGGTTTTGTTTCGCTGCGCTCGCCTCTCATTGGCTTAGGCCTTCGCTGGATCACCCGTTCGGGGACAGCGAGCCCACCCGGATGGGTGGGTAGTCAATGCAGTTGGTGGGGTGGATACCGCTTTCTGAGTTAGGCCAAATAATGTATGCTAGTTTGGGGTGGAGTTTAGATCATAGCCGTTCTTTCTGGCCACCATTAAACAATTTAATTAATTCATCAAAAACTAAAATTAGCTTAATTCTTAAATAAATTCAGCTAACAATTTCTGCCAAACCTAAGTCTCCGTGTCTTTTTATTTCTGATGTAAAGTGATAAGATATAAGTTGTCATCATACACATGCTAGAGGTCACACATCTGCTATTACAATGTTTAGACTTATACAGGGGTAATCTCACCATGTCATCCCGAGCTTCTATACCTCTTTTTATGCAGGCAAGGATCCGGTTTGCTTTTGCTGCTGCTACTTGACAGTGAGTAATAAAGCTATGTTTATTGTCTATTTGTACTGCTAATGCTGGCCATACACTAGACCAGTGGTTCCCAAACTGTGTGCCGTGGCACCCAGGCATACCTTGGATTGTTTCCCCAAATAGGATGTGTTTGACATCTCCTCTGACCCTGTAATTTGCTCCTAAAATCTGGAAGACAATATTCTGTAATTGACTATTTTTGATTAAAACAATTTAAATGTCTTTTGTCTATTTTTGGGGGTTTGTGAACAAATTACTAATTGTCATTTGTTCCCACACAGTACCAGACTTTCAGTCCAACCAACCAACTAGTTGGGTGAAAGTTGGTCTAGTGTATGCCAGCATAAGTCTTTCTCCCCTAGTGATTAACCAAACTCTACCCCATTTAGTTTATATGTATTGCACTGGTTTCTGTTCCTGAAGTGCATGCCTTACATTTGTCTACATTTAATTTTCCATTTATCAGCCCAAGTCTCTAGTTGAATACCCTCTAAAGTGTTGACATCCTGTCGGATTTTATAACCTTTTTATATAAAATAAACCAAGCTAGGCACCAATACATGCGTCTTCCTCATGTTAAGTTTTAACAAAAATTGTTATCTCACAATTGAGAGCTGACAATGGAATGGGCCTGTATTTTCATAGGTGATATGAATGAACACCCAATTATATCCATTCTCAAATTATGTGTATACAGTATTTTCAGTGCTTAATGATATGCCTTTGCTGCTTTCACAATAGGGCATTGACCTTGCAACATATTCCTGAATGCAGAAAAGTGACTTGTTATATAGTGCTTGTTACTCAATTACTCAGCTGCTTAACTGTTTCATGATACTGCAAGGGGAGAGAGAGAGAGAAGCATCTTATATCATTTTAAAGTGTTTAATGGTACAAAATCTGTATTCTTAGGGCCCATACACACTTGCCGATTTTCAGCTGAAAATCTCTCAAAACTGCTGTTTTGAGAGATTTTCAGCTTAAAGTCTGCAAGTGTGTACAGGCCAGCGATGCCCAACTAGCGATGATGCGCGCTCCTGCATCATCGCTAGTAAAGTGGGCCGTCTAGCGATATTGGCTCATATTTGAGCCATCATCACTAGGTGTGTACGCCAGCCAGGCTGAAAGATGAGAGTCTTTCAGCCCAGCTGACAGTGACCACCCGCTCTGCGCTCCCCCCGCCCCCCCTCTCATACTCACCACCACTGCTGTCTGTCCTCACAGCGCACAGGCCAGCAATGTACATATTATTGGCACCACTGCCCACCAGGGTTTAAAGTAAGCCAGAACGGTACGGAACACGTCGGTTCCATTTTGGAGGCGGAACAGTTCCTCCTCCGTCTGCATTGCTAAAGGTGACAGCCGGGCAGAACGGTGGGAAACCCGGATCTCTCAGAGCAGGTCATCCATCCGTGGCGCAGCCATTTCAAATGATGCGCCGACTCGTGAGCCTATCGGAGCTCGCGGGACGGCAACAAATGAGGAGCTGCCAGGCTGCGAGCACCGATTGGCTCATGAGTCAGCGAGTCATTTGAAATAGCCGCACCACGGACCTGCTCTGAGACATCTATGTTTCTTACCGCTCTGCCCTGCTGTCTCCTTTCCCACACAGTGCAGAGCACCGGGCACATTACCCCTGGCACTGAGAATGTAATACCTTGCAATGAGCATGTATCTAAGCAGCACTTATGTGGCATAATATGTAATGGGCATTACCATGTTTGGCATATTGTATAATAGGCATTAATGTGTGTGGCATAATGTGTAATTGGCATTACTATGTGCATAATCCCCTGTCAACAAGCCATGCCCTAAATTATTTAGTTTTTTTTTTGCACTGTGGGGCATCATTTGAATTGAGGGTGGTATTATGTGGCCCACATTATTCTTTTCATGGGTGTGTGAGAGAGGCCATAAATGTAAAGCATGCAGGGGGGCGCCGAACACCCTAGCACCCACCCTGGCTGTGCCATAATGGCGGGAAAGTGAGTTCCACCACCTCACCAGGACCACTTTAAGCACTGCTGCGCACCAATATATAGTAGTAAAAGTCAGTAATGTAAACATTGCATTCGCAGGCCAGAAATGTACTGTATAGGTTACCACGCCACTGCCCCCCAATGTATATTTTGTTATGGCGGTAACATACTTTGCTGGCGCAGGTGAACGGATTTCTCCCTCCATGCACGGCGGCAAATGAAATCGGAGCTGTGCACATGGGCGGGATTTTACCCAGTCGGAGCAGAGTGAGGTGGCGTTTACCTGTTCGCTGGGCTCTTAATATACACAGCCCAGAGATCAGTTCTGAATCAGGCCCAAATAACAGAAATGCACAGAATAAAATGGCCCCTGCTCCCACCCTTGAAATTCAAACCCCGCCCATTATGTAAATAGCCTTTTATATGAAAGATTTTCAGCAAAGTCTTTTGCCTCCTGAAAATCTCTTGCTCTTGGGGAAAATAGCACAGTGTGTACGCACTACTTTGATGAGAGATCTATCTTGCAGAGATTTTGGCAAAGTCTTTTGAAATGAAAATCTTCTAGTGTGTATGGGCCTTTAAAATACATTTGAATGTAAAACTGTATAGTCATATATACAGCTTTACATTTAAAGCTGTATTCATATATGTGAAAGTACTGTTTGCGTTTTGAGATCTGTTACCATAAGGTAACATTGCTGGAGACTTTGCAAATGGCTGTTTTCAGTTGAATTATGATAATTACATAAGTACGTGGCATGCTGTGTAATGTTTAGTATACAAACTTGCATTTCTAAGAATTGAATCGGACCCTTTGAAGGGAAGAAAATATAATTATGTTCCTTTTTGTTTTCTACAATGTGTCCAACTTTGTAGGGTTTTGATCCCTTTTTAAGTTGAATGAAACAACTTGTGTTTTCTCTTTTTTCTTTTTTTTAAATAAGGACTTCGACATAAAATAATGGAATAGAAATGGCCTTTAACCAACAAACTAGCTTTGGATTGTTTTAATGTTTTGCAGTATAATAGCGTCTTGTGTTTTTAAAGGTAAAAATTTGTTTAATGTGTTTGTTCTATTGCAAATGATTGATTTTTAGTCCTTGCAGGACAATTAACTATTTGAATTCTTTTGTACATCTAAAGTGCTTTGTTAAAAAACCACCTGTCCTTCCTTTTTAACAGAGCCTTTTCTTGTTCATAAACCTTTCCATCAGTATAGAATAATAAGTGGGGCCCACGTTTCTTTACATAATTGATCAATTGATCTTCAGATCAGGCAACGTACTTTCTATACACACGGCTTCATCCGTCCTGACATCACAACTTGGTGAGCTCATACAGTACATGTGCCTGCCCACTTGCGCTGTCAATCACCACCAGCTACTTGTACATATGTTCAAGCAAATTCACGATATATAGACCAGCGTTTCCCCACAATACACAAGTTTCGAAAGTTTAGCAAATTTACCCCTTCAAACAGGTTCATGTCATGGCTGTATGTGTTTAGGGTGGGGTCCATCAACACCAAAAATGCAGTCAAACCTCAGAAAATGTAGTTTACAGAGTTGGACCACATTACACATATGCACCAAGCTTTGGATGTATGTCCCATTTTGTAGGCGTGCAAAATGGGACATACATCCAAAGCTTGGTGCATATGTGTGTTTGTATAGAAAGTACGTTGCCTGATCTGAAGATCAATTGATCTGCAGATATATCTACCAGTGTGTTCTGCTTCAATGCTTGAAAACGTATAATTAAAGCTCTAGGCTACCCCTGTTTTGTTTGCATCTGCTAAATTAATGGGCCAGATGATTTCCCCCTAATTTGTCTTGGTGTCTGGGGTATGGTAATTGGATTGTAAAATTCAATAAGTAAGGGACTAATCCTGAAAAAGGTTCTCCAATACTGTACATTTATGTACAGAAATTACTCAAATGTATTCTAAAAATGTAAATGCCATGTGTGTACACCTAACAAGTTTCAGATATGTGCGAGACAACTACTTGATATCTTTTCAAAACACACACACGTTTGTTTGATTTCAAGTCCACCAAACCTGTTAAAATAAGATTGTGTAGTAACTGCTGAGCACATTGCTTGTACAATAATTTTGACCCTTTGAGTACCAAGTGAATTTGTCAAAATAAGTGTAAAAATTGGTAAGCAAACATTTTTATTCATTGTAATGACCTGTAATGTTAACATTTTTATAGAGGAAATATAAACCTTTTATCTACACAACATTTTTTATTTCAATTTATATAACAAATGTGAGTGACCCTGGTATTTTTGGCGGATTTAAGGTGTAATCACATGTGGTCCAAAAAAAGAAAAGGCTTAACCATTAATCTGTTTTGAATTAGACAATCCTTTAGGCCAGAATTATTTTGGCATTCCTGTATTAGTTATGCTAATCTTAAATTAAAATCAGATGCTTGTTTCTCTTTGTTTCCGGGATGGTTTCCAAAAGTTTTTTAAGGCTACAGTCAATCAAAAATGAATTTGCCAAATTCAATTCAGAATAATTAATTGCAGCACTAATAAACTGCAAGTTTATGCTATGTACAGATAAGTGCACTCACAGGAGTGTCTCCAGAGGTGGGACTGCAGCAAGTCCAATATTCAAATAGGGAGGAATCTACACAGGCGACTCCCGGTCAAAAATGTCCAGGACTGAAAACTGATGGCCGATATTTGCGCCTGTTGTAAGATTGAATACCCCTCTATAGCTGTAAGTGCATTTGACAAGTGACCCACAAGCCAGAGTGTAGGAAGCACTGGAGACATGCTGTAATTACCATGCCGTTTGACCCTATGTCGAGGACACTTTGACCACATATCGCATATTTCAACAACTGGTCTACTTGTTTGACAAGCATTGGACTTGCCAAATTTACATAATATATTTACACAATATACCTGTAGTATTTTTCTGCAGCCAAATTCTATGTTTCTATCAAGTTAGGCTAGGTGTCTTACAGTTTTATTTCCCAGTAAGATATTTGTCCTCCCCAAACTGAACTTTAAGCTTATGCTCACTAAGATCACTCGGCACACAGCAACGCATCAGTGATGTGCGCTGAGCAATCTGGTAGGCCAGTGTTCTCCGGTGAGAACACTGGTGATCTGGTTGGATTTGTACCTCATACAGTATATATCTAGATGGGCGATAGCAGCGCACAGGGCCGTGCATCGTAGAGTCCCTACACGGAGTGATTTTGGATCAATGTCTAAGTGATAGTCAAATCCAGTCAGATCACTTAAGGTGGCCATACATCAGAAAGATATTGTACCCAATCATACAATCTCAGTTGATTGTAAGATGGATTGTATGCAGATTGTGTGCACATCTTGTATACACAATCATGCAGAAGATGGATTGTATGATGGATTGTGAGTAAATTGTGTGTCCAAAAACCACCAAGGACTGCCGGGGATTTCAAGGGAAATTGTACACAATCATGAGTGCAATCGATCTTAAGATTGATCTTTCTGATGTATGGCCAGCTTTAGAAAATTTGCCAAAATAGCTCCATGCGCAAGACCGTTCAATTCTTGCTTCTTACCTGTGTTCAAGTTTCCAAGTCCAATAAAAGGATGTCTAACTCTACAAATGGGGTTATTCTGGTTGATTCCCATGGCTGCGAATTCGCAGCCTTGCAAATCCACCAAACCCCGTGGATTAATGCTCACCCCCCCCCCCCCCACCCCCTCACAGCGTGGGTTCGCCCGCACAGGTTGCAAATGGATGGTTAGCATAAACATTCATTTGTATGCCTGCGAGTAAGCTCCCACATCTTTTGATGGTCAGCGACCATCGAAAGATGTGGAAGATATACGCATATAAAAGTGACTTTTAAGTCACTTACCTATGCGTGCACGCTGGCACGGATATGAGCGGGCAGCTGACATCCCGTGATGTCAGCTGCCAGCCTCCCCGCTCCCGCGTCACTGCCTCATTGCTATTAGAATGCCCAGCGTTCTCATGGGAACGCCCATGGAACGCTGGGCGGTCCCGTATGGTAATGGGGTAGCCCGGTGCCTCCCGCCCTTCTCCCCCACCCCCCTCACGCCATCATGGGTGCGTGCACCTGGCGAACCGAAATTTCGCCGAGGGTGCATGCACCCTATGTCTGCAAATGCACACAGACGCGCAACACCGAAGGAACTTGAATAACCCCCTATATCTTCTGAAAGGTTTGTGACTGAGGTATTATGTATATTTTAATTACAGACACAGTTTGGGTGGGGAAAGCGTGACTACTGTTAAGGTATATACATATATGGCGATTCTTCTAAACGATTTTGACTACATCGTCAAATTCGCTTAGTAGGTTTGCCTGAATTGCACCATGTGTGCACAGCAGGCAATAGCGATGTGCGGCGTCTCTATCGCCTGGCCAAATAGCCAGTGCAGGCAAGAATATCCTTGCTACACTGTGTATTTGGCCGTGGCTCCCAGTGCTGGCAGGATGTAGTTAGCAGTCTCTCTGATGGCTTAACTACATCTTCAACACACGGGGCTCAGTCGAAATCGCTGGGGCTGAGTCCTGTGTGTACACGGATTTAGTCTGAAGCATTATCAACCACCATTGTAAAAGTAGGCATGGTCATTTAGCATTTTGTGTGGTTAACAGTGAAGTTGCACATATCTCTCCAGCAGCCACTAGAGGAAACCAAACTTAGCTGTTCAAATGTAGCTCCATATGGCCAGGTCTGGCTGCTGGCCCCGGCATTTCACCTTGCACACACTGGGGTGGCGAGTTAAAATACTAAAAGTCACATGTTTGAGTGCTCATGGGGGATTTTTCACGGTGCCGCTGATAGTTCAGTTTAGCGCATAGTGGCTAAACCCAACCTTAACAAGAGCTATATGCTCAAAAAAAACACATAAATTACATATTGCCCCCGCAAACACTTGGTGTTTTAGGTGGGAGATCGGATGCGATATGACAGTTGAATATGGCCTTAGAATGAGGTGAAACAGTGGAGGTACAACTTTTTTTTTTCTTTCTTTTGATCACTAGCTGATGGCAAGCATGACCATTTACATTAACAAACTTTTTCTCTGTATGACCACTCTTGTGGTTATGTGGAAGCTTGGAGTAGCTGTGTGTTTCGCGTTCCGTGTTACCTGCGTGGACATTGGTCATACTCACAGAAGTTGTGGTGGCAACGTTTCTTTTTTAAACTATTCCTAATTAATAGGTGCATTATAATTATCTATAATCCACATATAGTGGTTAACTATGTGACTAATACCTTTTTTGTTTTTTTATTGTTATTTCACAGAGCAGATTTTCACCTGAGGTAAGGGAGAGGCTGGGTTAGGCATATTTCAACAGACCATTTTCAGTGTCACTAAGGACAATGCAAATGCATGCTTACAGTGAAGTCATTTTTTTTTCTTTTACACAGTTGTCCTGCTGTTTTTAGGTTGTAGACCATTATTTGCCCTCCTCCCTTCACATCTACTGGGCCAGGTATAAAATTATGTGTAGGGTGGCCAATCCCAGGATTTGGCCCCAAAATTGCTGTGATTTCAATGAGACGCTGCCCGGCTGTTCTCGACCCAGGCATGCGGCCTGCGTAGTGTTCCTTCTAGGAACCGGGGCAATCAGGGCGCCGCTGCACGGGGGGCATCGTCAAGGGGGCGGACGGGCCCGCTGTCGTCACTGTTCTGGGCGGTCCCGTGTCGCCTACGTCAGGAAAAGGGGCGGGCCCGGCTGCCGTCAGGAAAAGGGGCGGGCCCGGCCAGCGTTGTCATTGAAGGGGACAGTCCCGGCCGCACCGAAGGCTCTCCGCTGCCGGGGAAGCGCCTGGCACCGCTATATACTGCGGTGCCGGGCTTCCCCGATATTACGATAAGAGGAGGAGGCAGGCTGTTTTAGCGGGGCGCTGCCAGAGGGGCAGGGCGTATTTTGCCCTTGAAAAATCGGGCAGGGCGCAGCGCCCCGCTAAAACAGCCTAGCGGGAACACTACTGCGCAGAGTGTCCTCTTACTGTCATGCGCGTGTCCAAGATTTTGCCCGTGCTGCCCCCTTCTCTGGAATGAGCTTCCTCACTTTATTAGACTTTTCCAGACCTTGCAATGCTGTAAAGGTTCACTGAAAGCCCACCTGTTCATCAAAGCATACCCTCTGCATAACCTAGTACCAAGGCCACTCTCCCTACCGCTTGATGTCATGGCCATCCCTGCCATGCTCACTTCTTGCCTTTGGCCCACTTTGCCTGCACCTTATTTCCCTGTCTGTCTCCCCCTCCCTTTAGACTGTAAGCTCCTTGGAGCAGGGCCATCTTCCCTCCTGTTCTCACAGCCCTCTTCTTGCATTCCAATTACAGCTCTCTTATACCCTTTTCATAGTGCAAATTCCAGGAGAGACCTGGCATTTGCTGTCTGCAAACTCCGACACCGACCTGGCTTACAGCTGTGTCCGTGACTTCACATGGTGGTGGGTGGGATGGAGCACATGGATCTGACAGCTCTGCCTCCTTTCATACTTTGAATGGGACCCGGGTCACTCGACCCGAGTTACCCTTTCACACCGCATCATACTGGCCAGTATCCCGGGAAGATCCCAGGAGCAACCCTGGTACCTAGGGTTGAAATGCCTGGAAATGCTCCTGGTATTTTGGCCCGGGGCCCTTTCACACCAGTAGTACACCCTGGTTGTTCCCAGAGCCAACCCGAGAAAAAAGGCTGGTGAGAATGGGGTATTTCTCACCTAACATCTATACCCGCATCTCTTCTCACTTATGTTCATTTCTACCACTACCGACTTGCCCCTGGTAACATGCAAACAACTCCACTACTTCCCTACAGCTCGGCTATATTGTGTACTAAGAATTGTGCTGCTAACTGTTACCTGGGCTCTGTTTTTGTAATACAGTTACGGTTTAGTTTGTGTACCTGTACTGTTCTAATATGAGTTCTATGTATGGCACTGCGACCACTTGTGGCACCTTATAAATAAAATGTAGTAATAATAAAATGTAACCTATTTGCTATTGTGAAATATTATAGATGAAATACAAAGATATCGGGCTCACACACATTGTGCCAAGAAGGACTATTTTGTGGGACCTCAGCAATAGTGTGGGAGGATACCTCTGTATATATACATGTGTGAATTGCATACTGCATACATTTATATTTTGTGTGTGTGTGTGCATTAACTGAATTTGCTATTTGAGCACTGTTTGTATGGGTAACATTTCCCCAAAACTGCTGTATAGTAATATTTATTTTCTGATTTACAAAGCATAATGGTCTGAGTTTCTAATTTGCATATGAAGAAATACATATCACCCTGTTGGATTAAATGCTCTAGCTAAAGCGTGCAGAGTTTCCTGTATGTCTAAAACATTGTTAGACTTTTGTGACTTGTGTTCTAGAATACTGTACTTGCCAAGTACAAAGCTTCTAATGTGTCAGCAGTATGCTCCACCCTTACTTCCTATTTCACTTAGGAAATGTGCTATTTGAGGACTCCAATACAAACACTAACTTAAACATCTATAATATTTGCATCAAAGAAATTCAGTAATATTCTTTGTTTTAAATTAAGGAGCTGAAATAAAATTATATCTTTAGATTTGTTGTTCTGTTGTGAAAACAATGTAAAAAATTTAAGACATAGACAAGTATAACTTTAACACACACACACACACACACAGACAGACACACATAAACGTACCCAATCCACGTTACTCAGACTGAACAGCTCCTCTCCCATCACAGGGATTCCCACTGATCTCCATCACAGGGACTTTGCTCAGCCCTGATTGGCTATAGGCAGTTCCATGAAAATGCTTAAGGTGCCCACACACTAGAACGATTTTTGGGTCGATTGGACGATTTCCGATAAATCAGCCGATGTTTACCGATAATCGGTCAAAAATTGTCCGATTTTTGTTCTGATGCGCGCTCCCGTGGATCTTTAGCTGAATCTTCTGATCTTACGTGCTGCACAAAAGATCAGAAGATTTAACAAAAGAGCCATAGGAACGCACACGGGATCTTAAAAAAAATCTTTGATAAAGATGTGCGCTTGCTTGAAATCTTTTGTCCAGGACGGAAAAAAGATTTCAAGGCTAATTTATGCGCACATTTTACGGTCGCAGATCTTTCTGGTGTGGGCACCTTTAGAGCCAATCAGGCCTGAGCAGAGTCCCCGTAATGGAGGCCGTTTACCAAGGCTTAGCACCTGTTCTCTGACTTCTGTAGTGTCGCTGAAGCTGGGTACACACGTGACCAACACCTGTACAGATTGCCTGCTCAACATGTCGGTCAGGACACCAAGCTAGCAAATAGCTTAGTGTGCTATTCTGCGTAGGAAAATCGCATTGCGTACCGTCTATAGTGATGTGCGATGCAATGTCCATGTTAACTGCACAGGAGTGCTTATACAATGAAATATCGCATAGGATAGCATGGCACCAAATGCGATGCGATATTTCATTGTACAAGCACCCATGCCATGAGATGTGGGTGCTTACAATGAGATGTGATGGGTGCTTACAATTGTAAGCACCTGCACCTATGCCATTGTTTAGCGTCAACCCCAGTATCCACGCCACCCCGAAGAGTGGCGAGCGCAGCGGAACACGTTTTCTGACCTTTTCATGCCCCCACTATCCACGTCGACGTGGAGTTGATTTTAGATAGTTTGGCGAGCGCAGCGAGCCCCGCGGAATACATGTAAAGTAATCCGCGTCCCCTTGCGGGGCTCACCACGCTTCAGGCTCGCCACACTATCTAAAGTCAAGCCCGCACCGCCATGGATAGTGGGGGTATGAAAAGGTCGGAAGGAGCGTTCCGCTGCAACTCGCGGGGCTCGCCAAGCTTCGGGGTGACGTGAATAGTGGGGGTGGTGTGGATAGTGGTGGGGGGGGGTGGGGGGGGTAGGAAAAATGCCTCCTGTAGCTGTGGTTATGTCGTCTTGCCGCCTCTGGAGTTTTGACTGACAGGAGGGCGTGAAATCGCATTGCATCACACACATCTCACGGTAAAAACGTACCATGCGATGCAATTTCACTATGTTTGCGTACGTAAGAAATCTGGGCACCCTGCTAGGAAACCAGTACCGTTTTTTTCTACATACTATCATTTATTTAACTTTTTAATAGTCTTTGTTTACTCATTTTAACGTTATTTTATTTTTGGACACGCTTAAAATTGTATGACGTCCATTAATACATGTCATTTTGCATTTCAGTTGGTCCTCTAAGAATTGAGTTTTCCGTAGCGGTGGATCTGGAAGCCGATAGGAAGAGCAACCCAAATGTAGGTGAAGGTGGTCGGTACATGCCCAAGGACTGCAAGGCATTGCAGAAAGTAGCCCTTATTATACCGTTCAGAAATCGTGATGAACATCTGAAATATTGGTTACATTACCTGCACCCCATCCTACAAAGACAGCAACTTGACTATGGTGTTTATGTAATAAATCAGGTAAGTAGTTACCTTGTTTGTATGGAGGATGACATTCTACTCTGTCATAGGATAAACGTGATCAATAAAATATAATGATGCTTGCATACGAACAACAAAGACCAAAGAATTAGAATTCTTTGATAAATAAGACCGCATTCATTTTTTTTTAATGATATTTAAATACAAACCTCTTGTCTTCACAGATTTGTAAATAGATATGACTTCTGGACTTCTCTAAGGGGTAAATTTACTAAAGCTTCTTAAAAGGAAAAGAGGTGATGTTGCCCATAGCAACCAATGAGATTCTGTATATCATTTCTCTTTTGCATCCTAGAAAATGACAGACAGAACCTGGTTGTTATCGGCAACATCACCCCTTTTATTTTTAGTAGCTTAAGTAAATTTACCCCTAACTTTCAGAGACACTATTATATACGTGGGTTTTAAAAATTGCGACTGAAATATAGTTAAATTTCTTAAAAAAAAAAAAAAAAGATAGAATTTGTTCAAGTTAAAAATACTGATAATGATACCAATATAATAGATCAAAATACTGCTGGGCACTGTAGTTATCCATAACAATTTGCGACCACAGTAAATCGTTTATTTTTAGTATCTTCATATGTTAATCCTCAATGGGTCATTCCTGCCATTATCACATTTTTGCATTTACGTTTTGAAACCATGTACTAAGATGGGAGTTCTATTTCACATGGGATGTTGCTATGGGCAACCAATCCGTATATACTTATTTATTTAGCACCTTCTAGAAGATCATATCTGATTGCTTGCCCATTTATTTAGGAACATTTTCTTATATAGTGCACACACGTTCCACAGTGCTTTCTGAAATAGAACTCCTATCTTTGTAAAGTACAGTAGGTTGTATGCACATATTGCACACGTTTAGTTTGTTTTTCTTTGGGTCTCCCATTTCTAAAATCCAATTTTTGTTTTCGGAGATTGTGACACATTTGCATTCTGATGGTTTAGTGTACATGCACTTTGGCTGAACACAATTTTAGACAATATTTTGAATAATTTTGTGCATGAGACACTGTGCACCAGACGTATATTAAACATATGCAGTTTACATTTAGCCAGGGATTCAGACCTGGGTCCCATCCCGAGATGCCTCATTATGGCATTTAAATATAAAAAAAAAAAGAAAAATCCAAAATTCATCTGGTCCCAAGCATTTCTGATTCGGGAGACAGTCTGTACCATTTGTACAGAGGGTTCTTGTGTAGTTTCACAGCTCCAGCATGGCGCCATGCTACTTCCGGGTTGTACGCTCGCCAAACTATCTAAAATAAAGTAACTTAACTCCATGCCAACGTGGATAGTTCATACCCCCACTATCCACGTTGGCATGGAGTTGATTTTAGATAGCATGGCGAGCGTAGCGAGCGACCGAGCCCTCAGCATGGCCGAGCGAAGCGTGCAAGTACCGTACAGAGTTTCTGTGTGCTTTTCCTTTACCTTTTTCAGGCCTTTCATTACAATGTTACCAGTTTTGTAGTTGTTTCTAGATAAATAGCTTGCCATAAAGAAAGATCTGTGTACATGCACCTGTGGTGTCACGTTTCTTAGTGAGCCTGCATTCTTTGGGCACAGCTAATCATAACACATGCAAATCATCCCCGGGGGTTAACACCCCCAAATCCCCCCCACCCCAGGGCTAACACACACCCCCACCCCACCCCCCCACCCCCCCCCCACCCCCCCCTGTGCAGCCGGTACCTCCGTTGCGTGGTCCGGCACTGCAGTTGGTCGGGGAAGCACTTATGAAAAAAAGCGTCTTTCAGAAAATGGCTGCCCCATAGGAAAACCAGTTTTAAAAAAACTGTCTTTCGTATGGGGGCAGCCATTTTCCGAAAGTCACTTTTCGGAAAATCAGAAGAATGCCCTTCTTCTGATGATGAAACCGCCACACACAAAGGCGGAGAAACGCGTCAAGACTCTCCACTTGTCACTTTGAGGTGTCCAGGACTCCCTCTGCCAATCCAGGCAATATTGCTAACGAAACCCGGCTGTTCCAGTGATCGCACTGTGATCTGACCTATCTACCAGCAGCGGTCAGGGTGCTTTCTTCCATCCCGGCACCTGCCAAAGTACTAGAGCGGGACATTGAGGGCAACTTGCCGGTGGCAGCAATTCGGACTGTGTCCCTTCATACTGAACTTGCCTGTGGCAGCATATCGGACATTGCCCCGTCCCAATCAATGACCGCATTGCTAAGGACGGTCACATTGTTCTGAAAGCCGGCTGCTGCTCCAGCCACACTCTGCCTGTACTACGAGTGTGACATACGGCAATATGGGCTAAACAGCACAAACAGCAGGAGGGGACCAATCCCGCAGCTGGAAGTCTGGAGATTCTTATCCAATAACACTGCACTAACATCGGGACCCGGTAAGCTCCGGGGCTGCTGCCTCCTGCATTTTTTGCATAAAAATTGCAAAAGTCCCTTGGACATAAGGTTATTTCTACTATAGTGCGACATCTGATTAAAATATATATATACAGCATTTGTTTGTGCTATCTGGAAATTTAAACTGATTTCTGAGTTGTACCAGGCAGTTATAACATCTCTGGTGAACTGGAAATATAAAGTATGCAATTACTGATACAACCATTGCTACAATTGGTGTGTTCAGTACACACTATCCAATTATCATCAGTGTGGTACAAAGAGAAATTTGAGACCTGGACACCACTACCTGGTGCTATTAGTGGACATTTGATTATATGAGGTGCAACTTCTGCATTGCCTAGGCACCAGAAATTGAATATAAATTGAGATTGTATTGTCCCTATGGTATCATATTATATTATTTTATGTATTTTTTAATGTTTTTGATTGTGATCATTAATTTGCAACATAGTATAATACAGTAAATACAATAAAAATACATATGCATAATGGCAATACAATTCATATACAATAATAAAGGAAAAAAAAACAAAAAAAAAAAATATATATATATATATATATATATATATATATATATATATATATATATATATATATATATATATATATATATGTGGCAGAGTGAATGATATAGACATAGCATTGCACGACACAGATACCTCCCACAGGACTAAGCACAGACTAAGGGGTATACGCCCAACTACAAAGCCCAGCAAATCCAGGGAGAGATATCGATGCCATTAGTGCAAGAAAGGAACTATGTCGATACCTTTATTCATGCCCATAGGAGACATGGTATTTAAGGTAAAAATCCAATATGATTCTCTGCGGCTTAGTTTTAGTTAAAATATCACCGCCCCTCTCATCAAGGGTGACATGCTCCAATGCTTTGAAAGAAAAGAAATCAAGATTAGAGTTACAACATAGTGCAAAATGCTTTGAAAGAAAAGAAATCAAGATTAGAGTTACAACATAGTGCAAAATGTCGGGGGACACTGTGAAGGATGGATTTATTTCTAATACTCCTTGTGTGTTCAAGTATTCTCATTTTCAAGGGACGTTTAGTCTTGCCAATGTATTTTTTACCACACCGGCAAGAAAGAGAATAAATGACACAGGTGGTTAGGCAAGACATTCTACTCTTAATACTCCAAGATTTTGAATCATCACTATTAGCATACTTATAATGATCCTTATCGACATACTGACACATTTTGCACTTGTTGCAGGGGAAAAAACCATTACAGTTTCTAAGCCAACCATCATTAGGTACATCTTTTTAATGCGGCTGGGGCCAGAATAGATCTTAAAGACATGAATGGTGTACCACGTCCACATGATGGTGGATTGGAAGCAATACGTTATTTTTTGGATAAGGATACCAGTGTGGATTCTGCTTTTAGTAATTTTTTCATTGAATGCATTAAGGTGGTTATGTATAACAATGTGTTTACGTTTCAAGGTGAATATTTCATTCAGCATTGTGGGGTCGCTATGGGGACCCCATACGCACCAAGCTTAGCGAACCTCTATCTTGGAAAATGGGAGGAGCTTAGCCCCGAGATTAACTCTATCTTTATTTCTCTATCATTCTTATGGGATACAGGGAGTCGTTCATAACGATGGGAAAAAGAGCTTATCCGAAGGAGACAGGCACATATAAAAATTTATACAGGGTGTACTGGCTTCTCCCCTCTGCTCCCCTCCCTCTAGCTTCAGTTTGAGAACTGTGCCTCAGGAGAAGCACAGATCAGGAAGAGCTCCAGAGAGTTTTATCTTCTGTTTTATTTTCTTTATTATTTTGGGGCTGCTGTTTGGACTTAACAGCAGTCCTGCGTCGTGGGAGACTAGGGGAAGGGTTCAGCTGCTGGCCACTTCAAGGTACCGAGCTGTCCCTGCCACAGGACCACCGTCCTGAGTGGGTGATGTTACCGCGGGCATTGCGCTGCAGCGCGCACACCCCTGGCACGCCGCACACCCCTAGTCCAGTCTGAAGACGTCAGTGGTGAGTATTACCCCGGGGTCCCCAGCCGTGGGGTCCCCGGGTTATTGTGCGGCAAGATGGCGGCGGTATGGCGGTGCCCTGCACAGGGACCGCATAACCCCCTGCCTACACTGAGACAGGGTACAGTTCCTGTTTTGTCCAGGGCAGTTACCAAAGAGGTTTGGACATTCCCCAATGTCAGTCTCAGTATAAAACGCAGGTAAGCTCCGGCGCCATTACGCTGGGCGGAGCTTACCCAGAGTGAGACCAGCTCTGTGAGGGCGCCAAAACCTGCTTCTTCCCTGGCTGCTGGAAACGCCATTGTACTGCTCCAGACACTCCTCAGCGGTGTGGATCAGAGGGAATCTGCTTGCAGAGACAGCTTCAGGTTTTCAGCGCTTGTGTACTTGTGCACTTGCCTGCTTACACTGTAAAGTACTGTTATTGATTACTGTACTGTATTACCAGCTCTTCTAATCGGAGAGCTAAGGTTATCAGGTGTATTGGTCTCCTCCATTATCCTCTGTACACCACCCCACTGGCTTGTTAAGCTGTACAAGATCAGATAAGGCTACACATAGTATTTATCTGGTTAATTTCACACTGCATATCCACTGTGTGTGCGCGCTGTGTGAGGGGAGACTGTTTGTTTGTCACAATGGTGAGGAAACTTACATGTATGGTGTGCAGTGATAAGTTTGTGCCAGCATCTTCATCACAGGTTACTTGTGAGCCATGCATGTCCCCACAAAGTACTGGGGTCCCCCCACAACTAACTGGGCAGCAAAGTAGCACACAGGACAGCTCACAGGAGCCAGCCTGGGCTACAGGTATAAAAACCATGCTTGAAACTGTGACTACACAGTTAACTGCTACTGCAGCACAGACCCAGAGAGTACAAAGGGAGCTGGCTATCCTCTCTGCCAGAGTGGATGTAATTACTCCCACCCCTGGGGATACTCGTAAGAGAAAGGCCCCCTCTCAAACCCCTGATTCCGGGGCTGACTATGGGGATGATGATGATGATGTGGATGATGCAGACGCAGGTGATGATGAGCCTGATGCTTCACAGTCACTACTGCGGGGCACAGAGCCATTGATTATGGCAATCAGGGAGGTGTTGGACCTTCCCTTAGCTGAATCCACAGCAGGGGATGCCTTCTTTGCTACTCAGAAAAAGCAACAGGTGGTTTTCCCTGAGCAGGCTGACCTGGAAAGTACATTCAAGTCAGCGTGGAATAACCCAGAAATTAGGTTTAAAGTGGCAAAAAAGTTTAAGTCCACGTTTCCCTTCGATCCTGAGGGACGTAAGGTGTGGGAGGAGCCACCAGAGGTTGATTCTTCTGTGTCTCGCTTAGCCAAAAAGATGGTACTCCCAGTACCAGGGTCGTCTTCACTAAAAGACACCACGGACAGAAAGGTTGAAAACACTTTGAAGTCCATTTTTACTGCTAGTGGCGCGTGTCAGCGTCCTGTATTAGCTAGCTGCTATATGGCCAAGTCCATATACACGTGGGCCTCCCAGATCCAAGAAGGTCTTCTGGGCGACATGACAGTAGCACAGGTGTCTGAGAAATTACACCATATTCAGGACACTGCTAAAGTTCTGTGTGAAGCGCAGAAGGAGTTAGGAGCCATTAACGGCCGTAACTCAGCCATGGCAGTGTCAGGGCGCAGATCCCTCTGGCTCCGGCAGTGGGTAGCTGACGCTGACTCCAAAAGGAGTGTAGAAAACCTCCCCTTCACAGGTGGCAGGTTATTTGGGAGTGATTTAGATGAATTAATCTCTAAAGCCACGGCGGGAAAGTCCACTTTCCTACCATCCACTCCACAGGCGCCGAAGCGTCCTTTTCAGGCTCACTCCCAGCAGTCCTTTCGGGCAAGTAAATTCCGCCCTAAAGCCAGGGGTGGTTCAAACGCTGCAAGAGGCTCCCGTGGTAAATTCAGGAAGCCTTCCGCTTCGGCCACCGCAGAGCGGCCATCCGGGGCAGCTGCAGGGAAACCAGCAGCATGACGGTGGGGCTCCACCATTAGCTCCGGCAGAGGTGGGAGCCAGACTGGCGTTCTTCGGCCAGGTTTGGGAAGCCTCGTGCCTCAATTCTTGGGTGCAGGCTCTTATTACGCACGGCTACAAGCTGGAGTTTGCAGTTCAGCCACCGCAGAGGTTCTTCAAATCAGGCCTCCCAGCGTCCCCGGAGGACCAAGTGGTGTTGCAGCAAGCAATCCAAAAGCTGGTACAGGCCAAGGTTATAACCCGGGTCCCTCCCCTAGAGAGGGGGCAGGGTTATTACTCGAACCTATTTGTAGTTCCAAAACCAGACGGGTCAGTACGCCCAATTCTGAACTTAAAATCCCTGAATCCCTTCTTGAAAGTAACCAAATTCAAGATGGAGTCCTTGCGGGCCGTGATAGCGGCACTGGAGGAGGGGGAGTTCTTGGCGTCCTTAGATGTGAAGGACGCCTACCTTCACATCCCTATATGGCCCCCTCATCAGAAATACCTGAGGTTTGCGCTGCTAAATGAGCACTATCAGTTTCGCGCACTGCCATTCGGCTTGTCCTCAGCCCCGCGCATATTCACCAAGGTGATGGCGGAGATGATGGTGGTTTTAAGGAAAAAGGGTATCTGTGTGATACCATACTTGGACGACCTGCTAGTAAAGGCGCGGTCGCCACAGGAACTACAGACAGCCTTACAAGTTACCATACAGACCCTGTCGGGCCATGGTTGGCTCCTGAATCTGGCAAAGTCCTCTCTGATCCCTTCACAGAGACTTCAGTTCCTGGGCATGGTGATGGACACAGCTCTCATGAGAGTGTCCCTGCCACAGGACAAGGTGTTGGACATCCAGCAGCTGGTCACAGACTGCTGAAGACCCCCCAGGTAACGGTGCACCAGTGCATTGTCCTATTGGGAAAGATGGTCGCCTCTTTCGAGGCTCTCCAATTCGGGAGGTTTCACAGCAGGATTTTCCAGCTCGATCTCCTAGGGAAGTGGTCCGGTTCACACCGCCAGATGCACCGGCGTATTGTGTTGTCATCTCGGACCAGACTGTCACTACAGTGGTGGCTCCACACGCCCAACCTGCTGGCAGGGCGTCGGATTGGCATCCAGAATTGGGTCTTAGTCACCACGGATGCAAGCCTCACGGGATGGGGGGCAGTGACCATGGGTCAGTCCTTTCAGGGCAAGTGGACCCTATGGGAAACACGCCTCCATATCAACAACCTGGAGTTACGTGCTGTGTATTACGCACTTCTGAAGGCGGCCCCTCTCCTCAGCGGTCAGGCGGTCCGTATCCAATCAGACAACGCCACCACTGTGGCATTCCTGAACAGACAGGGCGGGACCAAGAGCAGGCCCTGTATGAGGGAAGCATCGAAGATCCTGTCCTGGGCAGAGAGTCACTGCCAGGCGCTCTCGGCCATATTCATACCCGGGGTGGACAACTGGGAAGCAGACTTCCTCAGTCGCCACGAGCTCCACCCCGGGGAATGGAGTCTACACCACCAGGTATTCAGTTCTCTGGTGGCTCGGTGGGGGACCCCACTGGTAGACTTGATGGCATCAAGAAGCAACTGGAAAGTATCCAGGTACTTCTCGAGGGCAAGAGACCCTCAGGCAGAAGGAGTGGACGCCCTCTCCATACCGTGGACGTTCAACAGCCTGGTGTATGTCTTCCCACCGATCCCCCTAGTGGCTCGGGTGCTAAGGAAGATAAGAAGAGACAGAACCGAGGTGATTCTGGTGGCCCCAGACTGGCCACGAAGAACGTGGTACCCGGAGCTTCTAAGTCTACAAAGGGACTCGTGGCGCCTACCCCTGCAAAGAGATCTACTCATGCAAGGACCGTGCGTCTTCCAGGCCTTGGAACAGCTGCGTTTGACGGCCTGGAAGTTGAACGGCAGATCCTGACTCAGAAGGGGTTTCACACTTCAGTCATCAGAACTATGACAAGTGCAAGGAAACCGGTAACAGCTGCACATTACCACCATATCTGGAAAAGATATGTGGGTTGGTGTGAACAGGAAAAGTTTACTCCTTCAGAGTTCAAACTGGAAAGGTTTCTTAGCTTTCTTCAAGCTGGTCTGGATCTAGGCCTACACCTAGGCTCTTTGAAAGTGCAGGTATCTGCATTATCTGTTTTCTTCCAGAAGAAACTGGCTAATATTCCTGAAGTGCAGACATTTCTGCAAGGAGTATTACATATACAGCCTCCTTTTGTGGCCCCTACTCCACGTGGGACTTGGATGTTGTGCTGAAGTTCCTTAAATCCTCCTGGTTTGAGCCCTTGGAGGAAATTGACCTGAAATATTTAACTTGGAAGACAGTGGTCTTACTAGCCCTAGCTTCGGCTAGGAGGGTCTCGGAGCTAGGGGCATTGACTTGCAAGAGTCCTTATTTGATATTCTTTGAGGACAGGGCAGAATTACGCACTAACCCGCGTTTTCTACCCAAAGTGGTGTCTGCGTCCCATGTGAACCAACCAATTGTGGTTCCTGCTGGTGGGCCTCATTCTGAGGTGCCAACGTCCTTGGACGTAGTAAGGATTCTCCGTGTCTACATCAGGAGAACAGCAAGGATTCGCAAAACTGATGGACTTTTCGTCCTCTATGACGCCCAAAAGATTGGACGTCCGGCTTCCAAGCAGTCTATTGCACGATGGATATGTGCAACCATTAAACAGGCTTATGTGGTAGCAAAGCTGCCTATGCCTGTTGGGGTGAAAGCTCACTCTACTCGTTCTGTGGGGACATCCTGGGCGGCTGCCCGAGGAGTTTCGGCCTTACAATTGTGTAGAGCAGCCACATGGTCTGGCCAACACACTTTTGTCAAATTTTATAAGTTTGATGCTCTGGCCACTGAGGATACTCAGTTTGGGCAAGCGGTGCTTCGGCAATAGGTTCCGCACAATCCCGCCCGTTCTGATATCTTTGGTATATCCCCATCGTTATGAACGACTCCCTGTATCCCATAAGAATGATAGAGAAAATAGGATTTTAATACCTACCGGTAAATCCTTTTCTCGAAGTTCTTATGGGATACAGGGCACCCGCCTCTGTGCGGAGGTTTGCCTTGCTCACTTTGTGAGATATGGACCAATACTGGGTCCTTCTGCTACCCTTCTTGTTCCTGGCAGACATAAGGGTGTAGGTTACCTAGGTAACTTAAACTTACATAGTGTACCTTAAAGGTCCACGAGTGTAAATTGTCACTTAGGTGATAATTCTATACATTGTTCCAGTTGGAACACAGTTCAAGATAGTTGTCATGTTGACATGTTCTTAGGCCCTTAGACTTCCCAGGTTATGGGGTTGCTAATGTGGTCTGTTATGTTGAATGTTGGGTGTGCTGGATGAATCTCACCACGGTAAATATACACATATTCCTCTCATATTGTTCTTCTCCTTCGGCACAGTTCACTTAACTGAAGCTAGAGGGAGGGGAGCAGAGGGGAGGAGCCAGTACACCCTGTATAAATTTTTATATGTGCCTGTCTCCTTCGGATAAGCTCTTTTCCCCATCGTTATGAACGACTCCCTGTATCCCATAAGAACTTCGAGAAAAGGATTTACCGGTAGGTATTAAAATCCTATTTTAAAGATCGTATTGTCTCCCTCCATAGATATATAGATGACATCCTTATTATATGGGATGGGGATGAGATCTCTTTCAATAATTTTATTGCTGCCATTAATGTGAATACTTACAATCTCCATTTCACCTCCAATTTTCATGATAGTAAAATCGAATTCTTAGATTTGTTGCTTGATTCCTCTGAATGGTCTCTTACAAATAATAAAATTGAGACGTCTACATATATTAAGCAGGTTGACAGCAACAGCTATGTTCATTTTAATAGCAGTCATTTTGGTAAGTGGATTCATAATATCCCTTACTCTCAGTTTGTTAGAGTTCGAAGGAGCTGTGCCAGTTTGAAGAAATTTGATGAGCAGTCAGCTATCTATAATAAACGATTTATTGATAATAAGTATCCCCCTCATTTAGTTGAGCATTGTCAGAAAAAAGCCCGTGATCGAGATCGCAATGAGTTGCTTCAATATAAGAAACGTCCTGTTAAATCTGATAAATTTATACCATGTGTAACTAAGTATAATTCTAGAAGCAAGGGTATCAGAGATGTTCTCAGTAAACATTGGGATGTACTATTATTAGATTCCTATTTACATGATTTACTGCCTCCTAAGCCTCAAATTGTTTTTAAAAAAGCCTCGTCTTTAAGATCTATTCTGGCCCCAGCCGCATTAAAAAAGATGTACCTAATGATGGTTGGCTTAGAACCTGTAATGGTTTTTTCCCCTGCAACAAGTGCAAAATGTGTCAGTATGTCGATAAGGATCATTAGAAGTTTGCTAATAGTGATGATTCAAAATCTTGGAGTATTAAGAGTAGAATGTCTTGCCTAACCACCTGTGTCATTTATTCTCTTTCTTGCCGGTGTGGAGAAAAATTCATTGGCAAGACTAAACGTCCCTTGAAAATTAGAATTCTTGAACACACAAGGAGTATTAGAAATAAATCCATCCTTCACAGTGTCCCTTGACATTTTGCACTATGTTGTAACTCTAATCTTGATTTCTTTTCTTTCAAAGTATTGGAGCATGTCACCCTTGATGAGAGGGGCGGTGATATTTTAACTAAACTAAGCCGCAGAGAATCATATTGGATTTTTACCTTAAATACCATGTCTCCTATGGGCATGAATGAAGGTATCGACAGTTCCTTTCTTGCACTAATGGCATCGATATCTCTCCCTGGATTTGCTGGGCTTTGTAGTTAGTTGGGCGTATACCCCTTAGTCTGTGCTTACTCCTGTGGGAGGTATCTTTGTCGTGCAATGCTATGTCTATATCATTCACTCTGCCACATATTATATATATATATATATATATATATATATATATATATATATATATATATATATATATATATATATATATTTTTTTTTTCCTTTATTATTGTATATGAATTGTATTGCCATTATGCATATGTATTTACTGTATTATACTATGTACTGTTATTGTCTGTATTTCTTATTTTTTATTTGTTCTTTGAATGAATATGCGGTATATGTACCTTTAAAATAATCAGTGAAGGTTCACGCGATCTGTGTACCATTGGGTATATAAGCTCTATTATTATTGATGCATGACACGCCTCCTGACGAAGTCACAAGCTGACGAAATGCGTTGGGGCGGTCCTTGGTTGACGTTGATGACAATCCACTGACGTTGTGACATCTCCGGATCCTTCGATTCTAGCCGCAGAAGTCCAGCCGCCGTGCCGCTGAGTGTCTGAATGTGGACCATTGACTACTGCCGTGCTGGTTTTTATGTGATTGCATACCTGCTTGTTCAAACTTACATGTATGTGAGCTTTTTATTATAGTAAATGTGTACTTTCATACTAGCTCATTTGTGCGCTTTCTGTTTTTTTTCTACATGTCTACCTACTGTGGTGTTTTGTGAAACGCCAAACGGAGCACAGCTGCACTGCATGTTGACCCCGATACACGGACGGATTCACTGCATTTCTGGACTCTTTAGCGCTTTTATGCATCATTAATGTAATTAATATATATATATATATATATATATATATATATATATATATATATATATATATATATATATATATATATATATATATATATATATATATATATAGCAGGAGTGTGCAGGCACTCAGTCAAATCCTTGAAGCAGCTGCCAGGGTGTTGTGTCAGTTATTTGCTAAGTCCGTGAGAGTGCCATAACCTGCCACGCTATATATATATATATATATATATATATATAGCCATTTTAACTTTGGGCACAGCCGCGGCCACCTTTAATTAGAGCGTTTGCGGCGGCCGGTAACCACGGAGATGGTGGGCCGCGGCCCAGCCAGGGAGGGTGGCCGGCCGGTATTCCTCCAAACTGTGCTGGCCCAATCCGCTGCTGTGATCATATGACTCATCTAAATTGTGCGTTTGGGTTCTGATGTCAGACCCCCTTAAAACAAATGATCTATAGTAAACTGTTGTGTGTGAGCAGCATTATTTGGTAGTAAAGGCTCGTACACACTGGGCAATCCTCTGTATCGGCAGCAGAGGGGATAGATACACACTTTCCAGTGCAGGAGGGCGATGGCAGGGGGGTTAAGCTGGGGCCATGCTGCATTTTGAATTATGCCCTTGTTAATGAGCCGCACACACTAAGCTTTATAATGAGCGATATTGCTCAGAAGGGCTGAAATGAACAATATTGCACATTTATGGGGCTGTGACAATGTCTAACCAGGCTTTTCAAAGAGATGTTAATTTGAAAACAAGAGGCTTTGTTTCCACACAGCATGCCAGCAATATAAATAAAGCTCTAGGTTTCATTGTGTGAATGTTTTGGCACAAGTAATATAAGAGCGTGTAATGCAGGCACCATGCACTCACCTCCTTACACGTGCCATTGTGGTTTCTGCAACAAGCATGAAGTCTTCAGTGAGTGAAAGCTGCACACCATTGGGAGCTTTCAGAGAGGGGCCGGGCATTCCAACTCAGGGCAGCACCGCGGGAGGAGCTGTGTGCGCCCGTGCATGCGCACCAGTCCTCCCGCGGCCATTTTAACTTTGGACACAGCCGAGGCCGGCCGTGGCCCAGCCAGGGAGGGTGGGTGGGTGGCCCGTACTACTCCAAAATGTGCCGGCCCACCGGGAAACGGCCGGGTTTCCCGGTGGGCCAATCCGCCACTGGATTTTTCATTATTTCGGTATACTTTTATATTTCAACAATGTATTTTGAGGTATCTTGCATTTATGTTGTATAAACACATGAAATACACACATATATTTTATTTGAGCATGAAACAAGGTTTCAAAACCTGAAACAAAGGTTGTGTACTATCTCAGGCACTGAATTTGAATGCAATGCAATTGTTTTCTTGCGCATATTTAGTGCCAGTTACAGATCATGTCCCCAGTAGTGCTTTTAGCAAAAAAAAAAAAAAAGGTAAATTCTGTAAACTATGGTTTTCGGAATGATAGGGATATTCAACCTGTAGATAGAAAAGGAATGGTAAAAATGTACCTTCAGTGTGTAGTGGGTTCTGTTCCAAGTGTATTCGAAATTCTGTATTTCGGATTCTCCTATGACTTTCTCATCCTGAGGTGCACAGGTGGTGTTCATGAAGAGAAGAAATCCTTATATCTGGAGAGCTTTTGGAGCTTATAACAAGAACAGGCTCTAATGTTATAGTATATAGATATAGACAATGTAATAACATGTATGGGTTGGCACATAAAAAAAAAATAGGAAGTATGCTGATCTTCCTCACAAATTGATGTACAATACCACAGAAAGACCTCAATGTGTTTTCCCCCAACTGGGGACTTTTTCAGGGGATCACCACTGCAAGATGTCTGGCAATTCTGCTACTGCCAAGTGTCTTTTTTTTTTTTTTTGGCCAGTAAATGCATCTTAGAATTGCTATATGAATAGTATGCACAAGCAGTTTCTGAAATATGTGGCATGTGTGACCGGTTTCTGCATACAAAATGCTACATAACAGAGTTTTTCAGGAAATCGCTGTAATGTAGCATTATGTATGCAGATTTAGCAGCAGTCGTAAACAAAACAAAGGCATGCCATATATCATTTTATTCAGCAGATGTAAAAATGTGTGCACTACAGATACCCCTTTCACATCGCACTTTTAAAACGGTAAATTGCCGTTTTTTTCCCTTTTT
This sequence comes from Crinia signifera, assembly GCF_055691185.1. NCBI lineage: Eukaryota > Metazoa > Chordata > Amphibia > Anura > Myobatrachidae > Crinia > Crinia signifera. The sequence goes on from NC_139217.1 coordinate 155,115,384, forward strand.
AAATGTTTAAGCCTGCACTGTGAATGCACCACAGCCGATTTACCGTTTAAAGTTAACTGGCATTTCGAACCGTGTAAAAAGCAGAGTCCTACACGGTTCCTTGCCGTTTTTTGTGCAATGTGAATGTGTACAATGCTATGCATTCACAGTGCAGGCTTAAACGTTTTAAAAAAGGGAAAAAAACGGCAATTTACCGTTTTAAAAGTGCGATGTAAAAGGGGTATAAACCGGTATTTAAAACGGTAATCTGCGGCAATGTAAAGGCTCTGACCCGTTTTAATTACCGTTTTAAAATACCGGTTTTTAAAACGTGTCGGCGATGTGAAAGTGGTAAGAGTCGCACAACAGCATAGTACTTCCTGCCCTTGGGCAGAAGAAATTCCTGCAGCATGTTATGAAATTGTATGTTTACATTTTCTTAATAAATATGAGCTCCGCAATATGTCCATGATCTACACCTGTGTACTTCAGGCTGAGCAAGTCATAGGATGATTCTACAAGTAAACATAGAAATTGTTATACATTTGGAACTTGTCGTTCTTGTGCTACTACACACTGAAAGTACGTGTGTGGAAGGGTGTTTTATTAAAGTTGTACTTTTGTATGGTGTCCATGTACTGTCTTTATTGTAATATTTAACTGGAGGGACTACAGGTACCAGCAGGCCCTTATTTGCCCTGCATGCTGTTACTTGTGGTTCTAAAAGTATTGGCATGCAGGGAAGGCTTGCTGGGACCTGCAGTTCCAAAAGTAAATCCATCCAGTGCCTTCCTATACCACGTAAGTGTGTTCAGTCACTGGGTATAGGCAGGAATGAGGCAGCACTTGGGAGACTTGAAAAACATTTTTTAGTGCTCAAAACATGTGGTCAACGTTTCGGGGCTCAGTACCCCATCATCAGGACAGTGTATACTACAAACTTGTGTTCATAAATAGACAAACTTACCAGCCCAATCATCCATGCTCCCCTGGGCTGCGCTAAAATATCATGAGCAGTGCTCAAGAAGAGAGTAGGTTGGTGTATGTTCAGTAGTTGGGATGCGAATTTGGTAATAATCTGAGACTAAATGCCTGCAGTAGGCTTTTGCAATAGTTATTTTGCACTCTATTAACATCTGGTTGATGATGACCTGGCATTTAAGTGTGTGTCTTCCACTGGGCCTGTAAAAGACTGTTCTTAATAGACATGCAAGTCCTGTCTAGTTTACTTAATCTTATGTATGGAACAGAATAGCACAGAAATCAGTGCAGCTGTCAGTACGGTCATGTGTTTTTAATGTGATTGTTGATACACACAGATGGCATCACCCAATTGTTTTGCTGCTTTGGACGTGTTTGACTTTCTGGTTGTTTTACTTAGATTGACATTTTTATGGGCCTGCAAAAATGTCATTTCTATTTTCTTCCAAATATACAGCACTGTTTGAAATCAAATTATGTGTGGACAGTGAAATATAAACTTAATGCTAAATCAGTACTAGTAAAATTAGCAGAGAATGTATGTAAACACTGGGGGACAGATGTACTGAGCCACATAGAGGGATTATGGGCCAGATGTACTAAGCTTCAAAAAGTTATAAAATGGATCATGTGATCAACTGCCAGTCAACCAACTCCTGTAATTTTTCTAACAGTCTGTAGCATGGCAAATAGGAGCTGATTGGCTGGTGCTTTATCACTTTTTAAAGCTTTGTACATCTGGCCCAAAGTACCAACCGGTCAGCTCCTAATTGCCATAGTACATGCTGTGTTTAAATACTGACAGTGATGAGCTTATTGGTAAGAACTTTCTCCTTTCACTTTATCACTCTCCAAGGCTTCGTACATCTGTTCCTGGATCAAAACCCCATTGGTATAGTGCCTGTGTCATATTAGGATGGTATAAAAAAAAATCTCTTCAGACCCAGTTTCCATATGATTAGATTTAATGGATGTTTTTTAAATGATTGCACTCTAATATGTTTAAAAAAATTATGCAATTCTGTACATCTGTCTCTCAATAATACTTTGTCTGCTTGTTAGCACCTATATCAGTGGTTCCAAAATGTTTTTGCATCATGGCCCCCAATAGGGGCAATGGTTCTCAACCCCGGGCCTCAAGTACCCCCAACAGTGCATGGTTTCCATGTCTCCACACTGAATCACCATTTTTACTTTGTGAAATGTATGGTGTATTCAGAATGGGGGATCATAGGATCAATACATATTTCAGATTGCATAATAAGCTACATGTATGAAAATGTGATACTGCTATTGAAGGCGTTGCCATAGGGATCAGCTGGTTTAGAACAGGATTTCTTAGGCCATGTTATTACTTAGGGAATATGCTCTGTGCAGACAAGTATGCTAGTTGCTGACCCATATATGCGTGACTGATGGAAAATCCTAAACACCCTGGTCTGTTGGGTTACTAATGCCCCTTTCCCACTGCAGCCTTAAAATGGTATATTGCCGATTTTTGAGGGCAAAATACCGTTTAAGGCTGCAGTGGGAAAGCGCCAGAGTTGAAATACCGTTTAAAGTTAAACGGTATTTCAACCCGTTTTCAAAGCAGTGTTTTAAACGGTAATCTACCGTTTAAGAGGCAATGGGAATGCATCTTAAACGGTATTCTTAATGTAAACAGGCTACAATTCAAGCGATTGGTTGTTGCCTGTGTTGTGACACTCCCCACAACCCTGAAAAGCCCATTAAAGTCACAGGCACTCATTTGTGCTGTAAAAACGTTTTGAAGAGCTAAAACGTTTTACCTGCAATGGGAATGGTACTTAAATGGCATTTAAAACTGTAATCTGCTGCAGTGGGAATGCGAAATACCGTTTAAGATTACCTGTAACTTAAAACGGGTCTGCAGTGGGAAAGCAGCATAAGGGAGTTTATCATTTTCTACTGTTCCTTCTGTATACACTCACTCTGGTTTTGTCTCCTACAGTGTTACAATGTATTCATTCATATTAATGCCGTCACTCTGAAGTCTAGACATTTCTGGCTTACCAGTTTACTTTCCTTTTGTTTCCCCCATACATGTGCACCAGCTTATTAAACTATTTCTATAATTCTCTCTCCATGAGCCATCTTTACCCTGCAACTTCTCTTACACATGATATTATAGATCTTCCCCCAACAGTGTTTGTCGACCCTCCTCCTTGTGCTCTCTTCCTCTCCATCTCTCCACCATGGTGTCTATTCTATTAAACTGCAAATATTGTTAAATATTAAAACTAGTGCCTCTTTGCAAAATCTCACTGTTGCAGCTCCCAAGCAAAAGGTTCCTATCAATTGCCAAACAGAATATATCATAACAAGAAGAAGCACTGCTGTTCACAGGGGGTTATTCTGAATCGTAAGGCTGTGAATTCGCAGCCATTCCAGTCCACCAAACCCCGCTTTGCAAGGGCGATTCCCTGGCAGGTCCTGCGAATGGATGTTATACAATAACATCCATTCGCAGCCTAGTGGGATCCACCCGCATCATTCGATGGTCGGCGATCACCGAATGATGGTGAAGGTGCAGGTGCACGCATATGTGTGGACGCTTACATATGCTTAGATATGCGTGGACGCTCTGGAGGAAGTGGGCGGGCAGCTGACATCTGGTGATGTCAGCTGGTCGCCCCCTACATCACCCGGCCCACGTCCCTCCATGCCCCTGGCTCGCACACTTGGGTGCATGTGCCTAGTGAACAACCTGTTCGCCATGGCTGCACGCACCTGGCATATTCCCATGCGCAGAAATGACCATGCACATATGCCCACCATCGGAGCCCCTGCAAATATTCTGGTCTGTGCAAACGGACTAAAATAAGGCACACAATGTGTTTATAACCCATTATCAAGTAAAACCACTTTACTGCTCATCATATTCCAGATTGAGTCCAAAATAAGCAGTCATAGACTCTTGCCCCCAGGCCTTCAAAAAGTCAAATGTTCCAAGGAAATCCTCCAAGGGCAAATTCAGTCCCATCAAGCAGAGTCTCTTTAGACAAATGGTCTCATGGATCCCAACTCGCCTGCAACCATTATTTACCAGCAAAGGGCTAAATCGTAAGCAGGGTACTCACCGAGCAATAATTGTTACGATTTTGCTGATTCCAACAGGTCGGCAACATCCTCCATCATTTTTATATGCAGGACAACTGAGTACATTGCTAGCAAGAACCATGCAGCAAGTCCAATGCCAACGCACTAACAAACCCCTCCCCCCTCCCTGCCATTGCTGATCATGACTGGCATTGGCAATTGTGTATTATGGTGAAATTAGTTGGTGCTATGGTTATATGCAACATTTAAGGCTGCTATATAATAGAGAATAAAGGCACTCGTGTAGTTTCACGGCGACAGCAAGGCGCCGTGCGTCTGAGTCCCCTTGCGGGGCTCGCTTCGCTCGCCCACGCTGCGGGCTCGCTACGCTCGCCACGCTATCTAAAATCAACTCCTGCAACGCTATCTAAAATCGACTCCATGCCAACGTGGATAGTCTGGGTATGAACTATCCACGTTGGCATGGAGTTAAGTTACTTTATTTTAGATAGTTTGGTGAGCGTACAACCCGGAAGTAGCACGGCGTCGTGAAACTACACAAGAACCAGAATAAAAGATAAACATATGTCCCAGATATGAAAATATTATTTAAAAAAAAAATAGATTTCTACATACAGAGGCGTGACAAACCATTCACAACTATCACAGGCATGGGACATCAGTTTACATTCCACATGTACAGTTTGAGATTAAAACTAATTCCATTTGCACGGCTATTAGGACTATTTTTTGACACTTCAACACGCAACAGATGAAAACTACGCATATGCAGTAACCCTTCACTATACGTATTTCAAATGTCCAGCAGCTGAAACGCAGATTTCAACAGCTACAGCATCAGAGAGCTGATGTTCCACTTGTGGAATGCTGTCAGGTAAAAGGTATAGGTTACATGCTGCAATCTGAGATCAGGGCAGCTGGGTGTGCACGAATATCTGCAGATTATATATGTGCAATATATGCACAGCCCAAAATGTACTAAAACACATTGTACATTCTGACCTGAGTAACATACCCAAGTCATCTCTGGATCTGTTCCATTTTATAACATAAGCTCTGAAGTTAAATCGATAGCCACCATTTCACAATTGCAGGTTATGTAAACACTACATTCTGCCTGGTCAAAGTCCATTATTATACTCTGTGACTATTATAAAGCACATGACAAAGTTGTTTTAATTGATTTTATCTTAAAATATAATGTGTTGACACAGAGGCGGAACTACCATTGGTGCAGCAGGTGCAGTGCACCGGGGCCCCTAAAGACTAATGGTGCCCACAGACACTACAATAATCGAATGCGTTTTGTACTTTTTAAGTACAAAACGCATCCTCTGTACAATGATCGGGTGCAGTTTAAGTGCCTCTGCGACGCGATGCGCGTCCCCGGCACCCCGATATTGTATGTCCAAAAAAGTATGTGCAGCACATACTTTTTTGGACATTATCGCACAGCATCGGGCCTGCTGTGTAGTGGCATACGATTAGTATGCTGTCCGTGCTTTTTTTTTTTTTTAAACACGCCCCCTCCGCTGTCAGTCATCTGCTGCGTCGCGAAGAGGGCTGTCACGTGGAGGCAGTACAGGCGGCAGCACAGGTCGGAGCGGCAAGACAAGGCGGCTATCAGGTAAGGTTTTTTTTTTTTACAGGTGCCCGCAAAATTACATAGAAGCAGAGGCGTAGCTATAATATTGGCCGCCCGCTTGCCTCAAGCCCGCCCGCTTCAATCCCGCCCGCAGCCCCCGCACACTCAGCGCAGGAACGCCAGCACCCCCCCGCAGCCAGGTAGACGCTGCACGGCCGCCCGGACCCCCCCCCCCCCCCCCCCCACAGGGTAATTTTGCTGTGGGTAGGGGGTATTGCTGGGGCTGAAGAGGCTGCAGGAAATTAACATTACAAAACTAAGATCAAATCGCATCGTACGTGCTAAGTGCAAATCGCATCGCATGCTAAAAGAAAATTGTATAGAACAATTGTAAAATCAAAAACGCATAGCACAGTACAATTGTAGTGTCTGTGGGCACCATTAGGGGCCCACTGCTGCCCCATCACCCTCTTCCTGTAACCCATTGTTTTTCCTTGTCACCCACTTCCTACACATGCCTCTCCCTATCATGCTCGGCCTCTCCCTGTCACCCCACTGTTGTGTTCTATATTGTGAATTTGGGTTGAGGTGGAGGAAGGGGGCCTAAATTATATTTTTGCACCTGGGCCCAGCACCCACAAGTTCCGCCTCTGTGTAGACACAATTTTAGTTTTTACAATGTGATCAGCAGCACTCCTTGATTTATATGCTCTATAAAGATTTTAAAACCTTTTTACTGTAAGCTTGGTTATCTTTAGCTAATTACCTTTATTCATATGACTTGTAACATCATACTTTATAACCCTGCTCCTGATTTCATCCTCCTATACCAGGCTGCATTCCTATTCAATTCCACACTGCACCAGCAGCCTAGCAGTATGGGCATCAACAGAAGCAATTGCAACAAAACCTCACTGGGTTTAGCACAGTACCTGTATAATAAGGTAGAGGAATAACAAGTGCACCAAGGCGCTCTCGCAACACATATGCACATCATACATTCAGAATCAGTGGGTAATTAATGCAGGCTGCACTCGTGCTTTTCACCTCTATGTAAGAAGCACTATAGGGCCCAGGTGCTTATGGGTACCATTTTATCTAGTATGATTGGTTGCTTCTCAAGTTCTCCACTGACCCCCTTCTCCATACATTATTTATTTGCCAACACTTTCCCTGGGATAAAAAGGTTTGCTGTAAATGGTGACATTAGGAATGTTATGGGCTGCATAAATACCCTGTGCGAATATAGTCTGTGAAATTACTTGGAATCAGTGAGATGAGGAAGGCAAGCAGAGGGTAGGGTGCCTAAATAATCATTAACACGTCATGTGTTTTCTGAGATTTTTTTTCTCTGTACTGACTTTCTCTCTAGCATTTCCTTATCTTTATTTTTTCCAATCTTTCTCTCTCTCTTCCTCCTGCTTCTCCTTTCTGTAGATACACAAACTCCGAAGAGACACTGAAGAGATCAGCCTTAACCTGATGGTTTCTCTCTCCAGTACACCTGCTACACAAGTGCCAGCAGAATGGTAGAGCTGAAAATAAAAAAATAAAACCAGTCCTTGTAAATTGTAGCCACTTTGCCATATGTATTTGCCATATGTATATTTGTGTAAAGGGAACCGTATATTCTTTGGAGCTAGATGTGAGTGTTCTGAATAAAGTGAATTGGAAAGAGGCAATTACACAATTGAAATGTAGAAAGCTATTTATATATTTTCTACTGTGTAACACAATGATATGCCTGTCTGCACCTAGATCATTGGATAAGCCCAGGCCCTCTGTGAACTCTCCTTCCTGTGGACTCTGTAAAGTCCATCAAGATATGATGGGAACAATAAAATAAACACTAACTTTGCTCCTTAATGATATCATATATTTACACATAACAATGTAATTGTGGGGGCTTTGTAGTAACCTTTGCCAAAGTACTTTTGCAGAATTTTCAATGCAAAGGCTTGTATATTGCATTCTAATACTGAACATATAACCTGTGGTGCTTGCATAAAGACTCTCTAAAATGGTTGCTTATTGTAAGAAGAGGTCTCTAAAGAATTGTGTTTCTTAGAAACATGTAATTACAAGGCAGAAGACTGTCCCCTGGGACGTTTGTAGTCAATTGCCGATGCTGTTCTATGTTTGTAGTGTTCTTTGGCGTTACCCTTAGTTACAAGATTAACCAAACTAGAGCAGCTAAAGAGAGAGATGAATATAATGCCCTCTATCGGTTTCCCAAGGACATGTTGCGGTTCTAAGGAAGACACAGCAGTTGCCAATGCTGAAGATATACAAATTCCTGTAGAAGCTAAAGCTGGGTACACACTGAAGCAGTGGGTTTTCATTCTGACGTTGGAACAAATTCCCCTAAGGCCAGATTAAGTGTGCACATGGGAACAGGTTTAATTAAGGACACCTTCATATAGACAACCAGCCAGTGACCAGTAGGAAGATGCAATCGCCCATACACATTGAGCAATGTAGGCAATTTGTTACATAAAGCCGACAACCTGAATACCAGAACTCCAGTCAAACCTATAGCTGGGCACACACTGAGCGATCTGCCATCTGGGCAGATCAGACCAGCAATTGCCCATATTGTTCGGTGTGTATTCGTCATTTACCCACTCCCAAAGTTTTTTGCAATGACACTAGCTTTCATGTATTGCACATAAAACCTGACAATATCATTAACTGCACATGCATGTTAACAGTGATGGTTCCGTCCTTCATTAACATTGATGCAGTGTGTACAGGGAATCTGGGCTGACGGGAACTCGTTCTGATGTCAGAACTAATTCACGTCACTCCAATGTGTACACCGCTTTAGGTTTCCTCCGTCTATAACCTATGTCTTCATTTAGGGTAGTCTGCAACAAAATTGCTGAAGGTTTTTATGCCAATTAATAATACTGATCACCTTCAAGTGCATATTTATAAGCTCCCTATATTCTGTGCAAATAACTAATATAAATTAGGTTTATATGAGGAAAATTCGGAACACACTGTAGCCTTATAGCATTTTTTAATTGGTTATATAGCTAATTACAGATTTGTAGTTTTAAATTAGTGGGAAACTGTGTTGAGAGTACTGGTCAGCCAAGGACATGCAGATAACAAGCAAATTGGCATGTTCCCCATTACTAGAAGTCAGCATTTTATTTATTTTTTGTTGTAAAAAAAAATTTTTAAGATTTTATGAAAAATTGTAACATATGCAATTTATTATAAGAAGAATAATCTTCATGGCTTTTGTATTTTCTTTCCAAATTTTAAGGATGGAGATGTTACTTTTAACCGTGCCAAGCTGTTGAACATTGGCTATATGGAAGCTTTGAAAGAGTATGATTATGACTGCTTTATCTTCAGTGATGTTGACCTGATTCCAATGGATGATAGGAATATCTACAAGTGTTACAGCCAACCCAGGCACCTGTCTGTATCTATGGATAAGTTTGGGTTCAGGTAAGAGTTAATCTGATGTGGAAGTTGTTGAGGATCAAATTGTAAATCGGTGGGGAAAGAGTAGACAGATACCAGTGTGCAGAGATACCATGCTTAGCATACCATTTAGTGTAACAAACTTATTTATAAGATATCCACAATATGATATTGGATGCCTATTTGGTCAGTAAATTATAGTGGAGGTCCTCCCCATAGAGTAAACGAGACTGTAGGAAAGAAAGTACTCATTATGTGGGGGGCACACTTTAGTTTTAATACTTAATATGAAATTTTAGTCTTAATAAAAGAAATAGAGGTCTAAGCTCCATATGGAATCCGGATATCCAAAAACCGAAATATTCCAAAAACCATAGTTTTTGAACTGTCTCGTTTTTTTGTGGAGTGGACCCATTGGTCCAGGAGTTCCTGTTATTCGGTCATACTGAGGTTGACGGTAGCATCGCCGTGGCGTCTTCCTCTTCGTCCAGACCTGCTCCCGCAAGGTCCATATCCTCGCCAGGACCTAGCTCATCTCAGTTTGATGGCCTGGCTTTTTGAGACCTCCTTATTAAAGAAGGGATTCTCTGAGGCAGTTATTTGGACTATGCTGAGGGCTCCAAAACCCGTATCTGCATCAAACTATCGAGTCTTGAGGACCTATATCAGGTGTTGTGAAAAGCAGAAGGTTCACACCTCTAAGTTTAAGATGGCCAGGCTCCTGGATTTTCTCCAGGATGGGTTTTCAGCAGGTTTGAGACCTTGAAGGTACAGCTTTCTGCGTTATCTATCTTCTTTCAGAAGAGAGTGGCTCGGTTACCTTCCTTCAGCGGGTTATATGTATTAAACCTCCATATTGATAGCTGGTAACACCATTGGATTTGTCATTGGTGCTGGCAGTTTTACAGAAGCCACCCTTGGAGCCTCTAAGGTCGGCTGACCAAAAGTTTCTTTCCTGGAAACTGGCTTTTCTTTTGGCGATTGCCTCGGTCAGACGGGTGTCTGAGTTGGGGGCTTTGTCTTGCAAGTCACCTTTTCTTGTATTTAATGAATATAGGGCTGTCCTTTGTATGGTACTTACATTTTTGCCTAAGATTGTGTCTAACTTCCATCTAAACCAGGAGATTGTGTTTTGTCCTCCTGTGTAGGCAAGAAATAGGGACAAACCTAAAAAATTGGATGTCGTGCTGCGCATTTATGTGGACAGAGTGAAGGAGTTTCATAAAACTGACTCGTTACTGGTACTGTATGACGGACATAAGAGAGGGTGGCCAGCTTCTAAGCAGACCATTTCTAGGTGGTTGAGGTAGGGTATTGCCTTTGCTTACACTTAAGTTGGCAGGCCTGTTCCGGCTAGGATTAATGCCCATGCCACTAGGTCAGTTGCTTTCTCTTGGGCTGTGCATCACGGGGGTTCAGCGGAGCAGTTATGCAGGAATGCCACCTGGTCCTCTGTTCACTGGCTCTTGAACATCCCAAGGTTGAGCTGTGTCACCAGGATGGACGATGGAGAAAAGAGGATTTTTGTAAGAACTTACCGTTCAAATCCCTTTCTCTGAATCCATCCTGGTGACACAGCGATCCCTCCCTTTACGCTCAGTAAGTTTAAACCATTTCATGTTAATTTATCATGTTACATGGTTGTTTTTGATTGTGCATATTAATATGGTTAGACATTATGCTGAGTACTGTATCCTAGTGGGCTCTTGAAGTTGTACTGAGGAATTCTGGGATGCAGCAGGAGAGGAGCCTGCCTCTTGAAGTAACATAGGTGCCTGGCTCCTGTGGACCCTACTACATCCCAAGGTTGAGCTGTGTCACCAGGATGGACTCAGAGAAATGTATTTGAACGGTAAGTTCTTACAAAAATCCCCTTATACCCAAAATCTGGAAAATACCCTATCCAAAATGCTCCTGGTCCTGAGCATTTTTTATAAGGGATACTCGACCTGTACATACAAACATGGAGACACACGTAGTCAAAAATATTATATTGAATATAATTTATCGTCCACTGTAAATTGTTGAAAGTTTACCACTACAGAATGAGCCAAAACAAATAAATATAATACAATTAAAGTTAAAGCATACAAATTAAGACTGAAAACATACACAATGACCCGTGCAGGTTGTATTGTGTTTAACAATAGTCCGTTGGCAGTAATTTGGGTACGTGTATAGTTTCATGGCGCCAGCTTGGCCGCACGCTACTTCCGGGTTCTGCGCTCGCCAAACTTTCTAAAATAAACTAAATAAACTCCATGCCAACGTGGATAATTCATACCCCCACTATCCACGTTGGCATGGAGTTGATTTTAGATAGCGTGGCGAGCCACCGAGCCCGTAGTGTGGGCGAGCGCAGCGGGGACTAAGACGCACGGCCATGCTGGCGCCGTGAAACTACACAAGTACTGTTATTTGTAATTAAATGTTAATTGTAAAATAGGAGTAAATGTATCCCTATATAGCATTAGACTGACATAACACATCTTTTAGCACAATTTTACCATCTATATAATAAGTTGAAGAGTGTGTGTGTGTGCGTGCATTTGTGCGTGTCTGTCGCATTGCAGACACACCATGGCACTCAGAGCCACAAAATTCAGCAACAAGATACCTCTGGACCCGATGGTGTGCACCCCGAAGCCGTTTTTGGGAAATTTTACTTAGAAATTTAAAAACACCAAGTTTTAATTTGCCATCACTCCACACCTGATTTCATTGCTGTAATTGAGTATGAATGACACATTCTAACATTATGGTGAAGGCTTTAAACAATTAGGAATAATTGAGGGTATACATAGACCACACACACGTACACATTGTACACGTACACCACATACGCACACATAGCACACAACACACCTCACACATTTACACCTTGGACAGATACACACAAAACAAACACACACATAACACACCACATGCAGCACAACACAAACCCATATACACTACAACACACACCCAAAAACAGTACAACCAACACACAGAACACACACACTTAAACATTGTGCAGATACAGAAACACACAGAACACACACATTTAAACATTGCCAGGATACGCATAGCACACTACACACACATATATACGTAGCACACCTCTCAAACTTACACATTCGGCAGATACACACAACACACACACACAACACACCACTCACAGTACAACACACACCCAAAAACAGTACAATACACAGAACACACACACTTAAACATTGCACAGATACACACAGCACACACACACATTTATACGTAGCACACCTTACACATTGGGAAGATACACACAACACACACATAACATACCTCTAACAGCACCAAACACACCCTAAAAAACAGTACAACACACACAAAACACACACTTAAACATTGCACAGATACACAAAGACACAACACACACATACACATACTGTATATACATAGCACACCTCACACACTTACACATAAAAAAATAATTTGCAGTTTAATTAACAGTCTGTACCGGCAAATAAAAACTGTACCTAATGTACCGTGTTTTTCTTTTTTTCCCATATCCATCTCTCCAGTCCTCCAGCCTGTCACTGCGCTCCCCGGCCAGTTGCACTGAGAAAACTTTGTCCTGGCCAATGCACCCGTTGATCAATACAAAGTGGGTACACTGCACTCACCCTGTTAGTCAGTTGGATGTTAGGCGCTGCTCCGTTCCCCAGACTCTTTTGGTTCATAGATAATGTTTGGTCGAAGGACATGAGCTCTGCATGTATTTGTTTGAATGTTATGAGTGTCAGAAGTTAAAGAATAAGACTGAGATGAAGATATGTCACGTTAAAGTGTACAATTTACTCAATAAATTGTGAAAAAATATGTGTATATAGAAGTAGAAGTATAATGAAGAAATGAAAGTAGGATTAAAAAATAAATTCTGATTCAAACTGATAATTGGATGGGGGTGAGTTGCGAAACAAATCGGTACTTGTTTCCTAGCACGGCGCCAGCGATTTTTATCTCAAGCATCGGGACCTAAATAATCGCGTCCATCGCATGCAACCAAATCGCATGCGATGCGATCAACGCGATTTTTACATTGGAATCAATGTAAAATGGTCACTGAGACCCAATTTTACATTGGGCCCAAAGTAAAAAGCCCCCGAAACCCCAAATTTTAATTGCATACCCCCCTCATGGGTGAAATGGCCCCCCATTGTTAACGCCACCCCACGATGAACGCCAACCCGAAACATGGCGAGCGCAGCGGTACGCGTCCTCCGGCCTTTTCATACCCCCACTATCCACGTCGGCATGGAGTAGCTTTTATAAAGTGTGGCGAGCCCGATGCGTGGCAAGCAGACATGCATAACTTCACAGGTATATGCGTCCCCTCGCGGGGCTCGCTGCGATCGCCACACTTCAACATCAACTCCACGCCGACGTGGATAGTGGGGGTATGAAAAGGTCGGAGGACGCGTACCGCCGCCCCGTCACGGGCTCGCTGCGCTCGCCACGCTTGGGGTCGCGTTAACAATGGGGGGACACTTCACATACTTAAAACCCATGACGGTGCATATACAATCAATAATTGGGCCCATTTCCCATTGTTACCTATGTAAAATCGCGTTGATCGCATGCCATTATAATGGCATGCAATGGTCGCGATCAACGCGATTTTATCATTGAAAGCTAATTTAACATTGAGCCCTATGTAAAATCGCATTGATCGCGTCGGTCGCATCGCATGCCATTATAATGGCATGCGATGGACGCAATCAACGCGATTTTCTCCTTGCCGGCAATTAAAACACTTAATTGACAGAAAATCGCGATGATCGCATACCTTAAGTTACCTTAACTTAAGGTATGCGATCTACCATGAAGGGCTCCGTGCTAGGAAACAAGTACCAACAAATCTATAGGTGGAGGGGGGTATGGATATTGTGGGCATAATTGGTGTTTGGTACCCAGTTGATAAGAAATTTTCACTGCAGTGTCACCGTAGGGGGATTTCCAATTTGGGTTCAGGTGGTCTTTCAGGGACACTTTTACAATCCCGTTGGTCTCTTCTCCTGGAGCCTACGGTCTCCCTCAGTGAATGACTATCATTAAGAGAGACCATAGGCTCAAGGAGAAGAGACCTACGGGATTGTAAAGGGTCCCTAAAAGACCACTTGGACCCCAATTGGGAATCCCCCTATGGTGACACTGTAGTGAAAATATCATCAATTGAGGACCCCCGGTAGGTGTACCAAACACCAATTATGCCCACAATATCCATTTTTTTTTCACAATTTATTGAGTAAATTGTATACTTTAACATGGCAAATCTTTATCTCAGTCTTAGGGGGGTATTCAATCTTCGGGTCACGGCAGACGAGCTTGCTCGCCCGCCGTGACCCAGTCCCGTTCTCGGTCAGCTCGACCGAGAACATGCAGGCGGGATTCAATGTCCCGCCTGCAGCGGGACGAGAAGGGGGCGTGGCCGCGAGTTGCGGCCGGGAAGTGACGAGATGCAGCCGGCAGCTCGTCACTTCCCGGCTGTTCTCGGCAGAACGAGCCTGACAGCTAGAGATGTCGGGCTCGTTCTGCCAGGAAACCCTGTTCAATGCTGTCGGGGAAGACCGATTGAATATCCCCCTTATTCTTTAACTTCTTACACTCCAAACCTTATCAATGCACCCATTGATTATTGCGATGGATGGATCGGTGGATTGGCCCGGCGGGTGTAGGGAAGAATGTAGCTTAATACACCCGTTCCCAGTGGTGCGGGTAGCGTGCGTTGCGTCATGACATCATGTGGCCAGGCCCGCGGACCTGCTCCCACACTCAGGGGCTACCCCACTATTTGGTAGAGACGCCCGGTGCATGTGCTTTACAGATCTCCAGACCTCAGAGACTGCTGCTTGCAGGATCGGTGAGGGGGAGCGGCAGTGGCAGGGAGCAGTAAAGTTGTAATTATGGCGAGGTAAGTAACGCCCACCCCGGTCTCCACGCACTCAGCGCCTGTAATTACACACCCTAGAAACTGTACCATTGAAAGTATAGAAATGGAGGTGTGGCCACGTCCCTTTCTGATTTTGTACCGATTTCTGACCGTCAGATGTTGGAGGGTATGTCATAGGTGCTAAATCTCAGGAGTGGATGTGGAATTCATGAACACATACAAGTTATCAACTCAGAAGCGTTGTGTTTCAAACAATAACACCACACCTGATTTCATTGCCGTCATTGAGTATCAATGCAAACACATTCTAACATTATGGTGGAATCTTTAACAAGGTCTTTGGCACAGCATACTGTAAGATGACATTTTTCAGCAATTTTGGAAATAAAAAAACTCCAAGGTTTTCCCGGGCAACGCCGGGTGGGTTAGCTAGTTATTAATATAACAAGAGCAGCAAATATGCATGTAACAATCATTGTGGCATTGTGTGAATTTAATCTTGTATACATCTTGTATACATCTTGTATACATGAGAAAAAACCTGCAAAGTATGAAATTTAGAATATTGCTTATATCGGACAAATAGTTTTTATGAATTGCAAACGTCACACATACACACATACACTTATACACTTATACACACACACACACACACATATATATGCTAGAAAGACACAAAAGCGGAGCGCTCCATAGTGCAAGTATTGTTTTCAAGTTTTGGTGATAAAATCCAATATAAAATGCATCTGCATCTGGTCACATACCACAAACGGCGGTTTCACACACCGCTGATGTATATCACATAAAGAGCCTCAGGAGAAAGGACTTGCGCACCAGTTATTTGTAATATATATATATATATATATATATATATATATATATATATATATATATATATATATATATATATATATATATATATATATATATATATATATAATGTGTGTGTGTGTGTATACGTATATATACATACATACATACATACATACGTGTGTGTGTGTGTATATATATATATATGTGTGTGTGTGTGTGTGTGTGTGTGTGTGTGTGTGTGTGTATATATATATGTATGTAGTGTTCCTTCTAGGAACTAAATGGGGCATGGTTTTGCTGCACGGGGGAAGGGGGAAGCATAAGAGGGGCGGACCGGGCCCGCCGACGTCAGTAAATGGGGCGGGCCTGGCCGCAAAGAAGTCCCTGAGCTGCCGGGAAAGAGACGGGCATCAGCATATACGGCGGCGCTGGGCTTCCCCGAGGCACACCGGCGGGACAGGCAGGCAGGGTGCAACGCCCCGCTAAAACAGCCTAGCGGGAACACTGTGTGTGAATGTGTGTGTGTGTGTGTGTGTATGGTATGTATATGTGTGTGTATATATATATATATATATATATATATATATATATATATATATATATATATATATATATATATATATATATATATATATATATATATATATATATAGTGTGTGTGTGTGTGTGTGTGTGTGTGTGTGAGTGTAGGTAGGTATGTATATATAATCTAAAATGTTGTCCTGATCTCACAGTTGGGCAGGTCAGTGGTACCTGCAGCAAGTGTACGGGCTGTTTGTGGACACACCTGTACACAAAGCCAGATGTATTGATATATTTATTTATTAACCGTTTCTTATATAGTGCACACATATTCCGCAGCACTTTACAGAGAATTTTTGAACATTCACATCAGTGGAGCTTACAATCAATATTCCCTACCACATGTACACAGACATACTAGGTTTAATTTATTTTTGGATTGTGGGAGGAAACCGGAGTACCCGGAGTAAGCCCACGCAAGTATGGGGAGAATATAAAAACTCTGCACAGTTAAAGCCATGGCGGTGAAGATATCACTGCCATCCGCTCTGCTACATGACTGATGCAATATGTCTGTGAATGACTTAGTTCACAGACATAGTTTGTACCTACTCATTGACCAGCTTACGATATATAGGCCTTTTGATTGAATGGCCGATATATCTGCCAATGTATACCCAAATTTGGACATCCGGGTCTGGCACAGTTGTGACGTGCTATTTACAGTTACGCTGCCATTTAAAAAAAGAAATTGTTCTGAAATAACATGGCTGTTTCTGGTGCAGAGCTGCTTGACAATACAAAAGCAAATGTGTAGAAACTTGCGCCCCTGGACTGCAGCATAGTTGTTACCAATGGTTACCACACCAATAGACAGATTTGCAAAAAATGGTAAAACTATTGCGCTGTCCACAATTAGCAAGTAATAGGAGTGAAGTTCTTCAATCCTCTCATACAACCAGTGACCTTCCAAGTAATTGGATTAAAACATACGGCAACGGGAGATTGGTCAGACGGACTCAGTAGTAGAAATTCCCATGCACAGTACCCAATCTGTGTTACTGACCTGTGTCCCTAGGGTGCCGGACGGCTCCCCGACAGTCGGGATTCCGACAGCCATTACTCCAATGTCGGAATCCCAACTGCTCCTTCGTGGGGGTCCACGACCCCCATAGAGGGAGAATAAAATAGTTGGCAAGCGCAGCTCGCCACCGTGCCCGCAGCGTGGCGAGCACAGCAAGCCCACAAGGGGCTTCATTGCGCTCCCCCCGCTGTGCAGTTGGGATTCCGATGTCTGAGTAATGACTGTCGGAATCCCGACTGTCGGTCTATTATACCACACCTTCTCCCTCGCCCTATTTGCATGTAAAGGTATCTTTTGTATCCACTGCTTGACGTTTTCAATAGCTTTATGCCTGCGTTCCATTCTGTCAAACTTTATTTTCTGTAATGGCTGATGACTCTCACTTTCTTGAGTGTCAGCTGTAAATTTGGTGATATTTCAGATTTTTATACTGTGGGGCAGAGTTGGAAGTAAAATGGGTGAAGGCTACCCAAGAGCAATGTGATTCTAACACCAAAGCTTTTAGGTGCATCATTTGAAATATACAGCAACATTTCGGGCAGCCAAGATACTTTTTCCAAGATTTAAATCCCAATTTGTAGTGCCTTGTTCCATGTGTTATGCTGCATCTACTATATCCTGGCACTCTTGATAAAACATTGCACACTGGAGTTCCCAGTCTAGTGGCAAGAAATCCTGCTTACATGTTGAGCAATGTTTGGAGATACTGTGTGTGTTGTGTTGTATTTTACAATGGTATGTAACCATAGTTTCCCTTTCCCTTGTTTTTCTTTTCAGTTTACCATACAATCAGTATTTTGGAGGAGTATCTGCCTTAAGCAAGAATCAGTTTCAAAGAATAAATGGATTTCCCAATAATTATTGGGGTTGGGGGGGAGAAGATGACGATATATACAATCGGTAGGAATTTTCATCAAAAATTTTACTTAATACAAAAAAGTTGTGTTTTTTTATTTTTTATATATATATGTATCTGTATCTGATATTTATGAGATCATCAAGAGTTTTTGTAA
This sequence comes from Crinia signifera, assembly GCF_055691185.1. Taxonomy (NCBI): domain Eukaryota; kingdom Metazoa; phylum Chordata; class Amphibia; order Anura; family Myobatrachidae; genus Crinia; species Crinia signifera. The sequence continues at coordinate 155,133,788 of NC_139217.1, forward strand.
AGGCTGTTGGAAAATATCCAGGATCAGCCTGCATCAATGTGCTATTGTCTGACAGCCATTCTAGAACTTTGGGATAGATGTATGAAGCAGTGACAAGGGAGGAGAAGTGATATAAAGTGCCTGGTGCTTTATCACTGGCCAATCGGTTCCTAACTGTCCCTTCCTAAACCCAGCCTGTAACGTAACAGTCAGGAGCTGATTGGCCAGTGATAAAGTACCAGGCACTTTATCACTTCTCCTCCCTTTTATCACTGCTTCATACATCTATCCCAAAGTTCTATAAGGGTTGTCAGACAATAGCACATTGATGTGGGCTGATCCTGGATATCCTTTTATCCTTTTTCTTTTTTTACCCTCCATATTGCATTCAGCCTTTGTACCCCTTTCACATTGCACTTGTAAGCCGGTATATTGCCTTTTTTTAGCATTTTGAAACGGTACCAGCTGCAATGTGAAAGGTCCCTAGTCAATTTACCAGTTACAGAATACCGGCATTTGAAAAAGTTTTAAAAGCAGGATCCTACACGGTTCTGAGCCTTTTTCCTGCAGTCTGAATGGCCCAGAACCAGTTTGAACTACACATGATAATCTGCACAAGGGTCATTGGTTGTCTCCCTGCATGTTGTCACTGCCCACAAGCAGTGCCAGATTAAGGTCTAAATGGGCCTGGAGCTGAAAATTATCAAGGGCCTATTATGCGCAATAATAGGGGTTGTGGCCAGCACCTAATAATGTGGGGGGCGGGACCAGTGTTCTGTTGGGTGGTCTGCTCATGGGAGTGTCTCTATTTGTGTAAATACTTTCAACTAATTATATATGCCTGGAAAAGGCAGGGAGCTGGCATAGGAAAAATACAGGGAAATATATTGGCGGGTGCCCTGCAAAGGTGCACCCGCAGGGCGCCGATGTCCTAAGATACTTGTGGGGTGAGGCGGCACTCCAAAAATGACTAAAAGCCAAAACTTGGTAGACAACATTTCAGCACCTTTTATGTGGTCACCTAAATTTACCACATCATATACCCCTCATATAAATCATGCAACACAATAGTAACCTCCTTATGTTGTACTTGCCTCTTACACATTATGCCACATGGAATGAGCCAAAATTCACACTGACTGAGCCAAAATTCACACTATGGCACACGGATTGAGTCAAAATTCACGTTATGCCACACAGATTTAGGCAAAATTCACATTTCTTCCTCACCCTCCATGGCAGTCATTACTCTGGGTTATTTCCTCTTCTCCTATGTTTAGACAGGTAGATTTGACTCCGCCCACCTTGGGTATATATCCTCCCCTTCCTCCACACCCTGCAGTCTTTTTCCTGTCTCAAAGTTTAGGATAGTTAGATAGGTTTTTTGTTTTGTGCCTGGGCTACCTCAATTTTAAAGCTATTGTCCCTGCGTGACCAGGCTGTGGGGTGGCTCCCCAGCGGAAGAGGCACTCCTCAGGCTGCGTCCTGCGCTGTGTGCCTGGAATTGCTGCCAGATATCAGGCTGTGTTCTGTGGCATCCACTCTATTGCCCCTCCATGCTGAGTCCATGCTGGCAGCGGTGCAGCGCTGGGAACAGGTGGCTCAGTGCTTCAGGCAGGAGGTTGGCGGAAGCAGTAAACTAGGACGCCCGTGCTAAGGGCGGATGTGACGCTCGGGCGTCTGGAATGCAGGTCGGATTTGACGCTTGGACACTGCAACGCTGAGGCGGATGTGACGCGGCGGCGTCCGGAAGGCGCTTCTTAAAAACGCTGGATCTGACACAGTCACAGCTTGTATGCTGAACTAAGTGTGAAGACTGCAGAATGGATCCTGTAAGCGTTTCTACCTCCCCCACCCCCCCCCCCTGAAGCTGAAACTGCCATGGAGAGGTAAGCCCTCAGTGAGGCACTTGGTACTTGTGTAGTTTCACGGCGCCGCCGCGCGCACACTCTGTGTATGAAACTTGGCAGCTTGCCAGACGCTCTGTTTAACTGTGCGCGTGCCGCTCTAGCTGTTCTCAGTGCAGCGCGTGGCTGCTTTCCTTATGTAAGCTACGTTATCAGCGTAGGGCTGGGCAGCAGCAGCGCACAGTTCCACAGTAAAAAGCCGTGGGTGGTGCCTGGATTCAGACGCAAAACCGTTTGAAACTAGGCGCCTTGCAAGCCGCTAAGAAGCCGGGGGGTTTCTGGATTCAGACGCATAAGCAGATTTAGCTGGGTCTAGGGGTACACGATTAAAACCTGTCCACAATGCCAATAGTCGACGCAACAGCTGTCGACCTTGTAAATTCCACTATCCACGCCAACCCGAAGCATGGCGAGCGCAGCGGTACGCGTCCTACGACCTTTTCATACCCCCACTATCCACGTCGGCGTGGTTGAGAATAGAAATTGTGGCAAGCCACCGAGCCTGAAGCGTGGCGAGCGCAGCGAACCCCGCGAGGGGACGCGGACACCTGTGAAGGTATCCGCGTCCCCTCGCGGGGCTCGCCACGCTTCGGGCTCGGTGGCTCGCTGCGCTCGCCACACTTACTATTCTCAAACTCCACGCCGACGTGGATAGTGGGGGGTATGAAAAGATCTAATGCGTCTAAATTGCCGGGGTGTCCAGTTTACGTGCCCCCGTTGTCAGCGGTGCGCACGACTGCCTATTTCACTGTGGAACTACAAGTACCACAGTGACCTGTCAGCACTGGGCAGCGTGCGCTGCTGCTGCCCAGCGCTATGCTGATAATGTAGCTTACATAAGGAAAGCAGCCACGCGCTGTGCTGAGAACAGCTAGAGCGGCACGCGCACAGTTAAACAGAGCGTCTGGCAAGCTGCCAAGTTTCATACACTGTGTGCGCGCGGCGGCGCCGTGAAACTACACAAGTACCAGGCACTTTTATTGCTACATGCTATGCAAAGTTTAGGGCAGTTAAGTGATAGGCTTTTATCTATCTGATTCTAGTGTGTCTAAAGCTTCTGGAAAAAGGAAATCTAAGTCCAGCAATGTGCCCAGTACACGTATGCTATGTGACAAGGATTTCCCTACTGAAAAGGATGTCCATATATGCAAGGGCTGCAGGCAGCCGGCAGAGGCACAGTCTATGACCATGCTCCAATTAATGGAGTGGATGAAGAAATCCTTCGGTTTCTAAGGGTGAGTTGAAGGATGTGCAGGGGACCAAGAGAACAAGGTCCCAAGTCAGTTTAGACTGTGATGATGACGACACAGATTCTCTGTTGCTGATACAGGATACAGATGATACTGGTGACAAATCTGGGGAGATCCCTGAAAAGGAGAGGTCATACAATCCAGATTTGGTTGATAATCTCCTGAAATATATTTACAAAGTTATGGACATTTAAGATAAGGAGGAGGTCCGTGATGCCCTGTTTGAAGACAGGATTGTGTAAACTAGAAACTTCCCGGTGCATAAAGTGCTTATGGACCTAATGATTGGTCAATTTCAGAAAGCGGACAGGTCTAGTAACTTTAAAAGATTGGAACGGATGTTCCCAATCAAGGATGAAGCTTTTGAGAAATACTGTACTGTCCCTAAAGTTGTTTGCAGAAATATATGCAGAAGAGCATGGCTATCATGATGAAAGCCATTGATTTTTTTGTGTGAGGCATCTTTGGATGTAGTGGAGTACGCTGCTAAGACCATGGCGGCAGGTGTGGCTGCGCAGCTGGTCAGCAGATGCAAGTTCCAACAATAGACTAGCTTCATTACCCTATGAAGGGTCTTTATTATTTGGAAATAAATTGGAGTCAATTATCCAAAGAATGTCCTGTGTCACCTAGAGAACAGTTCAAGGAAGCCAGGGCCTATAGGCCTGGAAGGCAGTATGGTAGATTCTCTGGGTCTACAAGGCAGTCCTTACGTCAGGCCTCCAGAAGGTGGTTCAAGAAGTCCTGTCAATGAATGCACAGGAGAATCCATCCCAGTGGGAGGGAGACTATTGAAGTTTGTCCACCAGTGGGAAATGTCAGTACAGGACGAATGGGTCCTTTCAATACTAAAATATGGATACAGGCTGGAGTTCAAGCAGGTTCCAATAAGCAAAAGGTTTCTGAAGTCAAGAAACCCTACAGATTCAGAAGAGATACAGGCCTTGAGACAAATAATCAAGGATCTGTTAAAATCCAGAGCAGTAGAACCAGTTCCTTCCGGGGAGAAAGGGGACGGTTTTTACTCAAAAATGTTTTTGGTTCGGAAGCCATCAGGGGCATTTCGGACAATATTAGACCTCAGAGACTTAAACAAATACATTGTGGACAAAAAGTTTCATATGGAAACTCTGAAATCCATAATACAAGGAATAAGGCAGGCAGATTTCATGGCATCGGTGGATCTGAAAGATGCCTACTTTCATGTACCCATTCACCCAAAGCACAGAAGGTTTCTCAGGCTTCATGTGTTGAACCAACATCTGCAGTTCACATGCCTCCCATTTGGCCTATCGGCTTCCCCAAGGATCTTCACAAAGGTCATAGTGAGTCTTGTAGCCTACATAAGGTTACAGGGGATAGCCATGTGGTCCCATCTGGACGATCTCCTAATCTGCGGAAGATCAGAGCTGGAGGTAGAACTAGCAGTTCAAAATGCAATAGAAATTCTACAGACGCATGGCTGGCTGGTCAATCGAGACAAGTCATCTCAAACCGTGTCAGAATCTGTAGTTCTTGGGCGTAATGATAAATACTACCCAGTTCACGATTTCTCTGTCCCAAGAGAGGTGCGTCAAGTTCCAGGAGTTAGCTGCCTTCGTTCAGAGTCAGACGAAGTCATCTCTGCGTCTAGTTCTTCGTCTTCTGTGGATGATGTCGTCCACCATAGACATAATCCCGTGGGCAAGGTGGTGGATGAGGATTCTGCAAACAGAAACCTTGGCTCTCAGAGGGCATTTAGACCTAAATACCAAGGTAGAATTAAGTCAAAGTGCAATAGATTCTCTGGTATGGTTGCAAAGTCCACTCCTGAAACACAGAAACACTCCGCTATCTCAGCCTCATTACGTGACATTGACCACAGACGCAAGTTCCTCTGGTTGGGGGGCACATATGCAGGAAGCAAGCTGTCAAGGCCTGTGGTCCAAAACAGAATGCACAATGTCTTCCAACCAAAGGGAAAAGCGAGCAGTAGTAAATGCAGTGTGTCACTTTCAAGATCAAGTAAAGCACAAGCATCTAAGAATATTGTCAGACAACACCTCCGTAGTGGAGCACAAAAAGTCGGGCCTTGTTGGAAGAAGTCGCAAAAATATTGCCGTGGGCAGAATCAAATCTGCTGTCACTGTCAGCTCTGCATGTCCCTGGAGAAAACAATACTCTGGCAGACTTCCTCAGCAGGGAACAAGTATGGCCAGGGGAATGGGAGTTACATCATCAGGTGTTCAGGGAGGTAACCCAAAGATTCGGGGTCCCTCAAATAGACCTCATGGCAACACACATAAACAGGAAGGTTCAACGCTTCTTCTCGAGGTACCATCTTCCAGAGTCAGAAGTAGTCGATGTGTTCTCCCTAAAGTGGGATTTTAAACTCGCTTATGTGTTTCCCCCATTCCCGATGATTTCTCGCATTCTGAAGAAAATACGGCAGGAGCAAGCCACAGTGGTGATTATTCTCCCTTACTGGCCCAGGCGGAGCTGGTTCCCAACTGTCCTCAGGATGGCGGTGCAGGGGCCTTGGACTTTGCCGATGATCCCCGATCTACTGCATCAGGGTCCACTACTGCATCCAGGTATCAAAACCTTGAAATTGACTGCCTGGATGTTGAGTGGGCGATTCTGACAGAGAAAAGGGTGTCAGAGCAGGTGGCAGGCTTTCTGTTGAAGGCAAGGAAAGCAGTTTCTTCAAAGATATATCACAAGATCTGGAAGAGATTCCTGTCCTGGGCTCAGGCATATCCTGAGAACATAAGGTTTGGAACGCCTTGTGTCCTACAATTTCTCTATGATGGCTTTGTGCTGGGGCTGGCAGCTTCAACCTTAAGAGTTCAGATTTCTGCTCTGTCTGTCGTCCTGGATAGGAAATTGTCAGATGATCCACTCATCAAAAGGTTCATACAGCCATTAAAGAGAGAACGTCCAAGAGTTAAAGAGCCATTGGCTCCATGGGTCTTAAATCTGCTTCTGAACGTCCTTATGTCCGCTCCCTTTGAGCCATTGGACAAAGTATCTTTGAAATATGTGACCTGGAAGGTCATCTTTCTAACAGCAGTCAATTCTGCCAGGAGAGTGAGCGAACTTCAAGCTCTTTGGTCAGAACAGCCGTACTTAAATATCTTTCCTGATAAGATAGTATTAAGAACAAACTTCTTACCAAAGGTTGTCTCAGGGTTTCACCTGAATCAGGAATTAGTCTTGCCAACTTTCATTCCAAATCCAAAAGATGCAGACGAGGAAAGATTGCATAATTTGAGCAATTTCAGTCTGTCTTCTGAGAGTAAGTGAGTTTCGGAAGGTGAAACAGCTCTTCATTTTCCACTCAGGACCAAGGAAAGGAGAAGCAGCCTCTAAAGGAACGATAGCCCGACGGATCAAGGAAACTATCACGTTTGCCTATAGAGAGAACAACTTGGAAGTTCCAGAGAAGCTAAGGGCACACTCCACTAGGGCAGTCTCGACGTCGTGGGCCAACAGAGCACTGCTCTCAGCGAAAGAAATATGTGCCGCAGCTACATGGTCTTCCATCCATACTTTTTTCCAATTATTATAATTTGGATGTATCTCCCACCCACTTTGGGAAGGTGGCGCTCCAACAAGCTGTACTGTGATTATGGAAAATGGTTTTTAACACTGCGCTCTGCCTGTGTGGTGTCCTATGCTAAACTCAGGTGCTGCTTTTCCCTAAGGGTATCCCTGTCCTATATTGCTTATAGTGAAGAAGGTTAGAAAATGGGAAAGCGCTATCCTGATGGTGTTGGAAAAAGGCTAAGTATTGTGGAAAGAAGAATTAGTCGAATACTGAAAGGTAAAATGAAATGAGGTATTTATTAATAGGTTTAAGATATTATGTGTGAGCCAGACTCTGTAATACCGACAGGTGGGGGGGGGGGGGGCTTTTGCTGCAGGGGATACTGGTCGGCAGTACTGGGTGGTGTTGCAGCCTTGTTACCCTAGGGGTAATGGGTACCCTTGGTGGGTGTAAGTGGTGTTTCTATACACCTATTAGGGGTCCCCAATTGATGGGAATCTTCCTACACAGGTGTCGCCCGGGGAGAGTTCCCAATGGGTTTTCAGTTAGTCTGTACTAGACTACTTTAGCTACCGTGGGTCCTGAGCCCAGGACCTACGGCCTCCCCTGACGATCTGTGTGGGAAGTGAACAGTTAGAGTGCGACAGTCTGGCTGGGTGGAGTGTGCAGAGAGGTGCCTCAGATGGGCTTCAGGCGATTCCAGCTGGAACCCCCTTACAATCACATAGGTGGATAACCTATGCCCTCTCTGCTCCTACACTTGAAGCAGTGTCCGTGGTGTGTCCTCACCAAGTACTGCTAGCGGCGTCCCGCATAGCAGCGTGTGTGCACAATCACTCACGGTTTGCTGGGCGTCTGTAGAGGATGTCTGTCTGGGTTTTTCTCCGTCCGGAGCGGGTCCCAGGGCTCCCCTCGCACCCTCTGCGTCAGGATGTCTTCCGGGTCTTAGGTATCGCGAGACTATGGATGTGTGATGTTCGTGCAGCGCCTGCTGCTGGATCTGTGGATCGTTGTTTCTTCCTGCGAGGAAACAGTTATAACAAGTCTGTGGTTGCTGTGCGGAAGTCCTAGTCCTGTGTAAGCTGGCTTACACAGGACTAGGACTTCCGCACAGCAACCACAGACTTGTTATAACTGTTTCCTCGCAGGAAGAAACAACGATCCACAGATCCAGCAGCAGGCGCTGCACGAACATCACACATCCATAGTCTCGCGATAGCCGAGACCCGGAAGACATCCTGACGCAGAGGGTGCGAGGGGAGCCCTGGGACCCGCTCCGGACGGAGAAAAACCCAGACAGACATCCTCTAGAGACGCCCAGCAAACCGTGAGTGATTGTGCACACACGCTGCTATGCGGGACGCCGCTAGCAGTACTTGGTGAGGACACACCACGGACATTGCTTCAAGTGTAGGAGCAGAGAGGGCATAGGTTATCCACCTATGTGATTGTAAGGGGGTTCCAGCTGGAATCGCCTGAAGCCCATCTGAGGCACCTCTCTGCACACTCCACCCAGCCAGACTGTCACACTCTAACTGTTCACTTCCCACACAGATCGTCAGGGGAGGCCGTAGGTCCTGGGCTCAGGACCCACGGTAGCTAAAGTAGTCTAGTACAGACTAACTGAAAACCCATTGGGAACTCTCCCCGGGCGACACCTGTGTAGGAAGATTCCCATCAATTGGGGACCCCTAATAGGTGTATAGAAACACCACTTACACCCACCAAGGGTACCCATTACCCCTAGGGTAACAAGGCTGCAACACCACCCAGTACTGCCGACCAGTATCCCCCGAAGCAAAAGCCCCCCCCCCCCCCCCCCACACCTGTCGGTATTACAGAGTCTGGCTCACACATAATATCTTAAACCTATTAATAAATACCTCATTTCATTTTACCTTTCAGTATTCGACTAATTCTTCTTTCCACAATACTTAGCCTTTTTCCAACACCATCAGGATAGCGCTTTCCCATTTTCTAACCTTCTGTACTGTGATTATGTTTAATATATCCTTCTTGAGCATCATCTAGTTGTGTGATTTTTCATTGTCCCTCCCTTATTATAGTTTTGCTTTGGTACATCCCAGAGTAATGGCTGACATGGAGGGTGAGGAAGAAGGGATCTAATTATACTTACGATAATTCCGTTTCTTCCGATCCACTCCATGGCAGCCTAGATTTCCCTCCCTGTAATTATCCTTTATATAGGAGACACTCAAAAGACTGCAGGGTGTGGAGGAAGGGGAGGATATATACTCAAGGTGGGCGGAGTCAAATCTACCTGTCTAAACATAGGAGAAGAGGAAATAACCCAGAGTAATGGCTGCCATGGAGTGGATCGGAAGAAACGGAATTATCGTAAGTATGATTAGATCCTTTTGCACATGGATTGAGCCGATTTACACACTATACCAAACGGATTGAGCAATAATGCACAATATGCTTCATAAATAGAGGCATTGCGCGCCCAAAAATTTTTTTTACACCATAATGCCCATTACATGTTTAGCCGCACGCACCCCATAATGTCCATTACGTATTATGCCAGACACCATAATGCCTATTAAAAATGATGCTACATAAGTGCTGCTTACCTACATGCTCATTGCCATGTGGGATTACATGCTCATTGCCATGTGGGATTACATGCTCATTGCCATGTGGGATTACATGCTCATTGCCATGTGGGATTACATGCTCATTGCCAAGGGGGAGTACATGCTTGCAGTAACTGGGGGACAGCCACCGCCAGGCAGAAATACATTTGAAATAAATCCCCTTTTACACCAGAAAATGCAGAGACTTAACCGGGAATATGGTCCCTGAAAAAAAAATCGGTTTAACTGCAGTATCTCTGGAACCAATGAACCCATATGGACCAGCCTGGTATCAGATTGAAGGCCCAGCGATTTGGGTTTGACTGAATAATGCCAGAGGGGGAACTGCCAGCCGTTGGAACTGGGTAGGGGTCGGAATTAGCAAACCCATGTTATCCTATGGGGAAAATGTTTGCCTGGCAGTATCTCCAGTTCCCGGGGGGCTAACGACACAGGGCTGGGCTCGTTGGACAGCCACGGTCATCAGCTACAAAATGGGCCTATTTGGAGAGTGGGCCTGGAGCTGTAGCTCCATCAGGCCTATTGTTAATCCGGCCCTGCCCACAAGCAGGAATTGCATAATGGAGTTTTATTGCAGAAGCCGTTTTTTTATGGGTGAAACGGGTTGAATGTGAAAGGTACAAAAACGGTATATAAACAGTAATATACTGGTTACAACATGCAATGTGAAGGGGTTTAACTGGCTTTTGACCCGTTTTATGAAACGTTTACAAAAATGGGTTGAAAGCAGTATTATTTTAAGCCCATTTTGGAAATAAATAAAAAAAATCTATTTTTCATGGCAGTATTAACTACAAACTTTAGTGTCCCAATTGTTGCTTTGGGTAAAATTACTATAAAGTAGATTTGCACAGCCTCTCATTTCCTTTAATTAATCTTCCTGTTCCATCTTTCATTGTCTGCAATGTGTTTATATTGTGTGCATGTTCTGCTTTTAAGAATGTATTGAAAGGTCATATTGAAAGTGTATTCCTTATTAGGCTGTACTTTGAAATGTATATGTATAAAAGAAAATAAGTTTTCCCAGTTCTTATGTCACCTGATGTCACAAGGAAGTATTAAATATCATTGTTCAAAACCCCTTGTGATCTTATCCAGCTCAAAGAATGGGATGTTCTTTTGATGTAGCCATAAGCTTAGGGGTTGGTTCAATAAGGGGTCATTCGGATCCTCTGAGCCCTTCTCACAACAAGTTGGCAATGTAAATGGCTTTTGGAATTAATTTCCAAACATAAAAAAAAAAAAAAGATCAGACAATTAGTGCAAACCGCTCAGTGGTACAGTGAGTGTCTTTTTTTTTTGTACCCCAAAATACTGTACATGACTGCAAAATACTACAAAAAACAATTGCTGGCTGTCATTTAACCAATATTAGAAAAAACAATGTAAACACATAAAATCAGCTAAAAATCCTCCAGCACTTCCTTGTGGCCACTAACAACTGTCTGTATAGTCCGGCTATAACAATTTTTTTTAATGCAGTTCTCCTACTCCCTCACTGTAATGCTGGGTACACACCAGAACGACCATGATCGTGCGACCTTGAAATCATACGATGGTCGCACGATCTGTTGGAGCTCACGATCTGTACCCAGTCAAAGGGAGAATGACAAATTCTTACTGCAGCAGATAAAATCTCCAAAGCGACCAAACAACCAGCGGGGATGTGCATTGGATCGGAATCCCATTGAAAAATGCCCAATTCTGCTTTTTTTTTTTTTTACATACAATCGGTCGAAATTGGGTGAATTGAGCCTAAATCAATCTGGTGTGTACCCAGCATTAGTCATTTTAAGGTGAATGTATGCAAGTTCCCTTTTACTATCTAGAGCATATGATCGCTGGAACTAGTGTGACAAATAAAAAAGGTAAAATCTCTCAAATAAAAATTCTAGATATTGTGTGCTCTCACAGAAAACAAGTACATGCTCTTAAATTGTACATGCTTTTAAATGGTATTTATTTAAATAATTAAAGGTATTGTAAAACAAATTTCATGTTCTGATTGTTTGAATAGTTATTTGCATGACATCGACAATCAAACAGCACAAACAAAATTAACTAGATTCAATTAATTCAGTATATAGTATAAAAAGATACTCTTTTTTGTGCATCGTTTCATTCAAATGTAATAAGGTTGTCAGCTACAGGTTAGCTGGTATTATAAAGCTGTTGGTGGTGGTGTTAATCGTTAATCTCACCCGGATCTCAAGGACTACCTAATCAAACATTTGTCTATGGGTTGCCGCTGTTTCACCAACCAGTTTTTTGCTAGTGTTCCAGCTGTAAGGAGAATGCCTGCTAGGGCTTGTATGAATCCCTGCACACACTGTGGAATCTCAAGTGGTCTCTTGGGTTTATATAGGATAGAATAGTATAGAGTTTGACAATGTGTACTTGTACAATGTGCACTTGTTTTGAATAGCAGATAAATATCTCTAGATAATCTGCACTGGAAATAGGAATTTAAACATTAAATGGACATCAGAAATGTTTTTATTTTGCCTTGTTTCATTTATACAGGATCGTTTCTAGCGGGATGTCCATAACTCGTCCAGATAGCGTTATTGGAAAATGCCGTATGATCCGTCATGAACGAGATGAAAAAAATGATCCTAATCCTAAAAGGTAGTTTATGCTTCCCTAATATCTTTTAGCATATTATTAAAAATCAGATTTTGGAAGGGTTTTTAAATTTGGCAAGTTTCCATGTTGATCATACAGCCTCACTTTAGACATAATCTGACTGGTAGATAACTGAAGTCTTTGACTAAAGTTCTTGTGACATGTCAAGGCACAGAACTATACAAAGTAGCACTGCACACCAAAGAAGTCACCATGTTCACTTCAGTCATAAATTCGTAATTCGAGCTCAGCACAGGCCATTGGAGAGCACTGATCTTCTTCAATTTAAAGAGTGGTCAGCAGGAGCGTTTTTTGACCAACTGTGAGCTGCTTTTTGGGAGGAAGAACAACCCTAACCAGTTGTATGCCAGTTGTAAACCAGGTGTATGCCGGGGTGACCATAGCACAGTTAGAGATGGTCACCTGCATCTCCTCATGATCCATCTATGAAACGATTGGCCTAAGTAAGGTGTGTGCACTCCCCAATGGCTGATTTGAGAGCATACAGATGCTCAGATCGCTTGGTGTTGCAACATGCTTGGCATTCGCTGACACTCAATGTGGGAGTTCATAGGTGGCATTGATTCCTGTATCTACGGTTTTGACCCAGTAGACATCAGTTGGAAGTGCACCACTACTGAAGTTCTAGTCACGTTGCTAACAATCCACACATGCAGCGCATTGTCACTGGGGTCTGGTATGCGCATTGTCACTGTATTGCATGCTGGGTGGCATCTGATCCCCCTTCTCTCCCCTCCTGTATAACGGTTGTTGACATTACTGTCTCTCATGAGAGGTTTATGTATCAAAAGAAAATGTCCCTCAAAGTTTGAGATCTGGTCGTTGTGGCAGGACTCTTCGATATTCCTTTGCTGTTCCATTGACCATCCGCCTGGGTCGACATAACCATAACATTTTATGGTATAGATGTTATATGTATGTATGTGTGTATGTATATATACACACACTCCACTGGACCGGCACACTCTGTCAATAGTTCAGCGTTGCTGCGTGCCCTTGTCACAATACATATAGGGCAGGGTTCCCAAAGTCAATCAGGAACAAACACGGCACTGCAGCGTCTTCATCAATTGTAGTTTTATTATGCCTCGACGGGCCGTTTTGGGGACGACACCCCTTTATCCTCTTGAGGCATAATAAAACTACAATTGATGAAGACGCTGCAGTGCCGTGTTTCTTCCTGATTGACTTTGGGAACCCTGCCCTATATATCTATCTATATATATATATATATATATATATATATATATATATATATATATATATATATATATATATATATATATATATATATATATATATTCTTTTACTTGCTATTTTTTTCTATTTTCTGTTTTTCTTTTTTTATTCAGTTTTGAATATATTTGAAAATTGATAACAATACTTGATTGTTTTTTTTTTAAAGTGTAATTAATTTTACCAAAATATATTATAACCTATTGTGAGACTTCCAATAGAATGCAGCAAAATAAGTAACCTATTGACTATTCTAGACCCAGGCAGATGATACCACGGCTTTGCATGATGCTGCAGTAATGTATGTATATAGCGCAGCAAGTATCCCTTATCCAAAAGGCTCGGGACAAGAAGCATTTTGGATAGCGGATTATTCCGTATTTTGGAATATTTTTACATTTTATTGAGGTATTTTGCATTTATATGGCATAAAAAACACATGAAATACACACAAATATATTTTATTTGTGCATGAAACATGGTTTTAAAACACAAAGTTTGTGTACCATCTCAGACACTGAGTTTGAATGCCAAGCAATCCTTTTTTTTTAACGTATTTAGTGCCAGCTACAGATCATGTCCCCAGTAGGTTCTGAAGACTGGTTTTCGGAATAATTTGGATAATAGATATTTGGATAAGGGATACTCAACCTGTACCTGAGACTTCAGATTCCCCAAACCTCAAATATTCACAAGTAGTGAGATAGAAGGAATTGCTCGAGGACTTAACCAAAATGTTCAAAAGAAATGTTTTATATAACTGTATGCACTCTTTTATGTAGAATTGCTACATCATCACAAAAAGTCATTTGCTGTATTTATTTATTTTTCAGATTTGATCTGATTGCACGTACAAGACAAACCATGAAATCAGATGGAATAAACACTCTTACATACAAAGTAATAAAGACTGAAAGGTTTGCTTTGTACACAAAAATAACAGTGGACATTGGCCCTTTGCCAAGCTAACAGATTGGGAATGATTCTCTGAGGAGTGCCATCGTACTGGTATAATGGTGACGTCGGACATCTTCAGGAGTAACTTTTTTTTTTTCTTTTTTTCTTTTTTTTAAATCCAGATTTTAAAAAGACATTTTACAGATATACAGCCTCATCTTGAGCACTCACACAGGCTATGTAATCTGATTGCGCTGTAGAAATCTATTTGCTATCTGGGAGGGAAGTGGGGGTGATCAAAGTTCACTTCTGGCTAAATTGAAAAAAGGTCTTCAATTGAATGTATTGCTGTACAATTCTGCTGCTGCTATGTATTTTGGATGTTTACAGGCTTTGTTGTCTTATTATTTCCAGTTAAATATGTGACCTTTCCAACAGGGCACAGTTCATGAGCCAAAGTATATTTGTGCACCTTTATTGAAATCTACATTGAAGGCTATTTTTTATATTGGTTACAGTTCAATATATAACATCTTTTATTGTAATGTATGTTGCTGTACATAAATTATTTAGATTTGGTCAAAGATAGAACTATTAGAAAATGCTACATACATATGTTTTTCAAATATCGTGGATGGTGTCATATTGATACTGTTGAACAATTGATTTTTGTTGCTACAAAACAAAAAAAAAGCTATGTTCTGACACAACATTCAGGGGAAAACAAACTGGTAAAAAAAAACATTTTACATGGACTGTTCTGACACAACAATAAATTGCAGTCCGTTAATATGCTGTATATTGTGGTAGGAGGAGGGATTGGGTGAAAAGAAAAATCTGGTCAGCAGTGTCTTACAGACATTGCTTAGCTTTTGCTGAAGAAAAACTGTAAGCGCAAGGGGACACATTTGCATAGGTATCAGATTGGTCTTAAAGATTCAGTTTGTTACTTTTAGCTGGTTGTGAAACTTTAGATGTCTTTTTAATAACTAATGGAAAATGAATCTCAATGTCGTAGTAGAGCATTCATTATCCAAAGATCTACTATTTTTTTATTGTGTGTAATGCGTTGAAGGTCCTCCTTGACTAGCCAGAATTTTTTAATAATTTGGCCCTCAACCTGCTGTTGGAAAAGGTAATTATACAAAAAAAAACTTCTATGGTTTGGATGGTTTTTTTTTTATGTTTAGCATATTGAAATAATTATTTAGAAAAATGTTTAATGTTAAATTATATTAATATTGTTCAGGTAAATATGTTGCACAAATTGTCTATTAATTCAGGCCAAAGTACCTTTGAAAATCTAGATCATCCTGCTTTGTTTTGCTTGCAAGCATGCAGCTTAATGGTTATAACGGAATCATTTTTTTTCTCTTTTTATATTTTTATTAGATGTGGAAGTTTATCTTTTGCATATCAAAGTGCCTTGTATGTTCTTTTCTCCGTTTTTTTTTTCAGAAAAAAACAATGTTTATGAAGCAGTGTTTTATTAGCTTTCATTTTCTGAAGTGTTTAACACTTATAGACTTATTACACATAGGGGCAGGCTCAATTAGGTACGGTCCTTTCTGTGTGGCTGTAGCTTCAGGTTTAACGCTGAGTTATTGAATTAAGAATAGGAAATTTCTACATGCAATCGGCTGATGCATCTGGGATAAGTACCTGCATCTATGGCATTACCCGGCGTGGTAATTTACAGTGTGTGTACTTTATGCTGATTTTTTTTCTTACAGTTCGTGAGGATAATACAGTGTTAAGTGCACCCACTGGGGCATACTGCACAGGGAAAGGCAGTAATTTATTAGCTCCTGGTTTAATTGGCTGCTGAGCTTGCCGCACAGCTTGTAGCCTTGGGATTAACACCCAGAGTTAGCCCAGCAGTAGTCCCAGTGGCTAATTCAGTCTGCCCCACAGAACATCCTTTTTCTTCATCACTCTTAAATGAAAAGTGCTTTATTGGATATCTGGGATTTTATTATGTTTCATTAATGACCACTGATCTTGTAGTTCTCAGATTCATTATCAATTTTGTAAGCAAGAGTCTATTTAGGATGGAAGCATTGAGGATACTTACCATAAATCATATTCGCTGGACAAAATACAGTTTATTGGTATGGATTTTGTGCTCAATTTAGCAGGGTTGGTATGGAATCCTCGATGTGTTACCATATAAAATTGAACATAATAAAAAATGTGCCCAATCTCTGTCAGCACATTCTTATGAATACAAGAAATTCCAGTTGTGAAAACAAAATAAATGCTATTTTATGTGTATAATTAAGTAATACATGCACACAAATGTTTACTGTCAATATTTATAAATGTATTTGTAAACCGTGTAATGCAAAGCATATTTTTATACATGGAGTTCTATAATAAACTTGAGTCCACTTTGAACTATTATTCCAACTGCTTTCTTCCAAAACGGTAAAACAATTTGATTTAAAAAAAAAAAGTTAAATCGCTTTCAAGACCTCTCCCAAAGTAGTGTTCAGTATGGGAAATATAATTACATTTAGTGCAATATTTTTTCTAAGCAGGGTATTTAAAAACGTTTGGAAATAGATAAAATTGTTAGAGATAAACTACCATCCAATCAGCTCCTGTCAGTTTGCAAGCAGAGTCTGTTAAATGTAAAGCTGGGTACACATCTATACAATCCCTGTTTTCTTCCGACCGTTCGACCAACCATAGACGTGTCGGACCGTCCACAAACAGCCGATACGCGCGTACACACCTGTACAATTTAACTTGCGACGTCTGATGTACTCCCGTTCAAACAGTCGTAAGAAAAAGATTGTACCACCATACACAGTCTCTGGATTTGGGCTATTGACACATCATATATGAACAAAATTATCATAATGGGCTTGGTTAAGGGCATACTTATAGCAAACCACTATATAGACGGGTTACGCAAAATTAGTCAGCCGGCAGGGTGAGTACGACAAACTGCTATATAGACAGGTTATGCGTCTAAATTAGTCAGCCGGCAGGGTGACTAAAGTTCTATATAGACGGGTTATGCGTCTAAATTTTAGTCAGCCGGCAGGGTGACTAAAATGTAGACGTATAAACCGTCTATGTAGAAGTTTAGTCACCCTGCTGGCTGACTAAAATTTAGACGCAGCAGAGAGATTGATCCGTACAGTCTTGTTTCCCAAGGGAGTTGTACGTATATTATTTCTCCCTTCCCAGCTCTTGTATAGAGCACTTGTATGTCTGTAACATTTGTCTACTCTTAAGACAATGTTGCTATGTAGCAATACTTTGTTGCTAAACTCTATTCATTAGAGTCTGGAAATAATGAGACCGCTTCCAGCAATAGCTGTATCTTTCTATTTCTTTGATGAGAATTATTTGTTGGAGGTCACACAAAATAATTGTTCCTGAGCTGATTTATTGAAAAAAGATTGTGGCAGCAGATGTACACCCTCAGTTACATTGAGTATTGAATTATGGGGTTGTGGATTTCTCCGGCTGTTAGTACAGTATATTTTGTATACTGTATATGTTGTTTAATACCTCATATATATGATCTGTTCTTCACACATGATAGAGTTGCTGTGATTTTGCAGTCATTATATTGATAGAGACCTATATCTGCGGCTATTGCAATTGCACCTGACGCTTCCTCCGTCTCTAACAGGCTGTTAGGGAATTGGCTGATTTTTTAGAATTTATTATGTGGACTGATATCCAGATTTTTGTATATTTATCTGAATCCACAATTGATTCTATTTGTATAGGCGTATATTGTCAGCGCAATTGACCCGTTCGGCAGTATTATGACTGGTTGCTGTTTAATCTCTCATATGAGGGCTGTTTTTAAGATATAGTATAATAGCTGCTGCCCACATATATTTCACAATGATGTTCTAAATAGAGATCTAGAGAGAATGTAGCAGCAGGGTTTTTGAGCGCTAGGGACAGGTGTGCTGTGATGTGTACAGATAGCTGCCCTCTGGTAGAGGGATGCCACCCTCAATACAAGGTGCACAAAGAAAAAGAACCAGTAGGCGCCTTCTGTACACTTAAAACAATTTATTTACCAAATATCACAAGAAAACATGAAAACATGTATAAATAAACAATAAAACAATGATGCATGCATGCATGCACAATAACCACAATTATTCTAAAAAGCCATTCAGATGCAAGTGCATAATGTTTGTAACTATAGTTACCAGTTCCTTTTTAGGACAAGTGGGGCGTTGAGGTTGGCAAATGTTTCCTGAAATTGAAAAGGCCGCCTGAGCGCGGCGAAACGCGTCTTGTGAGGAGCTATTCAGAAGTGTAGACAGCTGAGGACCGGCGGGGAACACTGACGGCATTAGACCGAGAGGAAACATCTGCCATATCGGCTTGAACCAACCCGCGACAACCCGGTTCCTGCAGCTGACACATTTAGCCGACAAACGAAGCTTCATCCGGCAGTTACCACACACGGTGGTTTGTGCGCCTGACAACAGCGCACCCAAGAGCGGCTGTCACCTGCTGCTCACCCTTTGGAGTATCGTGCAGTCCGGCTGCAGTCAGATCCACTGGCCGGACAAAGCAAGTGTGGAAAACCTCACAAAAGGTACTGTGACCTAATAAATAACACACTGAGCAACTTACATGTCAGATGGTCACAGGAGGTTGCATTGTCCAATAAAAGACTGACCTTTATATAAAAACATCAGCATTTAAGGAAAGGACTTTACCTAAGGCTTGCTGGAAAGGATTTTTCTTTCACTAATTACACCACCACTGAGTGTGATCTGTTGGAAACACTTGCCAACCTTAACGCCCCACTTCTCCTAAAAAGGAACTGGTAACTATAGTTACAAACATTATGCACTTGCATCTGAATGGATTTTTAGAATAATTCTGGTTATTGTGCATGCATGCATCATTGTTTTATTGTTTATTTATACATATGTTTTTATGGTTTCTTGTGATATTTGGTAAATAAATTGTTTTAAGTGTACAGAAGGCGCCTACTGGTTCTTTTTCTTTGTGCATCTAGAGAGAATGTGTCTGCGGCTAATGATCATTTAACCGCTGCTCTCGGCTTCTTAAATATTTAGACACATAACCCGTCTATATGTGCTGTAGGAGAGATCATGCAGCTATGGAACGCCCACATGGGTGTTCCAGCTTTGGCAGTATAGTCACAAGAACGGCCAGCATATCAATCGAACGTGCGTACACACTGTACTTTTGTTCCGATATTGGCCCGTCTTGTCGAATGAAAATTAAACCGCACTGAACCTTCGACCGACCGAGTATGGACAGACAAGACCGTTTTTGGCCATTTATCAATCGTACAGAGTGAGTCGGGACAGTGTACACACCTATACAATTGAACGGCCGTCCGACCCAGAATGGAAGAACGGCCAGACGATTGTATATATGTGTACCCAGCTTAAGGCAGGAGCGGATCGGCTGGTACTTTTATCTGTCACAATTTAATCTTTAAAGTGTGATAAATCCCCCCCGAAAGTTGTAATTTAGTTATAGGGGCTGAATCTGTAGGTGGGAGTAAAGCAAAAAAAAAAAGCAAATCACCTAGCACCTTGGTAAAACCATTTTGTACTGCGGGTGTAAAATACGCACTGTAAAAATAAAGCATTTTGTGGGTTACATGCAAAAGCAAATGTTTTATGTACTTTTTATTGCACAAAGGGTATTTTGCGATATGGACCTCTATTTCCAGAGATCCTGCTGCTTGGAATGCTTATTTTAAAAGAACACTGTGGCATCCCAATGGTCAGGATCCTGACACCTTTCAGGGACATATGTTAACCCACTATACCTTCATCTTAAAATCCTATCCCTGCCTCCACAAACCTAACACCCAAAAAGTCGGGATAGTTCTGGCAATGTCAGGATTATAGACTGTCTGTATACAAAACAAATCCTGTATTTGCACCCCCGCACTGGCACATGGTTTGCCCATATACACAGTTATAGTTAATTCAATGTAAGGTACTCTTTACCTAGAACGGCGCCCATCGGGGTGATCGCGGGATCGCGGGCAGTACATAAACGGCCGCGACGCGATGCCCGCGATCACCGCGATTTTCCCATAGGGAACAATGTTAAAAAGTCAGATTGATCGCGATTTTGCATTCAATGCCTCAATGCCCGCGATTTTACCATAGGAATCAATGTTAAATGGGCTACAGAGCCCAAATAGGCTCAATTAACCCTTAAATGTCACCCCAATTTTTTTACGCCACCCCACGATCCACGCCAACCCGAAGCGTGGCGAGCCCGCGAGGGGCGGCGGTACGCGTCCTCCGACCTTTTCATGCCCTACTATCCACGTCGGCGTGGAGTTGAGAATAGAATAGTGTGGCGAGCGCAGCGAGCCACCGAGCCCGAAGCGTGGCGAGCGCAGCGAGCCCCGCGAGGGGACGCGGATACCTTCACAGTTATACGCGTCCCCTCGCGGACTTCACAGGTGTCCGTGGCGACGCCGACACCTGTGAAGCCCGCGAAGGGACGCGTTTACCTGTGAAGGTATCCGTGTCCCCTCGCGGGGCTCGCCACGCTTCGGGCTCGGTGGCTCGCTGCGCTCGCCACACTATTCTATTCTCAACTCCACGCCGACGTGGATAGTAGGGCATGAAAAGGTCGGAGGACGCGTACCGCCGCCCCTCGCGGGCTCGCTGCGCTCGCCACGCTTCGGGTTGGCGTGGATCGTGGGGTGGCGTAAAAAAATTGGGGTGACATTTAAGGGTTAATTGGGTCTATTTGGGCTCTGTAGCCCATTTAACATTGATTCCTATGGGAAAATCGCGGGCATTGAGGCATTTAACATTAAAATCGCGATCAATTAGGCTTTTTAACATTGTTCCCTATGGGAAAATCGCGGTGATCGCGGGTACACGATTTTGATGTACCCGCGATTTACCCGCGATGCCCGCGATTTTTTACCCCCGACGCCCGCGATTCTGATCGCGGGCGCCGTTCTAGGTAAAGAGTACCCAATGTAACAATCACTTAAACCAGTACAGATTTTGTTGTATCAATTGCCTGTTCCTTAAACTCCTGCAGGTCTTCCCCTTAGGCATGGTTCCTTTTTCTCATTATTTGAACAGTAGTTAGAAGCTCATCAAAATGATTGACACCAGTATTTAGGACATTTTTGTTGTTATTAACTATAAAACTAAAGCATTTTGGAGAACATCATGCATCTGCAACATAAAATGTACCCTATACCCTATTATCATTAAACAGTATATTCTTGTAAAATAAAAAGGGGGGGGGGGGTTTCTTGGCATAGAGTGTAAGAATGGCCATCTGAGCGCTAACTATCAATGGTTGCCATCAATGGTGGAACTGTGAGTGGCCATCACCAGCTATGTAATGGGAGACCATCATTGCTTTAGCCATCGATGGTCATCCCCATTTTTTCCGTAAATGGCCAGCAGGCAAATCACAGCATAGGGCGGGGCTTTGTGGATGTTTGGGCAGAGCTATCCCCCATGTCCCCGGCACCTTGCAAAAATAAAACATTAATTTATTCTGTGCCATCGATGGAGGGATACCATCTAGTGTTCTCCCATCAATAGCAAAACCATTCAACATCAGTTATAAACCATCGATGATTATGAATCTATGGTCGATGGCCATCTCTACAATGAGGACGGATGTGCAATGGAGCTGCTCCTCACTGGTGTTTCACAGAAACCAGGGTTTTACATCTCCATCACTCTCCTGGAATCCTTTGGTGTCCTGAAGCTGGCCCACAACAGGAAGTGAGGTCCAAGGAGCCAGGGAGATACCCCCTGTGTCTCTGCAGGCTGCAGCCTCCTTAGCCCATTGACCCCAGGACCTTGATTTCCAGAGCTCCCTACACCCACTGCAGTCGTCAATCCGCCCGGACTTTCCTGTACCCGCGGCACCTCCTGGGACCTTACAGCCAACATCACGAGGCCCTTGAGGCTCATGCTGGAAAACAACACCCCTAATCCCAACATCCTCCCCAGCTTCGCAATGGGTGGTCCCAGCCTTATTTCTGCCACCTCATCCGGCTGTACCTGCAGTCAGAGACTCCACTATATGTATCTGAGTGGACCCCTGGAGTGCAGTAACAGTCAGCTGGACCAAGGCTGGTATTCCACTGACCTGCTGGTTGGATGTTCACCTGGCACTGCTCCTGATCCTCCTGCCCTCTGCTGAGTTGAGTCTTTGGCGAGTGTTATCACGAGCTAAATCTTCCTACAGCATCCTCCTCCCATATACCCCTCCTGATTCCCCCGAGTTGATATAGCTTGCTGTATTATTTCCCTCTATTGTAAAAGCCTTGCTCTTGTTAATCAAATGTACTTTGCACAAGACAGGTAGTCTTTCAAAGTTACCACCCATATTCCTATAAAGCCCTAAGACAGTGGTCGGGGAATCGTGGTAAATTACCCCCAAAAAAGCTTCTTTGGTAGGTAGACTTTTTGGTAGGATGTTGGAGTGCTCCCTAGGGTGCACGGACAGGCGCTACCACGGGTGCTGAGCCAAGAGCAGCCACTTAATAAAGGGGTAGTCAGCCCCAAAAAGTCGAAATACAAAAGAAAGAAAGTGGCGCTGGTATTGATGAAATAATCACAAAAAATATTTAATATTGTTTAAAACAACATTGCATGTGGCAGTTTTGTACAAAATTACCATAAAAGATATATAATGGGGGGATACATATAACAATAAAATTAATATAAAACAATATAACTGGACCGGGAGCTGAATACGTGTGGACCCAATGAATACAGTTCGGAAGGGAATTTGGTTAATTGAAAGGTTCAGATAACCCTGTGGGTTGATAGTTACCACTGGTGGCCGTTGTCATCAAGTTCCAATATTTGTAATGGTCCTCAAATTGGTGCGACTGTGGGACCTCGGAGGGTCCGGACCCCTGAGATTTTAAGGGGTGGACAGCTAATGGATAGCTGTGGATGTCTCTCACGTCGCTAGAGGCTCCAATGGGAAGAGATGACCATAAGCAGGTGTCCTCAGGGTTGGTGACTTTTTAAGACCGGCTGGTCAATGATCTCAATAATGTGAGACCAACCTTGATTCCTGCTTGAAATCCTAGTTAGCGTGGTGCCCCGTTGCTGCGGGATGTACAAGAGTGAAATGGCTCTTGGAGTGGAAATGAGCGGCCCAGGGTGTAGGGAGTCCAAGTGGCGGGTCAGACATGGGGTTCAGCTTATCCTGGTCCAGGTAAACCTGACGCGTTTCGCTGCTTGTGGAGGTGCAGCTTTTTCTCTTCCCATTGGAGCCTCTAGCGACGTGAGAGACATCCACAGCTATCCATCAGCTGTCCACCCCTTAAAATCTCAGGGGTCCGGACCCTCCAAGGTCCCACAGTCGCACCAATTTGAGGACCATTACAAATATTGGAACTTAATGACAACGGCCACCAGTGGTAACTATCAACCCACAGGGTTATCTGAACCTTTCAATTAACCAAATTCCCTTCCGAACTGTATTCATTGGGTCCACACGTATTCAGCTCCCGGTCCAGTTATATTGTTTTATATTAATTTTATTGTTATATGTATCCCCCCATTGTATATCTTTTATGGTAATTTTGTACAAAACTGCCACATGCAATGTTGTTTTAACCAATATTAAATATTTTTTGTGATTATTTCATCAATACCAGCGCCACTTTCTTTCTTTTGTATTTAGACTTTTTGGTAGGTAGGTGTAGCAGTGGTTCAGCATCCGCCCCTCCCTGGTGTGACATTTGACCTGCTGCTTCTCCTGGGACAGGTTGGCCCTGTTGAAGTCACCTAATATTATGAACAGTGAGTCCAGGTGCTTGAGCTCAGTGTCTGTTATCAGGGAAGCTAGTGGGTAGCTGGTAGGCTGTGGCTCGGGCCTGCCGCCAAACTGCCCTGGGTGTTTACTTCACACCTCTGTGAATGGATCTCCATGGTCGCCGGTTCACTCTCCAACAAGCGCCATCCACCTTTGCTGCATCCTTTCCACACAGGGCAGCATGGGCTGTGAGGGCTGCCGATCTGCCCACTTCCTGCTCCGTCAGGCCCATATGGGTGGTCTGCTCCAGGGGTGAGCTCCATTCCAGAAGGGTTCTCTGCTGTGCTTGGTCACTGCACTCGAAGGGGTGATAAACAAGGACAAGGGGAGACCTATAATTTGGTTGAGCTGCACAGCTGCAAGGCAGCCTTCTGCTGCACCATATTTGTGGTATACGGTATGTGGTATGATAAAAAACACTTTCTAGTCTGTGAGTGCTCCAGGTTATTGCTGTATTCAGTTGCTTCTTTCTTATACAAAGATGTATTTTGAACAGGTATTCATTAAATAGACTACATGTAACTTTTCAGTTGCTAATTTAGTGATTTTAGTCACATAAGTTATTTGGGAACAAAGCAGGCTTGTGAAGCCATTCCCTATGTAGGTGTGAAATCCCAGTGTGAGGCTTAAAAAGTATATATTCTTTGTATAGATAACATGTCTCTTGGGAATAAACTGGGGCCCTGTATTATAACATGAGTAGATATTGTTGAATCCAGAGGCTGGGGAATATTGTATTTTAGATTATTTAAGGATTAAAAGAAACCTATGTAACAGGACAGAAAGCATAGGTAACTGATGTCAAGGGGGGACCTTGATAAAGTCAGAGTTTGTTTTTCCAGTACCTTGTTCTGTGATGTTCCCTGAAGATGTAAAGCCAGTCCTAGTAGAAGGGGCAGGGGTTTAAATCCAATCCAGTGTGCATCTCAGTGCAGGAGTGCAATCTGTTTGTTCTGGAGAGATGTCCATGTAGTGAAGTACAAGTTAAAGGTAAGTCCATGGATATTTTTGATTCCGAAGTCAGCTGTGTAGAATTTAAGCTTGTAGAGATGTTCAGGAGCATGTAAAGTGTGAGGCAGCCCTGGTATAAGGTATGCTATCTGGTCTA
This sequence comes from Crinia signifera, assembly GCF_055691185.1. NCBI lineage: Eukaryota > Metazoa > Chordata > Amphibia > Anura > Myobatrachidae > Crinia > Crinia signifera. The sequence continues at coordinate 155,158,765 of NC_139217.1, forward strand.
ATGCAAACAACAGACTATGATTTTAAAGGTGATGCAATTGCCAACACACCTGTTGCCAAGCATGTAGGGAAATAGTTAGCATAAGTTATGAAAAATAGCTGCAGAAAAGTAGGGTGCTGTGAAGGGATGCGGTCATTTGGTCTACTGCATTATGGTCGACAGTCATTAGGTCGAATCCATTAGGTCGACATGCTAAAAGGTCGACATGACTCTAGGTTGACATGGGAAAAGGTCGACATGATTCTAGTTCGAAAGGTCATTAGTTCGACATTGTCTATGTCGACATTCACAAGGTCGACATGGAGTTTTTCACTGTTTTTTGAGCCAACATGTGCCGATAGGCGGTATTTCATGCCCTACCATCCACTAGGGCGTGGTGGGAGAATAAAATAGTGTGCCGAGCGTAGCGAGGCACCGTGCCCGACGCATTGCGAGCGCAGCGAGCGATGCGAGGGGATGCAGTGCACTTTAAACTGTGTCCATGTCGACTGTGTTGACATTCAGGTAAAAAAACAGTGAAAAACCCCATGTCGACCTTGTGAATGTCGACATAGACAATGTCGAACTAATGACCTTGTCGACCTAATGACCTGTCGAACTAATGACCTTTCGACCTAGAATCATGTCGACCTTTTCCCATGTCGACCTAGAGTCATGTCGACCTTTTAGCATGTCGACCTAATGGATTCGACCTAATGACTTTCGACCATAATGCAATAGACCAAATGATCCCAACCCACTGTGAAGGGGGATGCAGGCTTAAATGCATTGATGAATACATGAGCTTAATCTCCACTGCTTATTAATATTAGGTTATTTAGTGAGTGCAGAGCCCCTGCAATCTCTGTTTAAGCAATGTGGTCACAAGCCATAGGGCACCACCTGTTAATCTTCAATGTTTCGAGAAATTTATTTTCGTTGTCAGGATACAAAAAAATCACGTGAAATTAGACTGGAAGACTCCTCCCAGGCCAACACCTGTGTGAAATCCACAGCCAGTGTGGTAATACCTGTGTATTCAAATCATATCACATAATGCGTTATGTTAAAGTACAAACATGTACATGCTAAATACATTACATACAGACCTAAACCAATGGTGAAAAAAATAAAAAATATATTACAATAACATCACATAGAAGGCATGTACATAGCAGCAGGCTCCATTGTTGTTGTTCACACAGATGTAAATCCAAATATACAAGATTAGGCTTCCAAGTGACCCTCTACTGGGAGTATTCAGAACACTCAGACTTCCACACATTCATTTGCAGCAAAGATATAAACATGTTCAACAGCTGTTTATTATTTATTTACAGTTTCGTATATAGCGCAGCATATTCCATTGTGCTTTACAATTTGAAACCGTGATAAAACAATCTGGGTAGAAACAAACAGACATAGAGGTAGGAGGGCCCTGCTTGCAAGCTTACAATCTTTAGGGATTGCACTAATAATTATAAAAACACATGAAGTCCCAAGGACTTATTACGTTCCAGGGACGCCAAAGTTTTCAAAGAGAATATCCATTTCAATTCCAATTGAAGAAGCCTTTTGGACCTATCACCTCCCTTAATCCTTTCCATGACACTTGAGGCAAGTCCATGGCTAGTCCACGTAGTGGATTAGTCCTGCAGTTCCCCTCAGGAAGAAGCACAGCTTGAGGTACTTGACTCTGGGCACGAAGTGTCCTTGTGCAGCCTGACAATCACCAACCACTTTCCAGTCTAGAGTCCATTCTCGTAAAGGATCCTTGAGGGTTGCTTGATTACGGAGCAGGATCGGCTAAGGAATGTGATGAAGTCTTTGACAGGCGTGTGTGGGTGTAGCATTGAAACAGTCACCCACCTCTCTCTTTGAATAGGGCAGTTGCCCACAAGGCGAGAGGGAAATCAGGGCTCACCGCTTCCCAATACCTCTTGCAGATTGCAATGGAGGCAAAGGTGACGAAGATGCGTCCGGAAGAAACTTTAGGCGCTGTGGATTTCAGGCACCGAGAATCCTTGCTCCAGGACCACCATCTTGCCAAAGTATTCTTCCGTCCTCTCCGGCACCTACCTGTCTGCCTCTTTTTAAGCTTCATCACCACGGTCTGCCTCCCCAGGGCAGAGCAACACAAGTCTAAAGGTGGGTATACACGGATAGATTTGGCAAAAGATCTGGGCGTTCCCGATCGATCGAAAAGACCAATCGTTCAAATCGTTCCGTGTTTAGACCAGCGATGCGCGCACCCGCCAGTCATTAGTAGAGCTCGCTGATCTTTTCTTGCATGCAGAAAGATCAGCGACCAATCGCTAACGATGTGCACAATCGTTTTGCTAATAGTTTCTTCAATGAACAATTTGTGTTTGGTTGACGACTAGGAAACCACTCCCCTCCTCCATTACGTCAACCTGTCCCACCCTGGCTGCGTGGAGAGGAGCACCGCATGGTGAAGGAGGAAACAGCGTGTAAAAAACTGTTCACCACCGCGATGTAAGTAGATTTCGGCCCACCAATGTTGTAAACACTGCACCCCCAGTGCAAATAGCTGCCGCTGCCCACCAATGTTGTAAACAATGCACCCCCAGTGCAAATAGCTGCCGCTGCCCACCAATGTTGTAAACACTGCACCCCCTGCATATGTAGCTGCTGCTGCCCACCAATGTTGTAAACACTGCACCCCCTGCGTATGTAGCTGCTGCTGCCCACCAATGTTGTAAACACTGCACCCCCTGCGTATGTAGCTGCCGCTGCCCACCAATGTTGTAAACAATGTACCCCCTGCGTATGTAGCTGCCGCTGCCCACCAATGTTGTAAACAATGCACCCCCTGCGTATGTAGCTGCTGCTGCCCACCAATGTTGTAAACACTGCACCCCCTGCGTATGTAGCTGCCGCTGCCCACCAATGTTGTAAACAATGCACCCCCTGCGTATGTAGCTGCCGCTGCCCACCAATGTTGTAAACAATGCACCCCCTGCGTATGTAGCTGCTGCTGCCCACCAATGTTGTAAACACTGCATCCCCTGCGTATGTAGCTGCCGCTGCCCACCAATGTTGTAAACAATGCACCCCCTGCGTATGTAGCTGCCGTTGCCCACCAATGTTGTAAACACTGCACCCCCTGCGTATGTAGCTGCCGCTGCCCACCAATGTTGTAAACACTGCACCCCCTGCGTATGTAGCTACCGCTGCCCACCAGTGTTGTAAACAATGCACCCCCTGCGTATGTAGCTGCCGCTGCCCACCAATGTTGTAAACAATGCACCTCCTGCGTATGTAGCTGCTGCTGCCCACCAATGTTGTAAACACTGCACCCCCTGCGTATGTAGCTGCCGCTGCCCACCAATGTTGTAAACAATGCACCCCCTGCGTATGTAGCTGCCGTTGCCCACCAATGTTGTAAACACTGCACCCCCTGCGTATGTAGCTGCCGCTGCCCACCAATGTTGTAAACACTGCACCCCCTGCGTATGTAGCTGCTGCTGCCCACCAATGTTGTAAACACTGCACCCCCTGCGTATGTAGCTGCCGCTGCCCACCAATGTTGTAAACAATGCACCCCCTGCGTATGTAGCTGCCGTTGCCCACCAATGTTGTAAACACTGCACCCCCTGCGTATGTAGCTGCCGCTGCCCACCAATGTTGTAAACACTGCACCCCCTGCGTATGTAGCTGCTGCTGCCCACCAATGTTGTAAACACTGCACCCCCTGCGTATGTAGCTGCTGCTGCCCACCAATGTTGTAAACAATGCACCCCCAGTGCAAATAGCTGCCGCTGCCCACCAATGTTGTAAACACTGCACCCCATGTTTTGCAAACAATCCAAAATAATAAAACTGAACTGAAGTAACATCCAAATAACATTTATTTTTTAAGCGAATACATTATATTGTCTAACAAATACATATTTATTGAAAAAATAACATGAAATCATAACTTTTTTATTACAGAGACATGACCACTGACCGGGAGCGGGAGTTCCTTACAGGATTTTTTGCGATCTATCAGGAACACGAATGCCTATGGAAGGTGAAATCCCGTGACTATGCAAACAAAAATAAGAAAGACCTCGCCATACAGCACCTCGTGAGGTTCAGCCTGAAATTCCACGAGGAAGCATGCCCAAATTGGGTGCGCCGAAAAATACAGAATGTGCGCACAGTTTTTCTAAAGGAGCACAAGAAAATTGTTGCATCGCGGTCTTCAGGTGCTGGTGCACAGGACGTGTACCAAACCAATCTGTGGTACTACGACCAGTTAAAATTCATCCTGGAACAGGATCCAGAGCGGCCATCAAGATTGCTGTTGGTAGAGGAGGTGCCAACAGATGACACAGAAGATAATGGGGATAATTCAGCCAGTGACTTGGTAAGTTGACTTCAACAATAGGCCACAATTCTCAGCTATATTAGTGTAGGCACTCCTCCTGCCATGGCACTGCACCAACACCATTAAAATATGCCAAGTACTGATCGCTGACAGCTTTAGCCCGTGCACTCCCTGTCTCATGGAGGGCAGGTGCTCCAACAGAGGCAATATTCGACACTTCCTCTGCTTGATTGGGATCATGGACCATGCTGATGGCAGTTTGTTGTTGCATTGCTTTGCGTCGCAAGTAGTTCTGCAACACACAACATGCCAGCACAACCCAGTCGATTTTATCGATCCGCAAGTTAATTGCCGTGTGTAGCACACGGAAGCGGTTGCTCAGAATACCAAAAGTGTTCTCAACAACACGCCTAGCCCTCGACAGTCTATAATTGAAAATTTGCTGTTGTGGTGTCAGCACCCTTTGAGCATATGGCTTCAATAGCTGTTCGTGAAGAGCAAATGCTTCATCGGCCACAAAAACATAATTTAACCCGTATTTGGTGTCAGGCACAGTTGGCAACCTTAGCCTACTTGAAATCATGCGCTCATAAAATTCAGTTCTTTTAAAGGATCCCCCATCCGAAGCGCGTCCATTTTTCCCAACATCAACAAAAATAAATTCATAGTTGGCATTTACCACCGCCATTAGTACAATACTGAAGTATCCTTTATAATTGAAATATAATTGAAACCCTTCAAGGAAGCTAGAGTGCTTCAGAGGGCAGAGCAAAGCATGTCTTGCCCTCCAAGGAGCCTATGGAGCGTTGCAGAGCTTCGGAGGGCAGAGCAGAAAGTCTAAGCCTTGAAGGTGGCTCAGGAGCAGTGAAATTTTCAGAGGGCAGAGCAAACAATTCTGACCCTCCAAGGTGGCTTAGGAGTGGTGCAAGGCTTTGAGAGGGCATAGCCATAAAAGTCTGACCCTCCCAGGTGGCTAGAGTGCATTGCAATGTTCTCCCTCTTCAGGCAAAGTTCTTTTCTCCTCGCAGTCTCCGCAGGTTCAGTCTTTGCACTTCTTGGCCCGGTGGTGCAGTGGTAACCCTGAGAAGGACCGTTGTCATTCCAAGAAAGCTGCCTCTCAGAATGAACTGATAAGAACAGATACTACACTTGATATTAGCCAAAAGGGCGAGAAGCGAACGTGGCCTCCAAAAGGCTTACAATTAGACACAAGGATTAAACCAAAATTATTGGATAGAGCCCTTAATGAAACCAGAGATATTCCTAGAAAGAAGTTATTGGAAAACAAAGCGATTCCTAACAAAAATAATTCTTATCAATTGTCATTCAACACCCAATACTCTGGTTTTCATAAGTCTATAGAGGGCATTTTTAAGAAAAACTGGGCCTTATTGTTGAAAGACCCAGTTCTAGTAAACAACTCCCAGAAACACTGCAATTCACTTATAGACGGGCCCCCAACATTAAAGATAAATTGTTATCTATCTAGCGCTTACATGGAAAAAACACTGGGAGGCACGATTCCCAACAAAGGTTTTTACCCTTTCGGCGATTGTGCTATGTGTACAGCTTGCCCCTCATCCATCACTAAGTATTCTGAAGTTACTCTTAATGACAGAACCTTCAAATACAGACAGTTTATGACATGCAAAGCTATGTGGTCTATGCCCTTCATTGCTTTTGTAATAAATTATATATGAGCAAAACTTCAAGGAATTAAAAAATCCGGCTCTCTGAGCATGTAAGAAATATTAAAAAGGGATTTGCAGATCACCCTTTATCCCTACATTTTAGAGATAAACATAGGAGTTCTAGTGATGCTATTACTGGTTTTTGGGGAATTCAATGGATCCGAACCAATTGGAGGCATAGAAACAGAGATTCCCAGCTTGCAAAAACAGAAATACGCTGGATCTATGATCTAAATGCCCTGTCTCCAAATGGTCTGAACCATGAATTTGAAATTAAGTGGTTTCTTAATTAATATTGCACACGTTTCATTAGTTTATTATCTGCAAAAGATTGTGTCAATTTTGTGTATTTTTATTAAGTGTTAAATATTGCCAATTGGAATTAGCAGATGCCACTGGTTAGGTTGTTGAAAACCCCTTTTTAGTGATAGAAAGGTGATAGATGCAGCTTTTCCGTGCGTTTCAAGCACCAGAAATAGTGATAGATGCAGCACATACACATTAATAGGAATTACACCTAAGGCACCGAGAATCCTTGCTCCAGGACCACCATCTTGCCAAAGTATTCTTCCATCACTAAGTATTCTGAAGTTACTCTTAATGACAGAAGGAATCAGCACTTCCGGTGAACTGGGTACATACAGGAATGATGCGTTCCGGTTGCCCTTACTTCCGTGCGTTCCAGTGCCGGAAGAATAAGACTGAGGCAGAACGCTTCATGTAATCCGATGAATATCCCGGAACGTCACTTCCGGGACACGGAGGGAGACCAACTATGTAACCTCATATGCGGTTCACCCGACGTCACTTCCGTGTGTTCCAGACGCCGGAAGATAGTGAGCGTGTCTGCTATTGTCCTCTTTTTAATCTAATAAGGACCTTGGAGAAATAAGAGCAACACCTATTAATTTATGTACATACATATATCCGTTAGAACCTGAGCAAATTCGGCTCTAAAAAATGGGTTTTTAGATGTGAGACTTACGGACAGGAAGTTAAGGGGATTCACCTGGAAACAGTTCTCCAGCCGGGTATATAGGCAGCTGCAGATTCAGTCACTCTGCAGCCTTGAGGAAGAAAGTAAGCTGTTGAAATGCGTTGGCATAGGAGTGACTGATATTTTGACACCTGGGTTGTGGCCATGCCCACTGCAGGCCACTGCTCAGGTATTTGTTTTTAACCATTTTTACTATGTATATGTGATGTTTTATTAAATTGTATATGACCCTAAAACCGTCCCTATTTTTATTTTACACACTACCCTATGTGTGATGTGATTGGTCTGGACCAACTAGACATCACCAAAGAAACTGTGATCGGTACATCATTGCTGGTCATGCTGTAAGTACGGTACGCCATACTTTGTTCCAGGACCCCATACACAGGGTGCTAACATATAAAGAAACCTTTATGAACATGGTGTGATAAGATCCCTTGTGAGTTTGGTACGCTATAAAGGTGCCCCATACTCCTTGAATAGCTAATGGAAATAGAACCATTGATCTGAACCATACATTTGTGTCTTTTGCCATATATGCATTATCGGTCCCTGGAGACATATTAAGGGAGGGCCAGATTGATGAGTGTGAAAGAAACCTTGATGAGAGGTGAAAATTCTTCATTCCAGTAAGTACGGTAAGCAGCCCATCTACAATCTAGGATTGAGCACGACTGGTGACCCTATAAAGATCCCTTTATATATGGGCTCTCACAATTCACTTTGTGAGCTTGGTACGATTTGATTACATCTTTCCCCATAGAGTATTGGTTTTAGGTTTTGAAGATATCTCATACACGTTATCTTTTGATTTTTCCATATATAAACATAACAATCGTTTCACTAATATCGATTATTTGGAGTCAAGCGCCATCAGTGTTGATCCCTAGCTACAAGTGTCTTGAGGCACCCCAGGGAGCCACGGCACACAGTTTGGGAACCACTGGTATAGCCTATAGTGTAATTTTATGCTGTATGTTGTAATATGTACTATACTGTATGCATGTGTGCTGTGTTTTGGCGGTGCTACAACACAGTATATATGTTTCAATGTTATTGTCTGTTTTTTGCTTTCTTTATGTACATTAAAGATTTTCTTTTTCAGTCAAAAATCAGTCATTGAACTCACACCGGTAGTTGGCTCTAAGCCCTCTCCACACTTTATTATGATGTTTTACTCTTCTCTTATTTGGGTGGGGTTTGGGTAAGACTGAACAGACAGAAACCCATTCCGTAGGGGGGAACTTTGCCAAACAATGTGTCCTGTGGCAGAGGGAAGCATGAAGTCTCTACTGTCCCCCCTGCACATTCCAAAATGTGATACATTGTACAGACACATGATGAGGGAACATATACAGTGGTGGCCAAAATTGCAGACACTTTTAAAATATATTTTTAATGTTTTTAAACTCTGAATGCACTTACACAGTGCAATGACTCACATTTCAAATGAAAGGAAAATTAATGCTGAATTCAACACAATAAACATTACATTGCATTACAAGGGAAATTATGCAGTGAAAACAACACAAAGCGAAAATCCCTGTTTACTTATGTTGTCACTGTCCGATAAGTATTTTGTTGGGTATCCTTTATTTTTCAAGAAAGCAACACAGGGACATGGCATTGAGCCAACCAATGTTTGGAGCTCTTCCTCCTTATATTGGCCCTTATTCTGATCGGCACGGTACGGCCCGCGTGCGGCCGTACCGCCGATGTTTTTTGTCTGCACATGCGCAGAGGTCATTCTGCGCATGTGCAGCCCCCTTCGCCGCAGACGGATTTCGTCCGCCGCAAAGGGGGCGGATAGGGGCGTGAGGGGCTTCAGCCCCTCATTTCCCTATGTGTACGCCCCGCGTTTCATGGGCGTTCCCATGCAAACGCGGGGCGTATGCATGGTAATGAGGGCATGACGCCCTCATTACCATGACATGGGGGCGGAAAGCTGACGTCGCCGGATGTCAGCTTTCAGCCCCCATACAAGCTAACACACGGACGATTGTCCGTGTGGTCTTAGCTTGCGGGAGCTGCCGCGGCGTGCGGGCCTGCCTTCGATGGTCGTCGACCATCGAAGGCAGGGGGCAGCTCCCACCATGGTGGAGGCGTAGCCTCCACCATTTTTGTGCGGATCGCCAGCCGTCCGTGTACGGACGGCCGTGGCGATCCGTCTGGTGGGCGGCCCTTGGTTTGTGCGGTCGGAGCCCCGTGTGCGGCTCTGACCGCACCAACCAGAATAAGGGCCATTATGTGGTGCCACGAGACAATTAATTATCTTTTATTGGATGGACCCCTCAGATGTACCAGTGTTTTCAAACGGAGCCACAAATGTTTTATGGGGTTCAGGTCTGGGCTGTTTCCTGGCCATCCCAGCACATGTATGTCATTCTCCGTGAACCACGGGTTGCATATCCATGCAGTGTGGAAGGGAGCTGAAGGAGGGTGTTTATATGAGGATCTAATTGTTTTATACAGGGTATCTCCCTCCATTTTATCTCTCTCTCTCTCTGTGGCGTAGTACATCTCTCCCTGATTGTGTTAGAGGTTTTTCTGCCTTTAGCACAAATAATATCCCACAGGATGCCTACAGATGTAACAATGTAAAGGCCTGATTGAGCAGTATCATCCAGATTCCTGTGGGAGTACAGGGCCTTCTGTTAACCAGAGTTCCCTGCCTGAAATTACCCCAGTCCATGTTACCCAGCTGGGATCGCTAGCACAGATAGTGTAGTGGTTAGTATTACTACCTCACAGCACTGAGGTCATTGGTTCGATTCCCACCGTGGACGTAACTGTGCAGAGTTTGTATTTTCTCCCCGTGCTTGCGTGGGTTTACTCCGGGTACTCTGGTTTCCTCCCACATTCCAAAAATATACTGTAGGTCAATTATCTCCCCTAAAAAAAAAACAAATGAACCTTAGTGTAAATGTGGTAGGGAATATAGATTGAATAGGTGCACACTGCAGATCACTGTATTGGGCGTCCAACTGATACTGTCTCGCTTAAAAATTAACTTTTATTAGATATATAATTTAAAAAAGAGATGTACTCATTACATCATCTTATTAGAACAATAGTATAGAAGTGATTAAAGTATAGAAAAAGTGTTTTAAAAAAAAAATTGTGATGTAGATGCTCTGTTTATTTATATGTATTACTGTCTCCTTATCTCTCCTTTTTGGGAGGTAACTTGCCCTGAGGAAGCCGGCACAGCCGGTGAAATGCGCATAGGCGCGTGATGTAGGATTGCTCGATTAACACAGGAATATCACCTGAATAATGATTGAAATGTTTACTGTACTCTGTATGTGCTTTTAATAAAATTACTTTCATAAATCCCACTCGAACACTGGCACCGCATTGTCAGCGTTTAGAGAAGCGGTCCGCGTTCACACACTGCACGTGGTGAACGGCTGTAACATTAAGTGTCACAGTGCAGCGATCTCTATTAGCCCACCAATGTAAAGACATATAATGACAGATTACACACATAATCCACATTAAGTGTCAATGGGAATACATACTCCACTATCTAGAAGCGACAGCGTTTAGAACTGTGTGAGACAGGACTGGACAGTCTACACCACTGACACCGGACAAGGTGCAGCGGAGCGTGTCTGTGAATAATACCAATATTGGACTGATTGGCTAATACTTTTAGTTTGCATATAACGACACTGCTGTAGCACCCAGTTACATTAAATAAAGATTATCATCAACCAGTCAATACATCAGAAGTGAATTCAAAACACAGCAGAAACATAAAGGATTAATGTTGATTGTATGAACTGAAGTTGGATAGTGTGTATCTGTCATTGTTAGAATAAGCAGTCAGCATTCATCCACTGCACGTGGTGAACGGCTGCAGTGGACAGATTCCATACCGTAGTGATCTCCATTAGCCTAAAGAGATATTAAAAATACACACAATAAATACTGTACAATAAACTGTATTAAGCGGGACAGGACAGTGTACAATACCAACACCTGTATGATGTAGCGGAGCTTGTTTGCTAACTATTTTATATCAGACAAACTGGTCAATGCCCTGAGACGGCAAAAGATAAAATTGCCACAGCAACAAGTGATATAAAACAAGTATTGTTCCTTACCCGCTAATATAGCATAAGTGAAATACACTGTATTTCTTGTGAAGCGTTTATCAAAATTAAAGCGATGTGGACCATCAGTGTATCACATAATATCTAAAAGTGGTGATATACACTAGAAAATATCGGATTGCTTGTACCACAAATACACAAAGCACAGAATGACATGGTAGAAAGATGATCACTGACCCGTGAACACACCATAAGAAAGGCTAGTACATTGCAATAATTCAAAAAAGGACAAACACAGATCATACAAGCAAAACAGTTGGTAGTGTGTTTGATCAGTGTACCTTGAACACTTAAAAGTGAACATTGATAATTTGCATTTAGAGGAACCGGATAGTGTACACTATCAAGGACCTAGCAGGCAATAATAAAACCTATCCGGTAAAGCAAATAAATAATTAAAAACACCAGGCAGTTAAATGAATGGTCACTTTTATTATAAACATTAACCAAATGATATCTTTGTAATACAACAATTAGGGGATTACCATAAAAGTGCACTAATAATTTGACACAATATTGTAAAAATATCTATTTCCCCATACAAACGTGGAGACATCACGGTGGGACAGTGACGATCATACTAAAAACAGAGAAGCTGAGACACATTAAAATACATTGACTGAAATAACAGACAGTGCTAAGTGGGAATCACCAACTAATAAATAACACAGACCATTGTGACTTGATACGAAAGAACAAGAATAAAAGTCTGATTGTATCCAAGTACTGGTACTTGTGGAGTATCACGGCTCCCATCGTATGGCATTGCATGCCATATGTAATGGCATACGATTTTTACCGATTTTTGAGCATTTTTGCTCAAAAATCGTATGCGATCGCATCGGATGCCATACGATGCGATGCGATGGCACCCGATTTTGCACTGAAATGCATTGAAATGTGTATTAAACTTGTGAAATGCCCCCAAATGCCATTTTTCATAGTGCACCACCCCCACTATCAACGTCAACCCGAAGCGTGGCGAGCGCAGCGGTACGCGTCCTACAACCTTTTCATACCCCCACTATCCACGTCGGCGTGGAGTTGAGAATAGAAAGTGTGGCGAGCGCAGCGAGCCACTGAGCCCGAAGCGTGGCGAGCGCACGCGGATACCTGTGAAGCCCGCGAGGGGACGCGTATAGCTGTGAAGGTATCCGCGTCCCCTCGCGGGGCTCGCTGCGCTCGCCACGCTTCGGGCTCGGTGGCTCGCTGCGCTCGCCACACTTTCTATTCTCAACTCCACGCCGACGTGGATAGTGGGGGTATGAAAAGGTCGTAGGACGCGTACCGCCGCCCCTCGCGGGCTCGCCACGCTTCGGGTTCACGTTTATAGTGGGGGTGGTGCACTATGAAAAATGGCATTTGGGGGCATTTCACAAGTTTAATACACATTTCAATGCATTCTGATGCATTTCAGTGCAAAATCGGGTGCGATCGCATCGCATGTGATTTGATCGTATGCGATGCGATTTTTAGCATACGATCTGCATACGATGCAGGTCGTGGGAGCCGTGATACTCCACAAGTACCCAATTACTTTCAACTATGTTTCCCTAAAAGTAAATGGGTTACATGGGGCCTTATTTTGGTTCATTCTTTCTGACAAAATCCTTCTTAGATGGACAAAACCATGTGCACTGCAGGGGGGTAGATGTAACATGTATAGAGAGAATTAGATTTGGGTGAGTTATTTTGTTTCTGTGCAGGGAAAATACTGACTGCTTTATTTTTACACTGCAATATAGATCTCACTTTGAAGTAAAACCCCACCCAAATCTAATTCTCTCTGCACAAGTTACATCTTCCCCACCTGCAGTGCACATGGTTTTGCCCATCTAAGAAGGATTTTGTCAGAAAGAATGAACCAAAATAAGGCCCATAGTGACAATATAGTGTTCAAACCAGAGCAATAGACAATCTGCTGGAATGAAACTACTGCAATAATGAGCAGATAGAAGGGATACTAGAATCAGATAAATACTAATATTTAACAATTAATATTACCTCCCAAAGAGGAGAGATAAGGAGACAGTAATACATATAAATAAACAGAGCATCTACATCACAATTTTTTTAAACACTTTTTCTATACTTTAATCACTTCTATACTATTGTTCTAATAAGAAGATGTAATGAGTACATCTCTTTTTAAAATTATATATCTAATAAAAGTTAATTTTTAAGCGAGACCGTATCAGTTGGACGCCCGATACAGTGATCTGCAGTGTGCACCCATTCAATCTCTACCGTTCCCTCCCCTAATCCTCTTGTATATCTAACCATTAGAGAAGGGTAGCACCACCTCTCCTTTTTGAATGAAACAATCCACCCAATTCAAAGGAAAATAGATACAGAATAAATAGGAGATAGCAGATCTAACCTGAAACAGGCGAACATAAGGACTATTCAGTGCGGAATTAATTCCCCTTCCCCTTTTCCCTCTTCTTTCATTGAGGGAATATAGATTGTAAGCTCCACTGGGGCAGGAATGGATGTGAATTTTCAGCTATACTCTGTAAAGTGCTGTGGAGTATGTGGGTATATAGATAACTGGTAATAAATAAATTAATCCAGCAGTTATTCAATATACTACAACAACTAAGATTATTATTTTGAAGTTTTATGGTGTGTACACACTTGTACAATGTGCATGAGATTTTGACTATATAGTCAAAATTTCATCTGGATCTCATGCAGATTGTATGGGTTTTAACCCTTGCGATCCCGATGCGCGCTCCCGTATCGCAGCCAGAAAGTCTTGGCTGCATAAACTATATAGTGCAGATCTGCACTATATAGTCTAAATTGTAATATAGTCTAAATTGTACAAGTGTGTACACACCATTAGTGCCAATTGCAAACACAAAGTACTGGCTTGTTTATGTAAATATAGGAAGCTTTGATATGGACTGTGGACATCAGTGGCAACAAACCGAGACCAACTGCCAGGTGACAGATGTTTTACAGGAACAGAAAGTCCTAAAATGTCATTTATCTTCGTTGAAGATGAAGCATTCACATTGCATTAACATGGTGGCTCGAACCTCACAGAAAACAAATGCATAGGGTGCATACTATTGTAAAGCGCAACGGAATATGCTGCGCTATATAAGAAACTGTTAATAACTAATAAATATATATGTTGAATGCTCATTTGGCATCCTAACTAATAAGTGGTACATATTTTAATGAATGATGATCCTGATTTTGCAGTTTACATGCTCAAGGCTTGTATTATTCAGCATAATTTTGTTTGGAATACAGACGTAATAATTCATGAAGATACTACCACAGTAACAGGCTTAAAAGGTTTACCACAATAACACACAGCACGTGCAGGCTTATCTGCACAGGAAATCTGGTGTGATGATGGAGGCGAACTTGTGGAGTTGATGGAGGAGACCTGGTGTGATAATGGACATGTTCCCTTAGGGCTATTTCACACACAATTATTTTGTACAGACAGGGGGAAAAAGTATTTTTTTTCCATGCGGTCAGTCACTTTGATATACCATGGTAATTTGGGAGACCTGGTACTGTGCCACCTGATTACTGCGATCTGTAAATGAAGGACTTTTCACAGTATCTAGAATCTTCTGTAATTCATCTGGGGGTCGAGCTTTTAGCCACGCAGCTCTGACTCTATGAAACTCCCCTCCCTGCACATTTTGAGAGGCCCCCACTCTAGAATCCTTCAAACACAGACTAGACTTTCCTGTTTACTAAAGCATTTCCATAATTGTTTATTGTTTTTCCATATTGTTTATGAAAAGTTTTTCTGTACTTCATTGTTCCTAGACTGTATTAAATGCATTCTGTTAAGCGCCTTGAGTACTATTGGAGAAAGAGCACTATATAAATACAATTATTATTGATATTATTAATCCTTATGTGACAAGGGAAGCAGGTCGGTATTGATGACAAGAGAGAAATTGGTGCTCTGAGGGAGACAGATTGCACTGGGGCAACAAAGGGGACAGGTTGATTGAGTTGACAGAGAGGTCTTGGTGCAACGAGGCTGGTGGATGGCTCCACTGCAAGATGCAGGTAGGTGGGTAGTGGTAATGGGGAGGCTCTGGTGCAACAAGGAAGGTGGATGTTAGCAACAGTTGCAAAAGCCCTTGTGCAATGAGTGCGGTGGGTGGAAACTGAGAAAGTAAGAAGCAGAATTACCATTGGTGCAGCAAGTGCAGTGCACTGGGGGCCCCTGAGGATTAAGGGGTTCATTACTGCCTCTGTCACCCTCTTCCTGTCATCTACTAATATTCCCCTGTCACACTACCTCCCTCTACCTCTCCATGTCACCATCTGTCTTTCCCTTTCACCCCCTACCATGTTGCCTATTGTGAACTTGGGTTGGGGTGGAGAAGGGGTGCCCAAATTATATTTTTGCACCTGGGCTCACCACCCGCAAGTTCTGCCACTGAAAGCGGTCCTTTTATTAGTTGTTTCAAGGCTCTTCGCTTTTAAATCCGGTTCTATCTGCATCTATTTAATTTTGTGCTTAAAGTTTTAAAGTGATTCAACTGTTGTTGTTTTTTTGCCAGACTAAAGTGAAAAAAAGGACCATTTTTATTTTATTAATCAAATAATAAAGGAAAATAGCAAAAAGAGTCATGCATGGTGTATATATGCAGTAACATATATGAAAAAGGAAAATTGGGAATTGGGGGGATTATGCAATCAATAAACACAAAAAAAGTATATTATTATTATGATTATTATATTTATTATTATTATTAATAAAATGATGTAGGCAAAATTGGATTGGGATAAAATGATATATAATTGCAAGCAATTGCCGAAGCTTATATCAGGTATATAGTCAAAGCTAGTTTAGTTATGAAAATGAGCCAGTCTGATCTGTTAAACAGACATGGATGTTGATTCAAAAGCTGACCACCTATCTAGGACCAGGTCTATATATTGCAAAACTGTGGCACATGTTTGCATTATATTTGCAACATTCGAATCCAAGAGGGACTCACTTATTGAAATAAGTGTGACATACATAACAACATTATGGTGTGACATTTAGAATACGGAACAATGCTTGACTATGCCCAGTGTGTATGGACAGCAATGATCGCGTTCATCGCTGCGGGGAAAGCTGCTCAGTGCATACACACTGAGCCGCTTTCAGGGGGCCCGATAGCGGGGAGAGGACAGCTTTGCATAGCACAGAGCAATGCAAAGCCATCCTCAAAGCCACTCATCTGCTGGTAATACCAGTAATACCAGCAGATGAACGGCATTCCTGGCGATGATGCGGAAGCGTTCAGCAGCGCCGCCGCTCAAAACCTGCTGTTTTGAGCGACTTTCAGCTCAAAGTCACCCTGTGTATATGGGCCTTTATTCATCTTTTCAAATACTCATTATGAAAATAAACATTGTAATAACAACTAACAGGTGGTTCTTTGTGTTATTGCAAAAACAACACAAATGTATTAACACATGTAGAGATTCCTCTGTGTCGTGAATATAGTTTAGGAATGTGACTCCATTGTCTCCTGCAGTTCCACCCTTGTACCTACCCACCTAACACCTGTCCCCCAGCTGCTCCCCCTAACTGCACAGAAGGAGTTATAGGAGTGTAGAAGGTGGGTGCAATATGGAATGCAGAAAATCTTGTTGATTTATTTTGGCATTGAGGTAGGTGAGAAAAGCATGAGCTGTGAGAGACAAATAGGGAGGAAGCGCTGGCAGACACAGAAGCAAGCAGAAGATAGCAAAGAGATGTCAGAAATTAGAAGATAAAAGTTTGTGATGACTCACACCAGAAGATCTTGAGGATGACAATGTAAAGGGATATACACATATAGGCGGTTTAAGCCCCATTTCTATGCGATCAAACTATATTGCTTAGAAATGAGGCAGGGATCGCTCCATGTGTGCACCCTATAACGATGTGTGGTCTAATGCGTCGCCATCACCCACAGAGATAGACAGTGCTCACACTGTGTAGCCTGCTTAGATCACAGTGTTTTGCCAATAAGCATAGGTAAAGCAATGCTCAGCACAGATCGCTCTTGGCACGCATTGCAGGTGCATTGTGTGTCTGCAGCAAATGTGTGCTGAGCTATTTGTGCTTAGGCAGCTTGCTCAGCACGGGGCACCCGTCATCCTGTGTGTACGGGGCTTTAGTGTGCAGCTGAGAACTGAAGGAGCCTTTCCTCAGAAAAGATACATGGAATGGTGTTGATGGTTTTGTTGATTAATGGTCAATAAGTGTTCCAGTAGGAAATTACAGAATTTGTGGAAGAGAAAAGTAATAATGTGCACATTGTGGTGTATAAACATAGGATAAAGGAAAAAAATTGCCCCTTGAAGGATGCCAATGTCCTATAGTGGACATGACACTGATATTGGCAGTTCCTCAAGCCGGTGAAGATTCTTAACAGGGATTCCTTGTCATTAATTGTCTGTGATTATATTCTGGGTGTCCTATGCAGGAAACTTGAAGGTACTGGGATGCTCGGTCACTTATATCCAAGAAAAGCTACATGTTTCACAAAGTATTCATCAGCTTCAAATGGCTGGTTCTGATGAAGTGGGTTGATACTCTGTGAAACACCAATCAATAAAATCCAACGCGTTTCAAACATATTGTTCTTCCTCAGGGTGAACGTAACACTGATCAAATAATGACGATTTATATAACCCTACTCATCCGGCAAGTACCAAAACACAGAATGCAGTTTAAATACAAATGTATTTATTGGTACTTGTTTCCTATCTGGGCGCCCGCTACGTTAATTGCGCACCATGCTATTCTACGTATGAAAATCGGATCGCATCGGATACCACAAATGCACATACACGATATTGAACGATGCGATGCGATCCGATTTCGTTCCCGCTTTTATGGTTGGCCCATAGGATATATAGGAAACCCCCCCTGATGGTTTAAAATGCGCCTCCATTGTTAACGCCACCCCAGTATTGACATCAACCCGAAGCGTGGCGAGCGGCGGCGGTACGCGTCCTCCGACTTTTTCATACCCCCACTATCCACGTCGGCATGGAGTTGAGAATAGAATAGTGTGGCGAGTGCAGCGAGCCACCGAGCCCGAAGCGTGGCGAGCGCACGCGGATACTTCACAGGTATCCGTGTCCCCTCGCGGGCTTCACAGGTATCCACGTCCCCTCGCGGGGCTCGCCACGCTTCGGGCTCGGTGGCTCGCTGCGCTCGCCACACTATTCTATTCTCAACTCCACGCCGACGTGGATAGTGGGGGTATGAAAAAGTCGGAGGACGCGTACCGCCGCCGCTCGCCACGCTTCGGGTTGACGTCAATACTGGGGTGGCGTTAACAATGGAGGCGCATTTTAAACCATCAGGGGGGGTTTCCTATACAAATCGTGGGTTTGCGGGGTTATTACATTGAAATCAATGTAAAATCGGGTCTCAGGGACCATTTAACATTGATTCCAATGTAAAAATCTGGGTTGATCGCGTCACGGCATGTGATGCGATCCGATTTAAAATGAAATCGGATCGGATAGCATCGTATGCCATCGTACATCATCGAGTACCGAATCCGATGCGATGCGATCCGATTTCATTACGGTGCCGTACGTAGAAAACCTGGGCGCCCAGATAGGAAACAAGTACCTATTTATTTATATACAGTTTCTTATATAGCGCAAACATATTCCGCAGTGCTTTACAGAGTATAGCTGAACATTCACATCAGTCCCTGCCCTTACAATCTATTTTCCCTACCACATGTACACGCACACACAGACATTCTAGGGTTAATTATGTTAGGAGCCAATTTACCTACCAGTATATTTTTGGATTGTGGGAGGAAACCGCAGTACCTGGAGTAAACCCACGTAAACATGGGGAGAATATACAAACTCTGCGCAGTTAGGTGGGTATCGAACCCATGACCTCAGCGCTGTAAGGCAGTAATGCTAACCATTACACCGTCCGTGATGCCCCACAGATACAGATTACATGATAAATCACAATGTTAAAATACATCCATATATCCCTAATCACCTTATACATACAGTTGTCCTCATAAGTTTACATACCCTAGCAGAATTTGTGGTACTTGTGTAGTTTCATGGTGCCTGAGTCCCCTTGCGGGGCTCGCCCACGCTGCGGGCTCGGTGGCTCGCTACGCTCGCCACGCTATTTAAAATCAACTCCATGCCAACATGGATAGTTCATACCTCCACTATCCATGTTGGCACCAGGCGCCGTGAAACTACACAAGTATCGAATTTGTGATTTTTCTGGCCATTTGTAAGAGAATATGAATGGTAACTCACAAACTTTTCTTTCACTCATGGTTAGTGGTTGGGTGAAGCCATTTATTGTCAAACAACTGTGTTTACTCTTTTTAAATCATAATGACAACAGAAACTACCTAAATGACCCTGATCAAAAGTTTACATACCCTGGAGATTTTGGCCTTATAACATGCACACAAATGGACACAAACTGGTTTGAATGGCTAATAAAGGTAACCATCCTCACCTGTGATCTGTTTGCTTCTAATCAGTGTGTGTGTGTGTGTGTGTGTGTGTGTGTAAAAGGTCAGTGAGTTTCTGGTCTCCTGAAAGACCCTTGCAACTTTCATCCAGTGCTGCACTGACGTGTCTGGATTCTGAGTCATGGGGAAAGCAAAAGAATTGTCAAAGGATCTGCGGGAAAAGGTAAACTGTATAAAACAGGAAAGGGATATAAAAAGATATCCAAGCAACTGTATAATCGCTGCTGTCATTTTAAATATAAATGACCCAAGGCAGAAACAATTTAGAAATGAAACCATATCCAGTCTGCTTTTTTACATCTGGACCGGACTGCCGTGCCCGCACTGCCTACTTCCGGTATCGATGACCATTTCTGGAAATCTGCGACCGGAAGTGGTCACACTTCCAGTGTTTGATCCTCATCCCCGACTTCCGGTTCAGGTAGTATTGTTCCCAAAGGCGTAACTTTAATTCTTTCAACGGCATAAAAGAGGATTTGTAGTAGCACTGCCTTTACACGTATAGGTGGATAATGTGGATCACATTATGTTGTAGCCATACATGATCTCCATTTTGCAATATGTAATAGCGATATTCCGGGGGACCATGATTATAATATATGAAAAACAACAAAAGAAGATATTAGAAAAAGTGCATTGTATAACATATGAAATAAAAAAAAAAAACACATATAAAACATCATAAAAAGCATTTCAGCTCAAAGTCTGCTTTTAGAGCTTTTGGTGACAGGGCCTTTAAACTATAAATGCATAATTTAATATCCCTGTTATCCTTTCTCCAATAATTTCAGGTATTACTAATATAATTTTTCAGTAAAGGTAAGAACCCCCCAATGTTTGCTAATAACCCGCTCTATCTGCTTATGCTGGCTGCTACATTTAGTAATAAAAGGAACACCTAGATGTTGTACATCCTTTTTGGCCTGTTGTTTACCAATCGCCATAACAACATTTTAATTAGCACCTTCTCTGCATACATCTTCTACAATCTTGGGTTCATACCCTTAGCCAAAAACTGGTTACTCATACTGGCAGCTTGTTCATTATCTACCTCAGGATCAGTATAGTTCCATCTGATAGAACTGACTCTTAGGAACACTCTTTATCCAGTTCTTATAATGATTACTCTTAAAGGGGATATAGGAGTTAGTCTGTACTTTTTATGTAGTTTTTGGTTTTGGCTTGGCCCTCTTCTACATAAATGGTCAGATCCATAAAATTGACATGATCAACACTTATGTCAAGTTGATGAACAGATTATTATCATTAAGATGTTTGAAGAAAAGGTCCAAAGGGTCAAACACCGGAAGTATGACCAATTCCGTAAGTTGTCATCCATACCGTATGTAGGCCGCACGGCCGCGGCAGTTTGGTCCAGATGTAAAAAATGGACTGGATATGGTTTACTTTCTAAACCATATGGATGTATTTTAAGATTGTCTATTATAATGTAATCTGTATTTGTATTTAAACTGCGTTCTGTGTTTTAGTACTTGCCGGATGAGTGGGGTTATATAAAACCTCATTATTTGATCAGTGTTACTTTCACCCTGAGGAAGAACAATATGTTTGAAAGGCGTTGGTGTTATGGACTGGACTTTTAACTTTTGGAACCTACACTTTCCTTACAACATTCTAAAATCACCTTTACTCTTGTCATTCCGGGGGAGGAGGCTGAGGGTTGATCAGCTGTGCCCAGTTTTATGAAATTTTAGAATAAACCTGTACCTGGATTGGAGCTGTTTTTGATCCCACCTGGGATCTGCAATACAGAAACCTTTTTATGAATATAGGAACCACCTTCTAGGTGAGTGTCTTTCTTTATGGGTCGAGAGTTATCCTGTCTATAAAGATACCTTTATGTGAATGTCTTCAAGTTTAGGTGAGTCTCATGTGGGTTCACCCTTGAGGATTGAGAATATTTCCCTGTCTAACATAAGGATCTTTTTTGTCCCTCTATGGTTGGAGACCTGGCAACAGCGCAGTGGAGACTCATTTTTGTGTTAAATATTGTGTTAGTTTCGGTTCACTATTTACGTTTCTCCTGGCTGCAGTTTCTGTATGAGTACAGGTGGTTTTATATCAATATTTTTGTATTTACTTTGTGAAACACGTAATCGGTGTGAAACTGCCCAGTGCCTGTTGACATCCTTCAAAGGGAGAGTTTCTTTTTACACATATAATTTTACATAAATTTAAATTTGTTGTAAAATAAATGAAAGTTTGCATGAACTATGTAAATGTACTGTGTAACTGGGATGAGTAACCTAGACAAAAAGGGGGCTTAGGAAACTGATAAACCTGAAGTGCGTTTTCTTTTCAGGAAGTAGATAAAGAGCTGGAAGGCAGAGGTCTTGTACAAGGGAGGGGATTACACAAAGGAAGTTGTAACAGGGCTCATTTGTTATCTCATTAAATAAAATACTGCACCAACACTTGATGCCGTGTGCGTGACAAGCTCTTCCTGTATACATAAAACTAACACAAGATTATCTCATGCACATATCAGTGTCTTATTTGAAAGTAAAGAAAAAAGGCTGGCTTTGAGTTACATGGCCCTATTGTGAAAGGATGAAAAAGCATTCAAGGCATCAAACAAGTACTTGGCCGAGTCATTTTGGCCATAGCTTATTGGATGTGGTTCATCACAGGTTTATCTGTGTAAGGTTATCAGCTTTGATTGTATAGAAAACAACAGTACCAGGCCACAGGGGAGAAAAAAGAGATGGATATTTTCTCCACTTCTTCCTATGACTTGTAAAAGTCAGTATTTTAACAGAGGATCTCTCGACCTAAACAAGTGGAAATTAATTCACTTCAAAATGAAACATCAATACTGAAAACAAATAGCAAAATACATTTGCCAATTTCTGGACGATGGATTCCGCCTTGTTAGTAAAGACAATAAGCACACAAATGGTCAAAAGTTGGTGTGCCCCCAGTTGGTGTATGAGGATTTATTTCTACCCACTTGATGTAAGATATCAGATATGGCTCATTCATTTTCATTAAAAAGTACTCCTATTACCTGGTTTCGAGATTCCGGGTGGTCATAAATTCTACTCATATTTGTACTACAGATCTAGTGGAAGAGCTACGACAGTCTTTACGATTTCATATCTATCTTTCACAGTGGCGTAGCTATGTTTTGGGCGCCCCCCCCCCCCGCCCATGCAAACCCCCCCCTCAATCCGCCACAGCCTTACCTATCGCGCTGATCCCGGCGGCTCCGTTCTTCTGCTGAGGACCACCAGAAAATGGCCGCCCCCATACAGCAGACAGTTTCAGAGAACTGTGTGCTATATGGGGGCGGCCATTTTGTGGCGGTCCTCAGCAGAAGAACGGAGCCGCCGGGACCAGTGAGATAGGTAAGTCTGTGTGGGATTGGGGGGGGGTTATAGCACCGCAGCCCCCGGCGCCCCCACATGCACAGCGCCCCCCCCCCGCGGTGGCGGGGGCTGCGGTGCTATAGTTACGCCGCTGATCTTTCATCTATCTTGTAATAGTAGTTTGGAGCAAGAAGGGATAGAACTGTTCAACTATTTCAAGTGTTTTAACGAAGTTTACTAAGTATCAAATAAGTGATGGTAGCGTTGCTGGAGTGTGGGTGGGATGGTAGCATGCTGTAGTGTGGGTGGCATGGTAGCATTTCTGGAGTGTGGGTGGGATGGTAGCATTGCTGGAGTGTGGGTGGGATTGTAGCAATTACTGTAGTGTGAGTAGGATGGGATGGTAGCGCTACTGTAGTGTGGGTGGGATGGTAGCATAGCTGGAATGTGGGTGGATTGTTAGCATTACTGTAGTGTGGGTGGGATGGTAGCATTGCTGGAGTGTGGGTGTAATGGTAGGATTGCTGTATTGTGGGTGGAATGATAGCATTGCTGAAGTGTGGGTGGGATATAGTGTTGCTGGAGTGTGGGTGGGATGGTAGCATTGCTGGAGTGTGGGTGGGTTGGTAGCATTGCTGTAGTGTGGGTGGGATGGTAGCACTGCTGCATTGTGGGTGGGATGGTAGCATTGCTGGAGTGTGGGTGGGACTGTTGTATTGCTGTAGTGTGAAATGGTCAAAAGCATGCTGCACTGCAGGGTAGGGGAGATTTCTTTCTACCCACATGACGTAAGTTATCAGATAAGGCCAGGGGTTAAAGTGAGTTCCACCACCTCTAATGGTGAGGTGGAACATTTTAACCTCCACTTTGGCCCTGCACATTAATTCTCATAGAAAAACATTCTAGTTTGCAAGAAGATACCAAAAAAACTACCACTGGCCCTGTCTCTGCCTAATGGGTGAAGGGGTGTAATTAGGTGGCATAGAGAAATGAGTTCCCCCACCTCTGCATGACCACTTTAACCCCTTCCCGACATTTGACGTACATTTACGTCATGGCCGGGATGTACTTCCCGACACATGGCATAAATGTACGTCATGACTTTAAACTGTCACTGCGTCTAGAGACGCAGTGACAGAGGGACGATGTCTGCTGTCCCTGACAGCAGACATGTCCCTGCATGCCCAGGGGGGGCTGCGATGCCGCCCCCCCCGTCGGCGATCGCTGTGATTGGCTGTTCAGTGTGAACAGCCATTCACAGCGTTTTCCTGTGTTACCAGCGAATCAGATGCTCGGTAACACAGGTGTCAATCACCGCCGGGCATCAGGGGGCATGAGGGGGTCATCGGTGACGATGACACCTCACCCCACCCTCACCCCACCTGCCCCCAAGGCTGTGATTGGTCCGTGGGACCCACGGACCAATCACAGCCAAGGCGCGACATTTAAACTACCGGTGACTGCGCTGCAGACGCCATTCCGGTCTGGAATAGCGTGCAGAGCGGTCACCGTGCCTATCTGCCGTGATACTGACCTGATCCTTGCTAATACTTACCTGATCCTTGCAAATACCTTACCTGATCACCTGATCACTGCTTGTAGCGTGCTGGACGCTTCCTGGATCTGACTTCTTGGGACTTCCTGCTGCTGCTGCAGTGTGATAGAGAGATAGAGAGATAGAGAGAGAGATAGAGAGAGATAGAGAGATAGTGACAGAGAGAGCTATATTTTGTGTCTGCTACCCCCCCTTTTTGGGGGTGCAGGGGTTTTTTATAGATAAATAACTGTCAGTGCTGCTGCTGCAGTGTCATAGAGTGATAGATAGTGATAGATAGTGATAGATAGTGATAGATAGTGAGAGATAGAGAGATTTGTGTCTGCTACCCCCCCTTTTTGGGGGTGCAGGGTTTTTTTTTATATATATAACTGTCAGTGCTGCTGCTGCAGTGTCATAGAGTGATAGATAGTGATAGATAGTGAGAGATAGAGAGATAGAGAGAGATAGTGACAGAGAGCGATAAAGAGTGTATATTTTGTGTCTGCTACCCCCCCTTTTTGGGGGTGCAGGGTTTTTTTTATACATATAACTGTCAGTGCTGCTGCTGCAGTGTCCTAGAGTGATAGATAGTGATAGATAGTGATAGATAGTGATAGATAGTGAGAGATAGAGAGAGATAGTGACAGAGAGTGATAGAGAGTGTATATTTTGTGTCTGCTACCCCCCCTGTTGTGCTGATCAGTATATCTTTGCTGATCAGCAACTTTTTGGGGGCGCAGGTTTTTTTTTTTTATATATACCTGTCAGTTGCTGCCAGTTGCACTGTCAGTTGCACCAAAGGTTGTGCACCTGCTTCCCCTCACTGGTAATCAGTGTCGCATCACTGATCACCTTTTTTTTTTTGAGAGTGCTGTGGGGTCTTTTTTTAATTTTTTTTTTACACACACTGTGATTTTGTGGGTGTCCTGTGGCCACTGTGCGCTGATCAGTGACGTACATCACTGATCAGCTTTTTCGGCACAGGGTTGATCTATTTTTTTTTTTTTTATCAAATTCCTGTTGCCTTTGAGCGCTGTTCAGTGACGGACGTTACTGACCAACATCTGTGCTCAATTTTTGGCGCAGGACCTTTTTTTTTTTTTTTTTTTAACCCCTTCAATTTTTTTTTTTTATTGGGATCAAATTCCTGTATAAAGTATTTTTTTTTTTTCTGCACTACATACACACTACACACTACATACCCCCCGGGTTGAAATAAAGTTTGTACCCCCCCCTACACTATACACGTGTTGAAACATTTCACTACCAGTAACACAAAAATAAAAATGGCATCCCAAATGTCATCCCAAATGTCATCCCAGTCATCCAGAAGAATGTATTCAGCGGAGGAGGCATATGCCATGATTGCCTCTGACTCTGACACAGCCAGTGATGCAAGCGGGGAATTTGAAGGATTTGTCTTAAGCTCCTCTTCCTCCTCTGGTGATGAGGGACCCCCTCAAAGACGCCCCCGTAGAGCAGCTGAGACCCCCCCAATAATTGATCTCGTATGGACCCCACCACCAGACAATTTTGAGCCCCAGGTTCCTGAGTTTTTGGCCATGCCAGGAATCCAATTTGATTCCACAGGTCTCAGAGAAATTGACTTTTTCAAATTATTTTTCTCTGATGATTTTATAAATTTAATGGTGGACCAAACTAATTTATATGCCCAGCAGTTTATTGCTCAAAACCCCACGTCATCATTTGCTAGGTGGACCCCTGTAGATGCAGTAGAGATGATGACGTTTTGGGGTCTGGTGTTTCATATGGGCATAGTAAAAAAGCCAGAAATTAGGCAATATTGGAGTACAGATGTTCTGTACAGCACCCCACTTTACCGTATGGCCATGACCCGGACTCGTTTTGAGTTAATCCTTAAATTTTTGGGTACTCTTTACCTAGAACGGCGCCCACGATTGAAATCGCGGGCATCGCGGGTAAAATCGCGGTAATCGCGGGTAAATCGCGGGTAAATCGCGGGTACATCAAAATCGGGTACCCGCGATTACCGCGATTTTCCCATAGAGAACAATGTTAAAAAGCCTGATTGACCGCGATTTTAGCGTTAAATGCCTCAATGCCCGCGATTTTCCCATAGGAATCAATGTTAAATGGGCTACAGAGCCCAAATAGCCTCAATTAACCCTTAAATGTCCCCCCAATTTTTGTACGCCACCCCACGATCCACGCCAACCCGAAGCGTGGCGAGCGCAGCGGTACGCGTCCTACGACCTTTTCATGCCCTACTATCCACGTCGGCGTGGAGTTGAGAATAGAATAGTGTGGCGAGCGCAGCGAGCCACCGAGCCCGAAGCGTGGCGAGGGGACGCGGATACCTTCACAGTTATACGCGTCCCCTCGCGGGCTTCACAGGTGTCCGCGTGGCCACGGACACCTGTGAAGCCCGCGAGGGGACGCGCTTACCTGTGAAGGTATCCGCGTCCCCTCGCGGGGCTCGCTGCGCTCGCCACGCTTCGGGCTCGGTGGCTCGCTGCGCTCGCCACACTATTCTATTCTCACACCACGCCGACGTGGATAGTAGGGCATGAAAAGGTCGGAGGACGCGTACCGCCGCCCCTCGCGGGCTCGCTGCGCTCGCCACGCTTCGGGTTGGCGTTGATCGTGGGGTGGCGTTAAAAATTTGGGGGGACATTTAAGGGTTAATGGGCTCTGTAGCCCATTTAACATTGATTCCTATGGCCAAATCGGGTGGATTGAGGCATTTAACACTAAAATCGGGTCCATCGCGGCTTTTAACATTGCTTCCTATGGGAAATCGGGAGCATCGCGTCGCGGGCATCGCGGGTACGTTTATGGCCGGCCGCGACGCGACCGACGCGATTTTTCAGGTTTAACATGGTTTTCAATGGGAAAATCGCGGGCATCGCGTCGGTCGCGTCGCGGGCAGGCATAAATGTACCCGCGATGCCCGCGACGGGCGCCGTTCTAGGTAAAGAGTACCAATTTTTGCATTACAACGATAATGCACAGTGCCCACCCAGAGATGATCCCACCTTTGACCGGCTATTCAAAGTCAGGCCGGTCATTGATCATTTCAGTGCCAAATTTGCAGAGATGTACATCCCTGAAAAATTTATTTGTATTGACGAGTCCCTTATACATTTTAAAGGAAGGGTTAAATTCCGCCAGTACCTTCCCAGTAAGAGGGCAAGGTATGGCATAAAAATGTATAAGCTGTGTGAAAGCACCTCAGGGTACACCCACAGGTTTAGGGTATATGAAGGGAAGGATTCAAGAATTGAACCGCCAGAATGCCCCCCCTCCCTCGTAGGTGTTAGTGGAAAAATTGTCTGGGATTTAGTGCACCCCTTCCTGGATAAAGGTTATCACCTCTATGTGGATAACTTTTACACCAGCATCCCCCTGTTTAAGGCCCTTGGTTCAAGAGGTACAGCAGCTTGCCTCCCAAAAACGCACATTGCCCAAGTAATGAGAAGGGGTGAAAGCAGGGGAATATGCACCGAAAATATGTTGTTGGTCAAATATAAGGACAAGAGGGATGTCCTTATACTGACAACAATTCACGGACACTGTACCACCTCCGTCCCTGTACGAGGTACCAGTACCCACACCTCCAAACCTAATTGTATCCTGGATTACAATAAGTACATGGGCGGAG
The DNA here is from genome assembly GCF_055691185.1 of Crinia signifera. NCBI lineage: Eukaryota > Metazoa > Chordata > Amphibia > Anura > Myobatrachidae > Crinia > Crinia signifera. The sequence goes on from NC_139217.1 coordinate 155,186,902, forward strand.
TGGATCTTTCAGATCAGGTACTGAAGCCGTACAGTGCCCTGCGGAAAACAAAAATCTGGTACAAGAAGCTGGCCGTGTATATCATCCAGATGGCACTGTATAACGCTTACGTGCTATTCCGTTCTACCGGCCAGAGGGGGACATTTATGCACTTTCAAGAGGAAGTCATAAAGGGCCTAGTATTTGGGAACCAGCAGGCAGAGGGCCCCAGTACTTCTAGTACTGGCCCCCGTATTGTACCAGGGCAGCATTTTCCTGATGAAATCCCCTCCACTGGAAAAAAGGGCAGGACACAAAAAAGGTGCAAAGTTTGCTATAAAAAGGGAATAAGAAAGCAAACTATTTTCCAGTGTGACACTTGCCCCGACAAACCCGGCCTATGTATAAAGGAGTGTTTTAAAATATACCACACATCTATGGATTATTAGGTTCATAATTTCACCGTGCTTCGGGGGTCTTGCTAATGCCACATAGCACCCACCATTCATTCCACCAGAATCTGAGCCGCAAAATCCAAAAATCACTCCTTCCCTTCTGAGTCCTGCCATGCACCCAACTGGTATTTTTCGGTCACATGTGAGGCATTGCCGTACTCGGGAGAAATTGGGGCACAGATTTTGGGGTGCTTTTTCTCCTTCATACCTTCTGAAAATGAAAAATTTTGAGCCAGAACTGCATTTTTGTGTAAAAAAATGTAATTTTTCATTTTCACTGCCCAGTTGTATCAAAATTGGTGAAACCCCTGGGGGTTTGAAATGTACACTATACCCCTAGATGAATTCCCTGAGGGGTGTAGTTTGCAAAATGGGGTCACTTGTGGGGGGGTTCCACTGTATTGGTGCTTTGGGGGTCTTGCTAATGCGACATAGCACCCACCAACATTCCACCAGAATTTGTGCTGCAAAATCCAAATATCACTCCTTCCCTTCTGAGTCCTGCCACTTTTTGGTCACACATGAGGCATTGCCGTACTCGGGAGAAATTGGGGCACAGATTTTGGGGTGCTTTTTCTCCTTCATACCTTCTGAAAATGAAAAATTTTGAGCCAGAACTGCATTTTTGTGTAAAAAAATGTAATTTTTCATTTTCACTGCCCAGTTGTATCAAAATTGGTGAAACCCCTGGGGGTTTGAAATGTACACTATACCCCTAGATGAATTCCCTGAGGGGTGTAGTTTGCAAAATGGGGTCACTTGTGGGGGGGTTCCACTGTATTGGTGCTTTGGGGGTCTTGCTAATGCGACATAGCACCCACCAACATTCCACCACCAAAAATCACTCCTTCCCTTCTGAGTCCTGCCATGCACCCAACTGGTATTTTTTGGTCACATATGAGGCATTGCCGTACTCGGGAGAAATTGGGGCACAGATTTTGGGGTGCTTTTTCTCCTTCATACCTTATGAAAATGAAAAATTTTGAGCCAGAACTGCATTTTTGTGTAAAAAATGTAATTTTGCATTTGCACAGCCCAGTTGTATCAAAATTGGTGAAACCCCTGGGGGTTTGAAATGTACACTATACCCCTAGATGAATTCCCTGAGGGGTGTAGTTTGCAAAATGGGGTCACTTGTGGGGGGGTTCCACTGTATTGGTGCTTGGGGGGTCTTGCTAATGCGACATAGCACCCACCAAAATTCCACCAGAATCTGAGCTGCAAAATCCAAAAATCACTCCTTCCCTTCTGAGTCCTGCCATGCACCCAAATGGTATTTTTTGGTCACATGTGAGGCATTGCCGTACTCGGGAGAAATTGGGGCACAGATTTTGGGGTGCTTTTTCTCCTTCATACCTTCTGAAAATGAAAAATTTTGAGCCAGAACTGCATTTTTGTGTAAAAAAATGTAATTTTTCATTTTCACTGCCCAGTTGTATCAAAATTGGTGAAACCCCTGGGGGTTTGAAATGTACACTATACCCCTAGATGAATTCCCTGAGGGGTGTAGTTTGCAAAATGGGGTCACTTGTGGGGGGGTTCCACTGTATTGGTGCTTGGGGGGTCTTGCTAATGCGACATAGCACCCACCAAAATTCCACCAGAATCTGAGCTGCAAAATCCAAAAATCACTCCTTCCCTTCTGAGTCCTGCCATGCACCCAAATGGTATTTTTTGGTCACATGTGAGGCATTGGCGTACTCGGGAGAAATTGGGGCACAGATTTTGGGGTGCTTTTTCTCCTTCATACCTTCTGAAAATGAAAAATTTTGAGCCAGAACTGCATTTTTGTGTAAAAAAATGTAATTTTTCATTTTCACTGCCCAGTTGTTTAAAAATTGGTGAAACCCCTGGGGGTTTGAAATGTACACTATACCCCTAGATGAATTCCCTGAGGGGTGTAGTTTGCAAAATGGGGTCACTTGTGGGGGGGTTCCACTGTATTGGTGCTTTGGGGGTCTTGCTAATGCGACATAGCACCCACCAACATTCCACCACCAAAAATCACTCCTTCCTTTCTGAGTCCTGCCATGCACCCAAATGGTATTTTTTGGTCACATATGAGGCATTGCCATACTCGGGAGAAATTGGGGCACAGATTTTGGGGTGCTTTTTCTCCTTCATACCTTATGAAAATGAAAAATTTTGAGCCAGAACTGCATTTTTGTGTAAAAAAATGTAATTTTTCATTTTCACTGCCCAGTTGTATCAAAATTGGTGAAACCCCTGGGGGTTTGAAATGTACACTATACCCCTAGATGAATTCCCTGAGGGGTGTAGTTTGCAAAATGGGGTCACTTGTGGGGGGGTTCCACTGTATTGGTGCTTGGGGGGTCTTGCTAATGCAACATAGCACCCACCAACATTCCACCAGAATCTGAGCTGCAAAATCCAAAAATCACTCCTTCCTTTCTGAGTCCTGCCATGCACCCAAATGGTATTTTTTGGTCACATGTGAGGCATTGCCGTACTCGGGAGAAATTGGGGCACAGATTTTGGGGTGCTTTTTCTCCTTCATACCTTCTGAAAATGAAAAATTTTGAGCCAGAACTGCATTTTTGTGTAAAAAATTTAATTTTTCATTTTCACTGCCCAGTTGTACCACAATTGGTGAAACCCCTGGGGGTTTGAAATGTACACTATACCCCTAGATGAATTCCCTGAGGGGTGTAGTTTGCAAAATGGGGTCACTTGTGGGGGGGTTCCTAAATTTTAGCATCTTATGGTGCCTAGAAACCTACATGGTGCCTAAAAAATATTCTCATAAAAAGGAGGCTCCAAAATCAAGTAGGTGCTCCTTCTATTATGAAGCCTGTGGTTTGGTCAACGTGCACACTAGGGCCACATATAGGATATTTATGAAAACAAAAGAATTGGGGGAATCAATTTTTAGTCACATTTCTCTAGTAAAATGTACTGTGTTCCTTAGAAAAATGTATTAAAATTGCAGATCTGCAAAAAAAATGAAATTTTGAAATTTCACCTACACTTTGTTTTAATTCCTGTGAAACACCTAAAGGGTTAACAAACTTCCAAAATGCTGTTTTGAATACTGTGAGGGGTGCAGTTTTTGAAATGGTATCATTTATGGGGGTGTCTCACATACAAGTCCCTCAAAGTCACATCAGAACTGAACTGGTCCCTAAAAAAATCAGTGTTTGAAATTTTCTTGAAAATTTGAGAATTTGCTATTCATATTGTAAGCCTCCTAGTGTCCCAAAAAATTAAAAGGAAGTTGAAATAATGATGTCAACATAAAGTAGACATATGGTCTATGTTAGTTATTAACTATTTTGAGTGGTATGATTATTTGTCTCACAAGCAGAAAATTTAACATTTTGCAAATTGCTAAATTTTCCATTTTTTTCCGACATTTTGGTATTTTTCACAAAAAAACACAGAATGTATCGACGAAAATGTACCACTAACTTGAAGTACAATGTGTCACGAAAAAACAATCTCAAAATCACTGGGATAAGTAAAAGCAAAAAAAAGTTATCCCCACTTAAGTGATACCTGTCAGATTTGAAAAAAAGGGCTCTGTCAGGAACGCAAAAACTGGCTCTGTCAGGAAGGGGTTAAGCCCTGATAAGGAACATTCATTTCCATATCAAAGTACTGGTTTTGAGATTCCGAGTGGTCAGAAATTCTACTCTATGAGCACATTCCCATACAGTTGCTGCACATTTGTACTACAGATCTAGTGGAAGAGCTGCCACAGTCTACAACTTCATATCTATCTATCGATCTATCTATGGTAGTTTGGAGCAAGAAGGGAAGGGGGAGACATGATAGAAATGTTCAACTATTTAAAGTGCTTTAACAAGGTTTACTAAGGATCAATTAAGTGATGGTAGCATTGCTGTACTCTGGGTGGGATTTTACCATAGTTGTTAGAGATGGGTCAGTCGTGAGCGAGTCGTCTCTTGAATGGCTCACTTAAAAGAGACAGTGAACCATTGCTCCCTAAATGGTGAATGGTCAGTCTTTTAGTTTCAGTTTCGTTTTCATACAATGCATTTGCCTGAGCATAGCAATGCCTAACATGGTAGCTTAAAGTAACTGTACTGACTGACTCAGGGCTGTAGTTCATCCAACACCGCAGAGTGCAATCCCCCCCAGTTAAAAGACAAGACCCCCCTGGGGAGTTGGCAGGGGGTACCTGCGGCGCAGGGTACCTGCGTTCAGGGAGAGGTCCCTGCGGCGCTAAGTATGACATTGCCGGGGTCCCTGCAGTGACCTGGAAACAACACTCTATACGCCGCCTGGCGGCGCGGGCGGCGCTTCTGACTTTGAAAACACTGGCCGCAGGCTGATTGGCTGAGATTCAGCCAATCAGCCTGCGCCCAGTGTTTTCAAAGTCAGAAGCGCTTCCCGCGTCGCCGCATTGTTTCCAGGTCACTGCAGGGACCCCGGCAACGTCATACTCAGCGCCGCAGGGACCTCCAGGCTCTACCTGACCGTAGGTACCCCCGCGCGGCACAGACAATAACCTGTGTGTACAGAGTAGCCAATGGGTGCCGACAGTGAGCCCTGAGCTCAGCCACCTAGCAGCAGAGCCTTTCCGGACGCTCTGACACAGTGGGACCGATCTGATGGTGACATAATGTGCATGGCAGTGTGGGCACTGCCTCTGACATGTCGGTGGAGGCGCCGCTTGTCTCTCGCTGATGACCGCTTGGCTCCGCCATGCTGCTATTAATTTAGTCTGTTAGCCCACCCTGTCGCCCTTAATTGGTGCCGCCCCTAGGCACCACTGTTAGTGGTCCACTGGTGTAATAGAGGTGTGATACACCAGGAAGTAAAGCAAGTGGGAGAAAAAGGCAGATGGAGACCAGCTCACTGGGGTCCAGCTGCACTAAGCTTTAAAAGTGATAAACCACCAGCCAATCAGCTCGTACCTGCCATGTCACAGACTGTGTTTGAAAAATGTCAGGTAAGAGCTGATTGGCTGGTGGTTTATCACTCTCCATTTTATCACTTTTGAAGCTTAGTGCATCTGGCCCATGATCTTTACTTCATGAATCTGGTGCTGTAAAATGAATGTTAAAAGTACTACACAGCACAGCAAACACAGACCTAATAAATAAAAAAAAACATGTGCACTGCCTAGCCAAAGTCTGTGTGTCTGTGATTGAGAATGTGTGGTCTAACCATTTTCGGGGATTTAGCCGCAAATATTGAATGAAAAATGGGCACCCGAGTGTGGAAGTACTGTATGTCGGATGTTACTGCGATGTGAAGGGGGTGTTATGTAATATTGTGGAGGGTCTGTCTGGGGTTAGTGCTATAATGAGGGGCTGTATGGTAGGGATGTACTGCAATATGAGAAGATGGAATGGTATTAATTTGTATTTTATAAATGATGTTATACTACAGAGTTTGGGAGTTCCTTGACAGCCATGTTCTCCAACTGTAATGTTAGCTACGGGAAGCGGTCATCTATTAGAATGAACTTAGGTCTACAGTCATTAGGTCAACCCCACTAGGTCTACTGGCAGGAAGGTCGACCTGACTTAAGGTCGACATGGGCCAAGGTCGACATGACTTAAGGTCGAATTTGCTTAAAGGTCGACATGAGGAAGGTCGACTGGTCATAATGTCGACATGGGGTTTTTCACTGTTTTTTGAGCCGACATGTGCCGACAGGCGGTATTTCATGCCCTACCATCCACTAGGGCGTGGAGGAGGTTATTAAAGCTGTGGCGAGCGAAGCGAGCCACCGTGCCCGAAGCAATGCGAGGGTCCGATTCTCATTGCCAACTGTGTCCATGTCGACTGTGTCGACATTCGGATAAAAAAACAGTGAAAAACCCATGTCGACCTTATGACCAGTCGACCTTCCTCATGTCGACCTTTATGCAAATTCGACCTTAAGTCATGTCGACCTTGGCCCATGTCAACCTTAAATCAGGTCGACCTTCCTGCCAGTCGACCTAGTGGGGTCGACCTAATGACTGTAGACCTAAGTTCATTCTGATAGATGTACCGATTCCGTTAGCTACAATCAGGGCTATTTTTCTGCAGGCTCTAGTAGGAACTGTGGCCCTTATTCTAGTTCACTCTTTCTGACAAAAAATTTCTTAGATGGACAAAACCATGTGTACTGCAGGTGAGGCAGGTGTAAAACCCCACCAAAATCTAATTATCTCTGCACAAGTAACACCTGCCTCACCTGCAGTGCACATGGTTTTGTCCATCTAAAAAATATTTTGTTAGAAAGAGTAAACTAGAATAACGGCCACAGTTCCTGCTGGAGCCTGCTGAAAAATAGCCCTGGCTACAATAACACCAAATTGCAAATTTGAGGTATGGATTTGTCTGTTATGTGCCCCATTATAGGCAGGACACTTTACTTGTGAGCGCTGTGTATGTGATGTGTTGTGCTGTGTACTGTATTTACCTATTGTGTCTACACAGATAGACACGGACTGATAAAAGACGTCATGATTCATGTGCTTTACTTCGCGCACAGCAGTGATCATGATCACAGCGCCCCCTGGCGCCCACACTGACCCCTTACACTGCAGGCGGAAGTAACGCTCATCGTGTGAGCCGGCGCGTCGCAAGTGACGTCACGGCTGCATTCTGGCCAAGACTGGTGCTGGAAAGAAGCGACTCGAGTCCAACTAGACCAGTATAGTTAGAGGAGCAGACACAGCAGCCGCCGAGATGTCCATCGAGATTGAATCGTCCGAGTAAGTGTTACGGCCTAGTGGCGGGTTCTGGGGATCCAAACACGTCCTATGAGCTGTGCAGTTGCCCTGCGATAGGAATCTGCCAGCTGGCCCTCATGACATTACCATACAGTCACTAAAACAGCTAATATATGTTGGTTAATTTAATACAAGTAATAAGCCGTCACACTGCCCTAATACTGTGTTTGTGTGTTTCCATATTGCACTAGCAATGCATCCGGGCAAATTAGGATTTTGCTGGTGAAATTGTTAGAAACTGCAGATGTTGGAGACTTGTGTGTGCATGTGTGTAGGCATAGCTGTACATAATTGTGTTTACATTATTTATTACGAGTTATTTATATAATGGACACATTGGGCATCGCTTTTGCAGAGAATATTTGGCCACATCATCCCCTGCCCCAATGGATATTACAGTGGGTATGGGTAAAATCCGGAATCGGATAAGACACCGGAATGCCGGACTGGACATCAAACTCTGCATTCCGGAGCTTGTAGTATCCGGGGATGTACTAAAAGGATGATTGCAGAATCCAAAAATATACTGGTAGGTTAATTGGCTCCCAACAAAAATTAACCCTAGAATGTCTGTGTGTGCATGTACATGTGGTAGGGAATATAGATTGTAAGCTCCACTGGGGCAGGGACTGATGTGAATGGTCAAATATTCTCTGTAAAGCGCTGCGGAATCTGTGTGCGCTATATAAGAAACTGCTAATAAATAAATAAATAATAAAGGGATGATCGGGATGATTGAGTGCAGTTCACCTCCAATACACTAGATGTCACAATTTTTACTGATTTTCAACCTTTACGAACTAAAAAAAAAGTCTAAACATCAAATTATATGTCAGTCAGACCACCTAAGTGTCTTTTATCCTTATAATTGCAGTAAAAAGTGCATTATCCCATTTTTATTGTATATTTACCTATATTGTATATTTCCAGGGGGATGATGGCTCTATCTTTTCTATTTAAATGGGATGATCAAGTTTTTTTCGCAGATAATTACACCTGGGACCGTTTTCTATGTGTTTGCAGTGGGATGATGGCTCTATCTTTTGTATTTACGTGGGATGAGCACATTTTTATCTCAGATAATTACACCTGGGACGGTTTTCTATGCGTTTCAAGGGGGATGATGGCTATAACTATTTTATTTATATGGGATGATCACGTTTTTATCGAAGATAATTATGCCTGGGACCGTTTTCTATGCGTTTCCCGGGGCGATGATGGCTATATCTTTTCTATTTTTGTGGGATGATCTCGTTTTTATCGCAGATAATTATACCAGGGACCGTTTTCTATGCGTTTCCAGGGGGCTGATGGCTCTATCTTTTATATTTTTGTGGGATGATTACGTTTTTATCGCAGATAATTATACCAGGGACCGTTTTCTATGCGTTTCCAGGGGGATGATGGCTCTATCTTTTCTATTTTTGTAGGATGATCAAGTTTTTATCGGAGATAATTATACCTGGGACCATTTTATATGCATATCAAGGGGAATGATGGCTTTATCTTTTCTATTTACGTTGGATGATCACGATTTATCGCAGATAATTATACCTGGGACTGTTTTATATGCCTTTCCATGGGGATGATGGCTATATCTTTTATATTTACGTGGGATGATCACCTTTTTATCGCAGATAATTATGCCTGGGACCGTTTTCTATGCGTTTCCAGGGGTTATGATGGCTATTTATTTTCTATTTTTGTGGGATGATCACGTTTTTATCTCAGATAATTACACCTGGGACGGTTTTCTATGCGTTTCAAGGGGGATGATGGCTATATCTTTTGTATTTACGTGGGATAATCACGTTTTTATCGCAGATAATTATACCTGGGACTGTTTTCTATGCGTTTCCAGGGGGGATGATGGCTATAACTATTTTATTTACGTGGGATGATCACGTTTTTATCGAAGATAATTATACCAGGGACCGTTTTCTATGCGTTTCCAGGGGGATGATGGCTATATCTTTTCTATTTTTGTGGGATGATCACGTTTTTATCGCAGATAATTATACCAGGGACCGTTTTCTATGCGTTTCCAGGGGGATGATGGCTCTATCTTTTATATTTTTGTGGGATGATTACGTTTTTATCGCAGATAATTATACCAGGGACCGTTTTCTATGCGTTTCCAGGGGGATGATAGCTCTATCTTTTCTATTTTTGTAGGATGATCAAGTTTTTATCGGAGATAATTATACCTGGGACCATTTTATATGCATATCAAGGGGAATGATGGCTTTATCTTTTCTATTTACATGGGATGATCACGTTTTTATCGCAGATAATTATGCCTGGGACCGTTTTCTATGCGTTTCCCGGGGCGATGATGGCTATTTATCTTCTATTTTTGTGGGATGATCACGTTTTTTCGCAGATAATTATACCAGGGACTGTTTTCTATGCGTTTCCAGGGGGATGATGGCTCTATCTTTTATATTTACGTGGGATGATCACGTTTTTATCGCAGATAATTATACCTGGGACCATTTTATATGCGTTTCCAGGGGGATGATGGCTCTATCTTTTCCATTTAAATGGGATGATCAAGTTTTTATCAGAGATAATTATACCTGGGACCATTTTATATGCATATCAAGGGGAATGATGGCTTTATCTTTTCTATTTACGTTGGATGATCACGTTTTTATCGCAGATAATTATACCTGGGACTGTTTTATATGCATTTCCATGGGGATGATGGCTATATCTTTTATATTTACGTGGGATGATCACGTTTTTATCGCAGATAATTATACCTGGGACCATTTTATATGCGTTTCCAGGGGTTATGATGGCCATTTATTTTCTATTTTTGTGGGATGATCACGTTTTTATCGGAGATAATTATACCTGGGACAGTTTTATATGCGTTTCCATGGGGATGATGGCTCTATCTTTTCTATTTAAATGGGATGATCACGTTTTTATCGGAGATAATTATACCTGGGACAGTTATCTATGCGTTTCCATGGGGATGATGGCTATATCTTTTCTATTTACGTGGGATGATCACATTTTCATCGCAGATAATTACACCTGGGACAGTTTTCTATGCATTTCCAGGGGGATGATGGCTATTTATTTTCTATTTTTGTGGGATGATCAAGTTTTTTTACAGATAATTACACCTGGGACAGTTTTATATGCATATCAAGGGGAATGATGGCTTTATCTTTTCTATTTACGTTGGATGATCACGTTTTTATCGCAGATAATTACACCTGGAACAGTTTTATATGCGTTTCAAGGGGGATGATGGCTCTTTCTTTTCTATTTAAATGGGATGATCATGTTTTTATCGGAGATAATTATACCTGGGACAGTTATCTATGCGTTTCCATGGGGATGATTGCTATATCTTTTCTATTTACGTGGGATGATCACATTTTCATCGCAGATAATTACACCTGGGACCGTTTTCTATGCGTTTCCATGGGGATGATGGCTATAACTATTTTATTTACGTGGGATGATCACGTTTTTATCGCAGATAATTATGCCTGGGACCGTTTTCTATGCGTTTCCAGGGTGATGATGGCTATTTCTTTTCTATTTTTGTGGGATGATCACGTTTTTATCGCAGATAATTACACCTGGGACAGTTATCTATGCGTTTCCATGGGGATGATGGCTATATATTTTCTATTTACGTGGGATGATCACGTTTTCATCGCAGATAATTACACCTGGGACCGTTTTCTATGCGTTTCCATGGGGATGATGGCTATAACTATTTTATTTACGTGGGATGATCACGTTTTTATCGCAGATAATTATGCCCGGGACCGTTTTCTATGCGTTTCCAGGGTGATGATGGCGATTTCTTTTCTATTTTTGTGGGATGATCACGTTTTTATCGCAGATAATTATACCTGATACCGTTTTCTATGCGTTTCCAGGTGGATGATGGCTCTATCTTTTATATTTACGTGGGATGATCACGTTTTTATCGCAGATAAATATACCTGGGACCATTTTATATGCGTTTCCAGGGGGATGATGGCTCTCTCTTTTCTATTTAAATGGGATGATCAAGATTTTATCGGAGATAATTATACCTGGGACAGTTATCTATGCGTTTCCATGGGGATGATGGCTATATATTTTCAATTTACGTGGGATGATCACGTTTTCATCGCAGATAATTACACCTGGGACCATTTTATATGCGTTTCCAGGGGGATGATGGCTATTTATCTTCTATTTTTGTGGGATGATCACATTTTTATCGGAGATAACTATACCTGGGACTGTTTTCTATACGTTTCCAGGGGGATGATGGCTAGAACTATTTTATTTACGTGGGATGATCACGTTTTTATCGCAGATAATTATGCCTGGGACCGTTTTATATGCGTTTCAAGGGGGATGATGGCTCTATCTTTTATATTTACGTGGGATGATCACGTTTTTATCGCAGATAAATATACCTGGGAACGTTTTCTATGCGTTTCCAGGGGGATGATGGCTCTATCTTTTCTATTTAAATGGGATGATCACGTTTTTATCGGAGATAATTATACCTGGGACAGTTATCTATGCGTTTCCATGGGGATGATGGCTATATCTTTTCTATTTACGTGGGATGATCACATTTTCATCGCAGATAATTACACCTGGGACAGTTTTCTAGGCATTTCCAGGGGGATGATGGCTATTTATTTTCTATTTTTGTGGGATGATCAAGTTTTTTTATAGATAATTACACCTGGGACAGTTTTATATGCATATCAAGGGGAATGATGGCTTTATCTTTTCTATTTACGTTGGATGATCACGTTTTTATCGCAGATAATTACACCTGGAACAGTTTTATATGCGTTTCCATGGGGATGATGGCTATAACTATTTTATTTATGTGGGATGATCACGTTTTTATCGCAGATAATTATGCCTGGGACCGTTTTCTATGCGTTTCCAGGGTGATGATGGCTATTTCTTTTCTATTTTTGTGGGATGATCACGTTTTTATCGCAGATAATTATACCTGATACCGTTTTCTATGCGTTTCCAGGTGGATGATGGCTCTATCTTTTCTATTTACGTGGGATGATCACGTTTTCATCGCAGATAACTATACCTGGGGCTGTTTTCTATATGTTTCCAGGGGATGATGGCTATAACTATTTTATTTACGTGGGATGATCACGTTTTTATCGCAGATAATTATGCCTGGGACCGTTTTCTATGCGTTTCCAGGGGGATGATGGCTATTTATTTTCTCTTTTTGTGGGATGATCACGTTTTTATTGCAGATAATTATACCAGGGACCGTTTTCTATGCCTTTTCAGGAGGATGATGGCTCTATCTTTTATATTTACGTGGGATGATCACGTTTTTATCGCAGATAAATATACCTGGGACCATTTTATATGCGTTTCCAGGGGGATGATGGCTATTTATCTTCTATTTTTGTGGGATGATCACATTTTTATCGGAGATAACTATACCTGGGACTGTTTTCTATACGTTTCCAGGGGGATGATGGCTATAACTATTTTATTTACGTGGGATGATCACGTTTTTATCGCAGATAATTATACCTGATACCGTTTTCTATGCGTTTCCAGGTGGATGATGGCTCTATCTTTTCTATTTAAATGGGATGATCAAGATTTTATCGGAGATAATTATACCTGGGACAGTTATCTATGCGTTTCCATGGGGATGATGGCTATATCTTTTCTATTTACGTGGGATGATCACATTTTCATCGCAGATAATTACACCTGGGACAGTTTTCTAGGCATTTCCAGGGGGATGATGGCTATTTATTTTCTATTTTTGTGGGATGATCAAGTTTTTTTATAGATAATTACACCTGGGACAGTTTTATATGCATATCAAGGGGAATGATGGCTTTATCTTTTCTATTTACGTTGGATGATCACGTTTTTATCGCAGATAATTACACCTGGAACAGTTTTATATGCGTTTCCATGGGGATGATGGCTATAACTATTTTATTTATGTGGGATGATCACGTTTTTATCGCAGATAATTATGCCTGGGACCGTTTTCTATGCGTTTCCAGGGTGATGATGGCTATTTATTTTCTATTTTTGTGGGATGATCACGTTTTTATCGCAGATAATTATACCTGATACCGTTTTCTATGCGTTTCCAGGTGGATGATGGCTCTATCTTTTCTATTTACGTGGGATGATCACGTTTTCATCGCAGATAACTATACCTGGGACAGTTTTCTATGCGTTTCCAGGGGGATGATGGCTCTATCTTTTCTATTTAAATGGGATGATCAAGTTTTTATCGGAGATAATTATACCTGGGAACGTTTTCTATGCGTTTCCAGGGGGATGATGGCTATATCTTTTCTATTTAAATGGGATGATCAAGTTTTTATCGCAGATAATTATACCTGGGACCATTTTATATGCATATCAAGGGGAATGATGGCTTTATCTTTTCTATTTACGTTGGATGATCACGTTTTTATCGCAGATAATTATACCTGGGACCGTTTTATATGCATTTCAAGGGGATGATGGCTATATCTTTTCTATTTACGTGGGATGATCACGTTTTTATCGCAGATAATTACACCTGGGACAGTTTTCTATGCGTTTCCATGGGGATGATGGCTATATCTTTTCTATTTACGTGGGATGATCACGTTTTTATTGCAGATAATTACACCTGGGACATTTTTCTATGCTTTTCCAGGGGGATGATTACTATATCTTTTCTATTTACGTAGGATGATCGCGTTTTTATCGCAGATAATTATACCTGAGATAGTTTTCTATGCGTTCCCAGTGGGATGATGGCTATAACTATTTTATTTACGTAGGATGATCGCGTTTTTATCGCAGATAATACTACCTGGGACTGTTTTCTATGCGTTTCCAGTGGGACGATGGCGATACCTTTTTTATTTACAGGGGATGATAAGATAATTGTACCTGGGAATGTTTTCTATGCATTTCCATGGGGATGCCTATATTCCTTTTTTTAATTTATGTGGGATGATCAGGTTTTTCTCGCAGAGATGTATACCTGGGACGGTTTTCTATGCGTTTCCAGGGGGATGGTGGCTCTATCTTTTCTATTTACATGGGATGATCATGTTTTTATCGCAGAGAATTGTACCTGGGAATGTTTTCTATGCATTTCCATGAGGATGCCTTTATCTTTTTTATTTAGGTGGGATGATCAGGTTTTTCTCGCAGAGATGTATACCTGGGACTGTTTTCTATGCGTTTCCATGGGGAAGATGGCTATATCTTTTTTATTTACGTGGGATTATCATGTTTTTAATGCAGATATGTATACCTGGGACCATTTTCTATGCGTTTTCAGGGGGATGATGGCTATATCTTTTTTATTTAGGTGGGATGATCACGTTTTAATGCAGATGGCACCGTTTAAGGCAGACATGGAGCAGTGCAGCTCCCTCACCAGCCAGACTTTTTCGGCAACCCTCTGCCCACCCCCTCCTAAAACTGGCAGCCTAAGCAGGTAATACCTCCTGGCATGGAGTGCACCAACATACTGCACGGACCAGGTGGCATGGCAAGCGGGAGAAGCAGCCCGTGCTGCCCTCACGGCTCTCACCTCCAGCACAACGGCGGAGCTCCAGTCAGCGGCGGCCCTCCACGCTGGTGGGAGAAGTGGCAGCCACCGCAGCCCATACTGCCCTCTCCGGACCTGGCCCCAGAACCATGGCAGACGGAGTTGCTGAAGACAGCCACAGAGCAGTGCGGCTCCCCTGCCCGACCCCCCCCCCTGACTTCCTTGGCTACCCCCTGCCCCCCCTACTCCTAATACCAACAGATCAAGTAGGGGGTTTACTCCTGAAATGGAGTGCCCCGCCGCAATGCCCGGACCCGGCAGCGGTGGGAGAAGCGGCAGCTGCCGCAGCCCATGCTGCCAAGGCTCTACCCTCTCCGGAGGAGGCCCAGGTCCCGGGAACACGGCAGACCGCAGTCCATGCCTCAGAACAATGGCGGAGCATCAGACGGCGGCCCTCCATGCAGGAGGGAGAAGCAGCCGCGGCCCGCACCATCCTCTCTCTCAAGACCTGGCCCTGAGCTGGCAAACATGGAAGAAATCTCCAAGCGGCGGCGGCCCTACACCCGATGCAACCGAATGGCGAGGAGGGAAGCACGCAGTGAGTACAGCCCTGTGGCGCACCATCCCCCACATGCACTGCCGCTCACAAAAGCCAGGCCCCCCCAGCCATGGAAGGCGACAGCTGAGGCCTGCTTTCCGCAAATCACGGCACCAAGGCGCCCAGGCACCCAGACCCAAACACTACAACTCAGATGTCCAGGCCCCATCCAGGCCCATGTCGGGACTTCCATCCTATGCTTCACGGAAACATGGCTGGACGACCATATCACGGACTCCTTAGTAACCCTGCCGGGCTACGGCCTACTCAGGGTGGACAGGGACAAGTAGCTCTCCGGCAAAACTAAAAGGTGGAGGAATCTGCTTCTACATAAACGAAAAGTGGTGCACCAACACAAAGACCTTAAGCAAATCATGCAGCCCCCTATGTTGCACGCCGCCGTCCGGGAATCCCTGCACCCGGACGGACGGCGGGTGCAGCGTCATCTGACGTGGCGGAGGCAGCGTCATCTGACGCGGCGGGGGACGTTGCCGGGCAGCGTCCCAAGCCTCACTCTGAGGCTAAGCGTCGGGGCGTTGCTAGGCAACGTCCCCGAACTTCCGCCCGGCGGCCGGGAGCGCGCGCGCCTGACGTGAGTCAGGCGGCGCGAATTTTGTGCTGGGCACAGACGCCGGTTATAGCTTTCTGCTTCCTGAAGCATACTGCTGTTGCCCTCCGGTCCTCTAGGTCCTTGGTCCTAGATTCCCTGGCTGTGGTTCTCCGCTTCAGTCTTCCTGGTTTCCCAGCTTGCCAGTCCGTTTCCTCCAGTGGTGATTATTTTCCTGTCTTTCCCTGGACTCCTCAACTGTATTCCATCCTCAGCCTGTGAGCCTGCTGCGGACCCACAGTCTCCATCTTCCGTGGGTCACGTAAGTGCTCCAGTGGAGCCCTGGTCTTTTCCTTCCTTGGTTCACTGGCCCTCCGTGGGATTATCTTTGGTAACCTCTCTTTTGTCTCTTTATCCCCTTTTTCAGTATATGTTCCCTTGCCCCTGTCTGTCATTAGTATTCAGTTTAGGCAGGAGTGTCGCTTTTTCCTCCAGATCCCTGCTTTGGGAGTCACGGTCCCTCTGGTGTGTTTTATTGGGGACTCCCTTCCTTCAGCTGGTGTCTGCGACTTGGTCGCGCAGCCGTCTTGGCCTGGTGCCGGCAGTTAGGGGCCTTTTTCCCAGTTAGGTTCATTAGTTAGCTTATCCTCTTGGGATACCCCGTGGTGATCGCTTACCGGTTGTCATTACATAAGACCTGGCTGCATCGGGGTCGGAGCGGGCCTAACTCGCTCCTTCGGATGCGGCAGCCCCAGGTGAAGCCTAGCTCCGCAGTGGTTTGCCATCTGCCTCGGGGACTCAACAGAGTGAGTGTAGTACCCGCTGTGGCCGTCCTAACCGGCGGTCCCGGCTACGGGCTCACACCTGATCACCTCGTCTTCTGGAACCAGCTATTGTCTCCAGCGCCCAGGCCAGGGCATCGTAACACCCTACTGGAGACTCTCATTATCGAATGCAGACCATTCTACTCCCCTCGGGAATTTGCCTCAACTGTCCTGGTGGGAGTATACAACCCCCCCCCCCCCTAGCCCTGCAACAAGGAATCCCAACTCCAGCTAGCCACCCAGATAACCAACACAGAACTGAAGCACCCGACTCGTGGCTCATTGTGATGGGAGACTTCAACTGAGCCGACCTAAGCAAGGAACTCCCGAACTAAAGACAGCAGGTCAAATGCCACACAAGGGAAGGCTGAACACTAGACCTCTGCTACATCACCATAAAGTGCCTACCGGTCCACCCCGCGAGCAGCCATGGGGCTCTCTGACCACTGCGTTGTCCACCTTCTGCCAATGTACACCCAGAAGCTTAAAACATCAAAACCAGTGAGCAGATTCATCAAAAGCTGGTCAGACTAGGTCAAACTGGATCTTCAGGCCTGCTTTGAATGTACAGACTGGGGAGTCTTCGAAGATTCCACTGCCGACCTCGACAAGCTGACTGATGTAGTTATATCCTACATAAAGTTCTGTGAGGACAGGTGTATACCAACCAAAACAGTCCGCACCTACAACAAGCAGCCCTGGTTCGATAACCATCTCAGGACACTCTGCAGGGCCAAGGAGGAAGCCTACAGCAGTGGAGACAGGGGCCACTACAAACAAGCCAGAAAGTCCCTGACTCGGGAAATTAAGCAGGCGAAAAGAGATTCTCCGACAAGCTGACGAACAACCTTTTGGCCGGTGACCCTGCGTCAGTGTGGAAGGGGCTGCAGACCTTAACTAGCTACAAGAAACCACAAAGTCAAACTGCCATGAGCCAGAAACTAGCAGAAGAACTGAACACCTTCTACTGCAGGTTCGAAAAGGAACCCCCTCCCCAAGTCCAGAACAATGCAAGAATCACACACCTCTACCATGGAAGCCACTCCAAGGCACTACAGGTCGACCAAGAAGCAATCAAGGCCACGTTCAGAAGGGTTAAACCCAGAAAAGAAGCTGGTCCAGACGGCGTGTCACCATCCACCTTAAAGGCTTGCGCGACACAGCTGACGCCAATATTCACCAAGATCTACAACACCTCACTGAATACCCGCAAGGTCTCCTCCTGCTTTAAAAGCTCGACCATCATCCCAGTCCCCAAAAGCCCGACAGCAAAGGAACCAAATGACTACAGGCCAACCGCTCTCATATCTGTGGCCATGAAGTCATTTGAAAGGCTGGTGCTCAACCACCTGAGGAAAATAACAAACAACAGCCTTGACCTCCTGCAGTTCGCATACAGAGCAAACAGGAGCGTAGAGGATGCAGTCAACCTTGGGCTGCACTACATCTTGCAGCACCTGGACTGGCCAAGCACCTATGCAAGGGTCCTATTCGTGGACTTCAGCTCGGCCTTTAATACGAACGTACCCCACACCCTGCAGCCCAAACTTCTATCCCTAGGAATCCAGGAGCCAATATGCTCCTGGATCACCGACTTCCTAACAGACAGGAAGCAGGTGGTGAAAGCAGCCGCTTTCACATCCAGCACGCGCACGATCAGCACCGGTGCCCCGCACGGATGTGTCCTCTCCCCCCTGCTCTACTCCCTATACACCAATGATTGCACCTCAGCCGAGCACTCGGTAAAAACCATAACATTTGCAGATGACACCACCATCATTGGCCTTATCAGGGATGGAGATGAGTCTGCGTACAGACGAGAAGTGGAACGGCTTACAGTGGTGTGACACAAATAACCTCGACCTCAACCCCACCAAAACAGTAGAGATGGTGGTGGACTTCAGGAGGAAAGAAAATGCCCCCCTGCTGCTGGAAATAGCCAACAGAGCGGTGTCGAGGGTCAACTCCTTTAAATTCCTGGGGACCAAAATCTCCCAAGACCTGAAATGGGGGCCCAACATAACTACAACCATGAAAAAGGGCCAACAGCGGCTGCTCTTCTTGAGGCAACTCAAGAAGTTCAACATCCCACCACAGCTACTGCGTATCTTCTACATGGCTATAGTAGAGTCTGTTCTCTGTACATCAATCACAGTCTGGTATGGAGGGGCGAGCGAAACCGACTACAGAGGGTGGTGAAGACCACAGAAAAGATCATTGGGGCCAAGCTCACCCCGGTCCAGGAACTGTACCTAGCCAGGATAAATAAATGTGCGTCAAAAATTGTAAAAAAGACATCCTTCACCCCGGCCACAAACTGTTTGAAATGCTCCCATTGGGCAAACGGTACAGGTCAATCCTGGCCAAATCAAGCCGAACCACCAAGAGCTTCTTTCCGATAGCAGTCCCACAACTGAACAAGCGCAGTACGCGCCCCGCCCCCCACCGAACGGAATACTCATGTATGTGATGCCATGAATGCCATGATATGTAAAGCTATGCAATGTAATACTATGAATGTAATGCCCCAATGTATTTCAATGCAATCACCTCCCCCATGACCCCCATGTGTAAGCTGCACTGTTACCAAAAGAAATTCCTAGTACATGGCCAATAAAGTCGATTCTGATTCTGATATACTTGGGGACTGTTTTCTATACATTTCCAGTGGGATGATGGCTATTTCTTTTGAATTTAGGTGGGATGATCAGGTTTTTCTCACAGATATGTATACCTGGGACTGTTTTCTATGCGCTTCCATGGGGAAGATGGCTATATCTTTTTTATTTATGTGGGATGATCATGTTTTTAATGCAGATATATATATATACCTGGGACTGTTTTCTATGCGTTTCCAGGGGATGATTAGTGTACCGTCAAGGAATTTGGGTGGGCAGTGCAAGGCGAGCGGACCAGGCCCGCTGACGTCACAGTTGTGGGCATTGCGGGGCATTGCTAGAGGGGCAGGGTGTATTTTGTCCTTTAAAAATCGGGCAATAAAACAGCCTAGCGGGAACACTAGATGATGGCTTTATCTCTTTATTTACATCCCTACACTACATTTCCCTATGTGCTTCACTATATTCCCCAATACACTGTGTACATCACTACAATACATTCGGCACTACCTCACCCAAAATAAGTTGCACTACATCAATATACTAAATCGCCCTAAACACTGCACGGTACTGTTTTCCTAGCACGGCGCCCACGAACTAGATTGTATGTGTGGGGCTGATATCTCAAGCATCTCATGCATCTTATGTGTTTGTGCTGCATAAGATGCATGAGATGATGCAATCGACGAGATCGACGAGATTTTTACATTGCAAGCATCTCATGCATCTTATGTGTTTGTGCGGCATAAGATGCATGAGATGATGCGATCGACGAGATTTTTACATTGGAATCAAAGTAAAAATCCCCCAAAACCCCAATTTTATTTGCTAACCCCCCTCATGGGTGAAATGGCCCCCCCATTGTTAACACCACCCCACTATTGACGCCAACCCGAAGCGTGGCGAGCGCAGCGGTACACTTTCTCTGACCTTTTCATACCCCCACTATCCACGTTGGCGTGGAGTTGATTTTATATAGTGTGGCGAGCACAGCGAGCCACCGAGCCCGAAGCGTGGCGAGCGGACGCGGAATACATGTAAAGTAGTCCGCTGCGCTCGCCACGCTTATATAATCAACTCCACGCCGACGTGGATAGTGGGGGTATAAAAAAGTCAGAGGACGCGTACCGCCGCCGCTCGCCACGCTTCGGGTTGGCGTTGATAGTGCTGGTCGCGTTAACAATGGTTATTGGGGGCTCACGATTTTTTATCTTATGGATACATGAGATTAAAAAATCGGGTCCATCGCATTGATTGTATGCCTTAAGTACCTTAAAGTAAGGCATACAATCAATGAGACGGGCGCCGTGCTAGGAAAGCAGTACCCACTGCACTACATCACTAACACCCTCCCCTCAAATACGCTGCACTATATCACTAAACACCCTCCTCCCAAATATGCAGCACTACATCACTAAACTACATCCCTTTATACCCTGCACTACATCACTATGCTACATCCCCCAATACGCTGCCCTACATAGGGCACCATATTCCCCTCGCCCCACATCTAACCTAGGTAACCCCCTTGCACCTCCCCCCCACTAATATCAACCACACTCTTGCTGAGACTCACAGGAATCACCAGCAGATCTCTCCGGGGGCCAGAGCGCAGTCCATTGCATCAGGGGGCTGGACAGGGGGTGACCATCAAGCTCCACTAAGCCCATCCAAGCAAGGAAAGATCAGCAGCAGCTGTAGGTGGACCGACAGAGCTAGTCTGCGATTACTGAGGCAGACCCGCATGACGCAGCTGCACTGAACATCGCGCCCCCTCTAATCTGATCTGGAGACTTTTTGTCCCCCAGCAGAGGGGCTCCCCGGGACTCTGCAATGGTGGTCCTGGTGCCTGCTCTCTGTGCCCCCCTGAAGAGGTGAATAGAAAACAGTCCCAGGTGTACATATCTGCGATAAAAACCTGATCATCCCACCTATATATAAAAGATATAGCAATAATCCCACTGGAAACGCATAGAAAACAGACCCAGGTATACATATCTGCGATAAAAACCTGATCATCCCACGTAAATAAGAACGATATCGCCATCATCCCACTGGAAACGCATACAAAACAGTCCCAGGTTAACATATCTGCGATAAAAACCTGATCATCCCACCTAAATAAAAAAGGTATAGCCATCGTCCCACTGGAAACGCATAGAAAACAGTCCCAGGTATACATATCTGCGATAAAAACCTGATCATCCCACGTAAATAAGAACGATATCGCCATCATCCCACTGGAAACGCATAGAAAACAGTCCCATGTTAACATATCTGCGATAAAAACCTGATCATCCCACCTAAATAAAAAAGGTATCGCCATCATCCCACTGAAAACATAACGAAAACAGTCCCAGGTATATATATCTGCGATAAAAACCTGATCATCCCACGTAAATAAATAAGATATAGCAATAATCCTGCTGGAAACGCATAGAAAATAGTCCCAGGTGTACATATCTGCTATAAAAACCTGATCATCCCACGTAAATAAAAGAGGTATCTCCATCATCCCACTGGAAACGCATAGAAAACAGTCCCAGGTATACATATCTGCAATAAAAACCTGATCATCCCACGTAAATAAGAACGATATCGCCATCATCCCACTGGAAACGCATACAAAACAGTCCCAGGTTAACATATCTGCGATAAAAACCTGATCATCCCAAATAAATAAAAAAGGTATTGCCATCGCCCGACTGGAAACGCATAGAAAACAGTCCCAGGTATACATATCTACGATAAAACCTGATCATCCCACGTAAATAAGAACGATATCGCCATCATCCCACTGGAAACACATACAAAACAGTCCCAGGTTAACATATCTGCGATAAAAACCTGATCATCCCACCTAAATAAAAAAGGTATAGCCATCGTCCCACTGGAAACGCATAGAAAACAGTCCCAGGTATACATATCTGCAATAAAAACCTGATCATCCCACCTAAATAAAAAAGGTATTGCCATCATCCCACTGAAAACATAACGAAAACAGTCCCAGGTATATATATCTGCGATAAAAACCTGATCATCCCACGTAAATAAATAAGATATAGCAATAATCCTGCTGGAAACGCATAGAAAATAGTCCCAGGTGTACATATCTGCTATAAAAACCTGATCATCCCACGTAAATAAAAGAGGTATCTCCATCATCCCACTGGAAACGCATAGAAAACAGTCCCAGGTATACATATCTGCGATAAAACCTGATCATCCCACGTAAATAAGAACGATATCGCCATCATCCCACTGGAAACGCATACAAAACAGTCCCAGGTTAACATATCTGCGATAAAAACCTGATAATCCCAAATAAATAAAAAAGGTATTGCCATCGCCCCACTGGAAACGCATAGAAAACAGTCCCAGGTATACATATCTACGATAAAACCTGATCATCCCACGTAAATAAGAACGATATCGCCATCATCCCACTGGAAACACATACAAAACAGTCCCAGGTTAACATATCTGCGATAAAAACCTGATCATCCCACCTAAATAAAAAAGGTATAGCCATCGTCCCACTGGAAACGCATAGAAAACAGTCCCAGGTATACATATCTGCAATAAAAACCTGATCATCCCACCTAAATAAAAAAGGTATTGCCATCATCCCACTGAAAACATAACGAAAACAGTCCCAGGTATATATATCTGCGATAAAAACCTGATCATCCCACGTAAATAAATAAGATATAGCAATAATCCTGCTGGAAACGCATAGAAAATAGTCCCAGGTGTACATATCTGCTATAAAAACCTGATCATCCCACGTAAATAAAAGAGGTATCTCCATCATCCCACTGGAAACGCATAGAAAACAGTCCCAGGTATACATATCTGCGATAAAACCTGATCATCCCACGTAAATAAGAACGATATCGCCATCATCCCACTGGAAACGCATACAAAACAGTCCCAGGTTAACATATCTGCGATAAAAACCTGATAATCCCAAATAAATAAAAAAGGTATTGCCATCGCCCCACTGGAAACGCATAGAAAACAGTCCCAGGTATACATATCTACGATAAAACCTGATCATCCCACGTAAATAAGAACGATATCGCCATCATCCCACTGGAAACACATACAAAACAGTCCCAGGTTAACATATCTGCGATAAAAACCTGATCATCCCACCTAAATAAAAAAGGTATAGCCATCGTCCCACTGGAAACGCATAGAAAACAGTCCCAGGTATACATATCTGCAATAAAAACCTGATCATCCCACCTAAATAAAAAAGGTATCGCCATCATCCCACTGAAAACATAACGAAAACAGTCCCAGGTATATATATCTGCGATAAAAACCTGATCATCCCACGTAAATAAATAAGATATAGCAATAATCCTGCTGGAAACGCATAGAAAATAGTCCCAGGTGTACATATCTGCTATAAAAACCTGATCATCCCACGTAAATAAAAGAGGTATCTCCATCATCCCACTGGAAACGCATAGAAAACAGTCCCAGGTATACATATCTGCAATAAAAACCTGATCATCCCACGTAAATAAGAACGATATCGCCATCATCCCACTGGAAACGCATAGAAAACAGTCCCAGGTTAACATATTTGCGATAAAAACCTGATCATCCCACGTAAACACGAAAGATATCGCCATCATCCCACTGAAAACATAACGAAAACAGTCCCAGGTATACATATCTGCGATAAAACCTGATCATCCCACGTAAATAAGAACGATATCGCCATCATCCCACTGGAAACGCATACAAAACAGTCCCAGGTTAACATATTTGCGATAAAAACCTGATCATCCCACGTAAACACGAAAGATATCGCCATCATCCCACTGAAAACATAACGAAAACAGTCCCAGGTATACATATCTGCGATTAAAACCTGATCATCCCACCTAAATAAAAAAGATATAGCAATAATCCTACTGGAAATGCATAGAAAACAGTCCCAGGTATAGATTTCTGGGATAAAAACCTGATCATCCCACGTAAATAAAAAAGATATCGCCATCGTCCCACTGGAAACGCAAAGAAAACAGTCCCAGGTTTATATATCTGCGATAAAAACCTGATCATCCCACGTAAATAAAAAAGGTATCTCCATCGTCCCACTGGAAACGCATAGAAAACAGTCCCAGGTTAACATATCTGCGATAAAAACCTGATCATCCCACGTAAACACGAAAGATATCGCCATCATCCCACTGAAAACATAACGAAAACAGTCCCAGGTATACATATCTGCGATTAAAACCTGATCATCCCACCTAAATAAAAAAGATATAGCAATAATCCTACTGGAAATGCATAGAAAACAGTCCCAGGTATAGATTTCTGGGATTAAAACCTGATCATCCCATGTAAATAAAAAAGATATCGCCATCGTCCCACTGGAAACGCATAGAAAACAGTCCCAGGTATACATATCTGGGATAAAAACCTGATCATCCCACGTCAATATGAAAGATATCGCTATAATCCCACTGAAAACATAACGAATACCGTCCCAGGTATACATATCTGCGATAAAAAGCTGATCATCCCACCTAAATAACAAAGTTATCGCCATCGCCCCTCTGGAAACGTATAGAAAACGGGACCAGGACTCAATATTGATATTCAAATGCTGGTTTCCTTATTTAATTATATTGCCTTGTTGTTATAAACCAATGCATATGCCAAATAAATGCTGCATCTTTTTTCTTTAATATAAATATATAATTTAAAAGCTTAATGTGCTTGCTGAATTTTGTAAATTCTCAGTTGAAGTAAAAAAAAATTGTGACATCTAGAGGTGCGAATAGGAACTTCAGGCAATCATCCCGATCATCCCTTTTTGTGATCATCCTTTTAGTACATCCCTAGTATCCGGTCTGGGGGTGCTCCATCTGATGGGGCTGCTCTCGCACCTGTCACCTGGGAGAGGAGAGGGGGGAGAATACAGCCTCACCGCATGGTCCGGGGGTGTAATAAAAACTGGAACGGTCCAGACCACACAGGGAGGCTGTAATCTCCCCTTCCCCATGTCCCTGGTGTGAGCAATCACAGGCATCCCCCCGGACAAGACACCCCCCGCATGGGACACCCCTCGGACCAGACACTATAAGCTCCGGAATGCAGAGTTTGATGTCTGGTCCGGCGTTCCGGTGTCTTATCCGGGTCCGGTTTTTACTTAGTCCCTATTACAGTCTATATTCTCTATCACATGTATAGATGGAGCCAGTCTCATCTGTTACAATGTATCCATTTTTAAACTTGATTTGAGACATCAACAGCATTGAATGTGTTAATTGAAACAGTGATACTATTCGTCTCAACTTCAAGTGATAATACGTCTTCTTTTGTTGAGTTGCAAATCTCTGGCTTTATGGGGAGTTTTTTGATTAGTCTATACATGTGTGTTCTTGGGACTTCCCTTTCAGATTGCATGTTGGACCCAGGTTATTGCCGAGTTGGTGACCTATGTATCTGGGTCGAGGTGCAGTGTGAAAGCACTACAGCTTATAACGGGGTCGACCAATTCGGCAATTCAATCCAGGGTTAAACCCGGGTTGCCAACTATATAATGGGTGACACGGGTTTAATGTGAAAGCACTGGGGGTGAATAAGACACCATACACTTTAACACTTTGAGTGCCAAGTGATTTTTTTTCAAAATAGATGTGAAAATTGGCAAGCAAACATATAATGACCTGAACGGTTTACCTTATATAGGAAATATAATCTATTTTTACACCACGTTTTTTATTTAAATTGACAAATGTAAGCATCAATGGTATTTTAGCGGATATTTTGCAAATCTCAAAGAGCTGTTGACACTAGTATATTGCACATCTCTCACAGAAATGTTGGCACTCAAAGGGTTAAGTGTGTAACGATTATATATTTTAAGGGAATATTCTTTGGCTGAAAAGGATTATATTTCTGAAAAAATAATAAATCTCTGTTATGGGGCCCAATCATCTGCTGTTTACCTGACAGTCATGCTGGGTATTGGCAATATTAAACATGCATAATAATCCTGATCAAGGTGAGAATTGCAGAATTGGGAATTTTCCATATTAAATATCCCCAGCACATCGCCAATCATCGCTGATAAGCACATCCGGACAGTGGTGTAGGGGCAATGGAAGATTGACCCCTGCTGGTGTATGGGCCCTTTTAATCACATTAGGTATATTCAATGCTCTGATGCCAAGCTATGACGGCGAGTAGTGCCAATAGTTTGCCCTCAGAGTATTCAACTCCCTCCCATTCACTTACCCTTTCCACCTCATTGGTTCTTTTCAGCGAGGTGGAAACGCGAGTGTGCCCATTAAAACCGTGGGGCTCGCCACAAAATGCAGTGGACTTGCTGCAAACATTGAATACGGTAAGGGGGTTGGACAGTAAGGATGGCTTTTCCTCGCCGAAAATAAGCCATCTTCGCCATACAACCCCCCCCCCCTCGCCGTGGCATTGAATATACCTCTATATGTGATTGAAATCTGTGAACTAATACTGTTATTAAATACTTAATGTTAATTTTGTACTGCCAAAGAGGCAGAAATGCAGATTAATTTTTTTTTTCATCCGAGCTTATACATGGAGAAAATCTTTCTATATGTGGTCATCCCCATTGCTAGTATCAGTAAACTGATTCTTCCGTATTATTTACATTTGAATGTAATCATTTATCATGGTGGAATGCCTTCAAGATAGCAATCTGGGTTTTAGATATGTGTTTGTCTGCCAGAACCCAAAAGTATTTTTTTTTTAAAGATCAAAAAAAAAAAAAAAAAATATATATATATATATATATATATATATATATATATATATATATATATATATATATATATATATATATATATATATATATATATATATATATATATATATAAAAATATTTTTTATTTTTTTAATTAATAGAATGAATGCCCCCAACAAGAAGTTAATTTTCCACTGGCAGGACTCCAGGTTTGATAGTGTACATATTTTGGAAGCACAATATCATTAACTTAGTGTAATTTATTTTTGGATTGAGAAGGTAGTGTAGCAAGCAGAGGAATCCCGTACAGGCTGTACATAAAATGAAAACGTGGTCTTAAATATATTTATAAGTGTCCAATTGCCAAGCTAACCATTATTTTGTTTCCTCAGTGTCATCCGTCTTATTATGCAGTACTTGAAAGAGAACAGTTTGCATCGTACACTGGCAACCTTGCAAGAGGAAACCACTGTGTCTTTAAATACTGTGGATAGTATAGAGAGCTTTGTGGCGGACATTAACAGCGGTCATTGGGACACAGTACTGCAGGCTATTCAGTCACTAAAACTGCCGGACAAGACGCTAATTGACCTCTATGAGCAGGTAAAGATCTGTTGTTTACATTTTACATGACTAGATTACTTTTATTTAAAATACTGGTAGCTTTTACTGCTTTTCTGGGTGAAACTTCTTTTGATCTTCACTAATGCCAATTTATGGGAATTGAATAATTGTCATATTGTTGTAGATATATGATCACACTATACATCTACATAATGTCTGCATTCTGTTTATTACAGTAATTAAACTTAAAGGATAAAAAAAAGAATATTTGTTTTAAGTACTCTAGGCATGTCTTTCACTCCTAGACTAAAGGCCCATACACACTGATCGACTTTGAGCTGAAAGTCGCTCAAAACAGGAGGTTTGAGCGGCTTCCAGCTCAAAGCCGCCCAGTGTGTATGCCCCAGCGATGAGTGGTGCTGCGCGCTCCCCTAACATCGCTGGGAAAGCTGTTCATTTGCTGGTTATACCAGCAGATGAGCAGCTTTGAGGACGGCTTTGCATAGCGCTCCGTCCTCTCACCCTCCGTCGGCGCCAGTCAGGGGGAAAGATGCTCAGTGTGTATGCACTGAGCGGCTTTCCCCGCAGTGATGAACGCGATCATAGCTGTATGGACCTTAAGTGGTCAATTTGGTTTGCTGGGAAGGCCATAAGTAGCCTTTCTTACGGCAAGGACTGGCCAGCATCAGCATCTCAAATTGCCATCTTTGCCTGATTTCACAATAATCGTGTGCATTTTTGTACCTCCCCATAGGTGCTATGTACTGAATCTGCATGCCCCAAGGAATTTTAAGTGCGGCATATAGTCGCGCTTATTGCAACGTGGCTTGCAGCTCGTTAAATTGACCCCATAGTTTTTGTGAGAAGTCTACAGCTTATAAAAGAAGTACATAGCTGGATGGAATCTGTGCGAACATGTTTATTGCTAACTCTAAATAGTTATGATTAGAGACCACACAGAATAACACAGGCAGAAACATTGTTTTATATGTTTGTGTTTAATATATCATATACTATTTGGTCTATTTTTTTATTTTTTATTGTTACAGGTTGTATTGGAATTGATTGAGCTTCGAGAGTTGGGAGCTGCCAGATCCCTCCTGAGACAGACTGACCCAATGATCATGTTAAAACAGACCCAGCCTGAAAGATACATCCACCTTGAAAACCTCTTGGCACGATCCTATTTTGACCCTCGTGAGGTATGTTTGTTGGACACATGTTGCATGTCCATATTGTAGACCTTTACGACTGGATCCATTGGCCATGGTCATCCCTTAGGTGTTTGGGATTTTGAACATGAGCTGTCAACTAATGTAAATATTATATAGATTATGAATAGAACTGATATAGACCTCAGATGACACCTGACTTCTCCTATGAGGTTTCATGGTTTTTAAGTGTATTCCTCAGCAGCGGTTTATGACACAATGGACCTGCAGAAATATTTACATGGGATTTAGGAAGTATGTGTGCAATTTGCCTCTTTCCCAATGACTATTTGTTCATAGCACACTTGTATTTTAATAGCGTTCTATAAACAGCATAGATCACTTTTGGATACATTTAATAAACAGAATTATTGCGCTCAGTTCATGTCTGAGGGTGTAATCCTACTCCTGGAAAGGATTTGCTGTACCTTCCCTACTTTTAAAATAGAAGCCTATTGGACCCCATTAAGATGTGTTACGTGGTTACGAATGTAGGTATAGTATGTTATGAAGACCTCTCTGTGACTGAATGCTGTAAATGTGTCACACAGGCGTACCCAGATGGCAGCAGCAAAGAGAAAAGGAGAGCAGCGATCGCTCAAGCTCTAGCTGGAGAAGTGAGTGTGGTGCCGCCTTCTCGTCTCATGGCGCTGTTGGGACAGGTAATGGCATCATTTGCTTAACTCGATACCTATTCATTTTTGTAAAACTTTGCTTGTCAACAGAAATACGCATTAAAGTGTACATTTATGTGGGACATTAGTGGTATGTGCGTTATGCGTAGTCTATTAATGCCATAGCACTGCTGTCAGAGTAATTACATGCAAGGTGGCTACACATTACATCCAGTGTTCTTTTTGGCAGCTGGTTATGACAATGACAGTCTTGGGTTCCAAGTACTAATAGTACTTTTGGGGTAACCAATCCCTGTACACTGAAGGTGAACATTATTACAATTCTCACCATTTATCCCGCAAGATTATTGAGGTTGTCTGGAGGTGTATTTGTTTATTAACAGTTTTTTATATAGCGCAGCATATTCCATTGCACTTTACAATAGGAGACATTGATACAAAAAACTGGGTATTGACAGCCAGTCAAAGGTATGAGGGCCCTGCTCGCAAGCTTGTTCCCTGTATGGTGCAATCCCAGGTGCTTAGGTGCTGGTCTACCTCTGCCATTCACATTGATAGTCACTTTGACTTTAATAATTAGTCACCAACTTACTGTTTGCCAACTTCTTTTCCCTTCTCAGGCATTAAAGTGGCAGCAGCATCAGGGACTTCTGCCTCCAGGAATGACCATTGATTTGTTTCGTGGTAAAGCAGCTGTAAAAGATGTTGAGGAAGAAAAGTTCCCCACGCAGCTGAGCAGGCATATTAAGGTACATCTTGTTCTATTCTCACAATTCAATGTCCAAGGATGCTATACATAGGATCTGTAACCTGCACAATCATTTCCGTTCGGCTGACATTGAGAACTTGGGGGACCTGGCTGTAGGTGTGGGCAGAGGACAGGAAGCAAACCCCAAAACATTCCTGTTAATACAGATTTCATTTGCTTCACTTGATCGTCTCTTGTGAGACGGTTTTCCCTGTTGGGGAAGGGATTACCTCTCCTCCTCGCCTTTGTGCTAGTGGCAGTGTAAACGTGCGGAAGGTGGTGCACTTTTTCGGTGATGTGAACGGGGGCTTGCATGCAAATCCTCACCCCCCCCGACAGTGTCTGTTTCCCCTGGGGTCGAAGTCCGGTACCACAGCCAGCAGCAACAGTTGTCTTGGGACCTCATCCGGCTGATGTTTACGGGACTTGTTTCAATGGGCGAAGTGGGGTCCCAGACACGTCTGCAACATGTGTTGCAGTCCTGGAGGCTTTGTCAATTCACTGCATCTGGTCAAATCCGCCCGTGCCGGCAGCCCCCCCCCCCCCATCGAAAGCAATTTTTGTGGCTGTGGTGAGAGAAGTTAAGCAGCCTGGAACCTGCGTTCATCCACAGTATATGATTATGCCACGGGGTTGGCTTACAGCAAGCCAGGTTACAGGGCTGAGCAAAGGGTGCATGTGGGGAACATGAATGCAGTCATAATGTGCATTGTAATGGTAGCAGTGAGCTATAAGTTACAGTCTGCAAGGCATGGCAACATGGTGCAACGCAGCGTTCTTCCCTGCTTTTTAAAACTTCAGTGAGATTAGAACCGATAGGGGATAGGTTGATTTTGAATATATGTAAACCTTCTGGTGAAACTGATGCGCATAATAGAAAATAGAATAGAAAACTGCAGAACGACTGGGGTAGCGGTTCGCGAGATTACCGCGTTCAGACTTTGCTTCATACTATGTAAGTATTTAATATGATGTTTTTATATATTTATTTATTTATTATTATTATTATTTTTTATTTTTTTATTCCTCCAATAGTTTGGTCAGAAGTCCCACGTAGAATGTGCCCGCTTTTCACCCGATGGCCAGTATTTGGTGACGGGATCTGTAGATGGATTCATTGAGGTGTGGAACTTCACAACAGGGAAAATCAGAAAGGCAAGTACTAAAATTCTACTGAATTTGATCTAACATCTGCCCATATTGATGATCAGAATTTCCCTCTTTATCCCAATGCCATTGGATGCATAGCATTCAGTACCAACAGCTGAGTCATAATGTGGGCAAACTTCATCATATCAAAGGTCATCAGCTTCTAACTAGGTGTAAAGACCTACTGAAACTAATACACAAATATGTTACATAGCGGTGCTACTAATAGCATGTGAATGTGTAATGGTTTTCGTACCTTAACTTAGTTATGTATATATGTATATCTAGCTACCTCAATCAGTGTAGCTATATAATCTCTCTATATTTCTATATACAGATGTGTCCACATACATCTTGGCTTTTTTTCTCAATTTGTCACAACATGTAAAACACGGCTTAGCTGTTTTTTCAAATGTAGCAAGTAGATGGAGTCTAAAAAAATTCTGAAGCAGTAGAACTTGTATAAAGTAATAGATTAGAGAAGCAAATTTTTTGAAAAATCACAAAGCGTGACTTTTGCAGAGTCCAAGGTGTGCCATATTGTGCCATACACGGTGCAGTAAAACCAAGATGTACGTGGCCAAATCTGTATCTCTTGAGATAGAGAGATAGATATCAATAGATCTCTATCGTGCCATTTTATTAAGGCTGAATCGAATAAATGGAATTCTGAGATGGGGCATTTTAAGTTTCACACCGAAAAAAGGCTCATTATAAAGATACGCCATTTCAATTTGTTACGCCTGGCAGGGGCAGTGCTTACTTGTGCCATCGATGTTTAAGCCCTGTCTGCAGGCTGCCATCACCTCCCCTGGCGTGTTGGCACCGCTTTACCCGGTGGGTGGCAGCTTTTAAGCTCTTCTTTCTTCAGGAGCACTTGCTCACTCCTTCTCTGCCATCAGACTGCCACCACGTCCTCACGCTGGCTAACCTTGGCAATGTGAGGGGGCGGGGCAATGGCACGGTGAGCCGCCGTTGTCTCACTGTGGCCATCTTGGATATTAAAAATGGCATCAATTGCTTCTCAGAAACGTCTATGAAATATATTAGATGGCTGTGTTGAGTCCCCTTGCATTGGCTAATATTAGTCAGTGCGAGGATGTGGCAGCAGTCTGGTGGAGCAGGAGCAAGCCAGTGCTCTTTTAGAAAGAACAGTCCGGGGAAGCCCCTGAAGGGCGGTGGCTGTGCAAAAGAGCTGATGCCTTAATGGAAATGTTCCTTGCACAATTCAGATATGGTATGCCGTCAAACCCTTTGGTTAACTGCTGATTCAGCACTTTCAGAGTAATATTGTGGTCACTGACACAATGGTGGAGCTGCTTATTCACAGAATTGTGTGCTCATTAGAATACACTCATGCAGTCTATGCAAATCAATGTCTGAGCAGAGTCTATCTTTATTTTGAACCTGTGAGAGAGATATAGATATATTTATACTGTATATAGATATAATGTGTGTGTGTGTGTGTGTGTGTGTAAAATATAATATATATTGCACAATAGTAATGCTATATTTTTTAATAACAATCTTGCTATTCCTTTACCTTTTTATTGATTTGTAGGACTTGAAGTACCAGGCTCAAGATAACTTCATGATGATGGATGATGCTGTGCTATGTATGTGCTTTAGCAGGGACACTGAAATGTTAGCTACAGGGGCACAAGATGGCAAAATAAAGGTATGGATTGGATTAAGAGGGAATTTATCATTGGTAGAATTCCTCAAACATAAAGATTTAATCCTGTTCCGTCTCCCACAGGTGTGGAAAATTCAGAGCGGACAGTGCTTGAGGCGATTTGAGCGTGCACACAGTAAAGGTGTCACGTGCCTTAGTTTCTCCAAAGACAGCAGTCAAATACTCAGTGCTTCCTTTGACCAGACAATCAGGTAAGATGACCTTGTTGTTGGGTGTGCATGGCCCCAGAGTCTTTTAAAAGAAATGTCTACCTTCTTTCTCAAAATAATCACACTGAGAATAAGGATTTTTATTACATGGACTGAGTGTTTACCCCTGCATATGAATAGCTAGTTAAATAATGTTCATTGGTAAAGCATTTCTAACCAGTACTATAAAATATTATAATACGATTGTGTGACACTTTGTTCCCTCATATTAATCTTTAGTGACCTTTAGTGGTCTTCATATTGAGACATTGTGGCTTAAGTTCGCAATCACTTTGTCACCAGATGCATTTTTTTATGTGTATTGGTTTAAATGAAGATATTTCTGTTTGAGCTAGAACCTCTCCGCTTTTCATCCCATCAGCCCACAGGAGCCGCTACTGTCAGTTTTTCTTATGTGCTATCTTTAAGCTTCTGTGGCAGCTTTATGAGTATTGTTTTTTTTTCTCATTTTACTATTTTCATTTGAGCAGGTGTGCTATGTGCCTGGAAAGGGGGTATCCCAGTATCTGCTGCTTTAGCTCCACCCACTCTCACCATGCTTGAGACTGGGCATGCAGAAGTATATGGCATTAATGGCCACTGAATGTATTGTGGGAAGTAATGTTAGCTAGTGGCCACAACAAACGCCTAGGTTCTGTGCATGTGACCTAGGGGTTGTCAGATTTGGTCTTCTCTAGTGGAAGAGAATGAGGGTTGGGGTAATTTAGATCTGGAAGATTATGCAGGATGGGGGATATTTCTCCTTCATACTTCATGGCAGCCATTACATTGGGTTTATCCCCTTCTCTCTCCCAATTAGACAGGTAGTTTTTTCCCCTAGGACCCAGCTCCTCCTCTTCCTCTTGCTATATAACCGAGCACCTCCCCTTAGACCATAGTCTTTTTCCTGTCTCCTCTATCTGTAAACAGGTAGTTAGATTAGTGTAGAGACATGACTAAAAGACCTGGCAGCGAGGGGTGGCGGTGCCTTACCCTATATATGTGGTCCGAAGCCGGCGGCATGGATCTGTGCTCATGGGTTGGCGGAGCCTGTAACCCGGTATCAAGGAGGTATGGGACTCACCTAAAGCCTTTAAGTGCGGGAGCCATGGCGCAAGTATGGTGAGTCCAGAGCACGAGAGAGCGGCATCAGCATGCTCCCCCAGGCTGGCGTCTGTTCCAGGAAGCAGACGCCGGAGGGGAAGTGAAGCGAGCTCCCGGCGCGCGGTCTGCGGTGCATAGGCAGACCGCGTGCGTTCCACTGACAGGAAGCGTACGGCGCTTCCTTGCTTGGCGTCCCGTGTGAGACGCGCGGGCGGACGTGACGCATATGCGACGCGTCAGCACGCGGCCTGCGTTCCAGCGCGGGTCGCGTGCGTTCCACAGGGCGGAAGAACAGTGTATATATAGCGCCTGGCCGGTGTGACAGGCGCTGCTGCTTCTTGTCTGCGTGGTTGCTCTGTGGAGACTCGGCTGCAGTATGGAGGGAGCCTCTCCTAATGTGAATACACCGCTGCCCAGGTAAGTCCTCAGTGAGGACTGGTTATGGTACTTTGTTGCTGGTCAGTCAGTTAGTTAGTTGTCTTTTTCTTCTGTTTTAGTGTGCCTGTTGTGGCCAAAAAGAAGACAGCTAAAAAGCGATTGGATAAGATTTGCCCTGAGTGTGACAAGTCGTTTATTGGAGAGGATGTATTATGCAAATGTTGTCTTCAGAAGAAGGAATCTGCTTCAGTGTCTAGCCAGATATCAGAACTTAGGGAATGGATGGAGAAAAATTTTGTCTCTAAAAAAGAATACTCTGGCAATAAAAGGTCTAGGTCTCAGACCAGTTTGGATGTGGACGATGATGTGGGATCAATAGGGGCCGGTTCTGATGACGGCACAGGTGGTTCCACGGCCGAATCTGGAGAAATGACTGAAGACGAGCGTTTGTTTGATTTAGGTCTTGTGGAAGTGGTGTTAAAAAACTTATATAAGACCTTGATTTACAAGCAGCCGGTTAAAACGGAGTTGGACACTCTTTTTGAAGATAGGTCAAGGAAAGGCAGATGCTTTCCTGTCCACAAGGTAGTCAAAGACATACTGACAAAAGAGTGGAATAATGTGGACAAACGTGTGGGGTCCTTTAAAAGGGTTGAGAAAATGTTTCCCTTAGAAGATGAGGAGTTTCTGAAATGGAGCAATGTGCCCAAAATTGATGCATCTGTATCTGAGGTCACTACCCGCACGACTATTCCGTTAGAGGACGGTGCTTCCCTGAAGGACCCTATGGAAAAGAGGATGGAGAGTGCTCTGAAACGTTTGCATATATCTACCTCTGTGTCCATGAAGGCAGGCGTAGCCATAGCTTCTCTGTCACGAGCATTACGCATATGGTGTGCGGCACTGCAGGATGATATGCAGGATAAAACCTCCCGAGATCATATGAGCAAAAGCCTGGCTCAGATACAAATGGCCATAGATTATGTATGTGAGGCATCGCTGGACATGCTGGACTTTTCGGCCAAATCTTTGACCTCAGGAGTAGTAGCCAGAAGGGCACTCTGGCTGAAGTCATGGTCAGCGGACTCACACTCCAAAAATAAACTGGCCACACTTCCGTATGAGGGGGCTTTTCTCTTTGGAAGTAAGCTTGACCAAATGATTCAGAGGATGTCGGGGGGTAAATCGGTCAGGTTACCCCAGGACAGGAGAGGTAGATTTAATGCCTACTCCAATAGGCAATCATTTAGACAGGCCAGGTCTTACAGACCAGGTAGGCCTTTTCGTGACAAATACACATCAGGTACGTCACGAGCGTTTTTTCGCCAGTATATTAAAAAGAGAGGCGAAAGCTCTAGTACAGCCCAGACGCAGTGACGCCAGGGGCGCTATGGAGCGGATTCCAGTAGCAGGAAGACTGTTGGAATTTGCTCACGTCTGGGAGCACAATGTCTCGGACAAATGGGTCTTAGAGATAGTATCTCAAGGATACCGGTTAGAATTTCTGTTAAAGCCGAAATGGGCAAAGTTTTTAAGTTCCAATCTTCCCCTATCAGAAGCGGAAAAGGAGGTGTTGAAGTTAAGCGTGCAGGATCTGATCGACACAAAAGCAGTCGAAGAAGTTCCGTTAAAAGAAAGAGGACTGGGGTATTACTCCCGGTTGTTTGTTATAAGCAAAGCCTCAGGCGGGTTCAGAACCATCCTCGACTT
Organism: Crinia signifera; assembly: GCF_055691185.1. NCBI lineage: Eukaryota > Metazoa > Chordata > Amphibia > Anura > Myobatrachidae > Crinia > Crinia signifera. The sequence goes on from NC_139217.1 coordinate 155,223,321, forward strand.
GAGGGGTCTGAACGATCGGCTAAGAAAAAAGAAGTTTCATATGGAAACGACCAAGTCGATCTTGATGGGAATCAGGAAGGACGATTATCTGGTAGCAATCGACCTGAAGGATGCGTACTTTCATATTCCCATCTTTCCAGCCGACAGAAAGTATCTAAGGTTTGCCATAAAAGAAAGACATTTCCAGTTCACATGCCTGCCATTCGGGCTAACCTCATCACCCCGGGTCTTCACGAAGGTTCTGGTGGTATTAATAGAAAACCTAAGAAGGCAAAAAGTGATGGTGTGGGCATATCTAGACGACATCTTGATAGCAGCACAGTCCGAGGAAGAAAGTGTACGAGCAAGAGACTACACCATCGAGTTTCTTCAAAGGCACGGTTGGATGATCAACTGGGAAAAAAGTCGTCTCACTCCGTCAAGAAAGATTCAATTCCTAGGCACCATGGTAGACACCGTCTCTTTCCAAATAGCGCTCTCAGAGAAAAGGTGCGAAAAAGTCCAGCAGCTGATTTCTCTTATTCACAGCGAACCCCGCGTGCCCTTAAAAACGGCAATGAGTTTGCTCGGGATGATGGCTTCAGCAGTAGAAGTTACGCCTTGGGCAAGATGGAGAATGAGGCCACTGCAATGGTTTCTCCTGAGGTTCTCACGAGATCATACGCCACTAGATCAAGCAATAAGGATCCCAAACGCAGTAAAGGTCTCCTTGAATTGGTGGAGCTACGATCTGTTAAGAGAAAGAAGATGGTCCCTACAAAGTCCGTCATTCGTAGTAATAACTACAGATGCCAGCGCCTCAGGCTGGGGGGCGCATGGGGTAGGAAGATCGTGCCAAGGAAGGTGGTCAATGCAAGAAAAAAACTGGTCCTCGAACCACAGAGAGTTGAGGGCAGTGTGGCAAGCGATAAAATTCTTCGCGGACGACATAAAGGGGTCACATGTGCGGGTGTTCTCAGACAATGTCACGACAGTCTCTTACATCAACCGTCAAGGAGGCACAAGAAGTCGGGTGTTGTTGGAGGAAGTAGAGAATATAATGTCTTGGGCCGAAGTAAATCTGCTGTCTATTACAGCCTTACACATTCCAGGAGAAGAAAATCAAGCAGCAGACTTCTTGAGTCGCAATACATTAATTCCAGGCGAATGGGAACTAAAGCAGTCAGTCTTCCAGCTCATAGTGGAAAACTTCGGCATGCCAGAGATCGACCTAATGGCAACATCGGTCAACAAGAAGGTTCCTTGGTTCTTCTCACGATACCCAGCACGCGGGTCGTGCGGAGTCGACGCCCTATCTCAGGAGTGGAGCTATTCCCTAGCCTATGTGTTCCCACCATTTTCTCTCATCCACAGAGTGTTATGGAAGATCAGATCGGAGAGATGTCAGGTGCTGATAGTTCTTCCATATTGGGCCAGAAGGGCTTGGTTTCCGATGCTAGAGAGCATGGCGGTAGCCGGACCTCTGTTTCTGCCAGTGTCATCAGACCTTCTGTCTCAGGGGCCAATCAGATGCGAAGATCCGCAGAACTTGTCGTTGACGGCGTGGAAATTGAGAGGCAGCAACTAAGGGAGAAGCACCTATCCCCAGAAGTGATAGAGATACTGCTCCAGGCGAGAAAAAAGGTTTCGTCGGCTATCTATTACAGAGTCTGGAGGATATTTGCTAATTGGTCTAAAGGCAAATTTCAGTTTCCAAATGCATCCATCTCTCATGTGCTACAGTTTCTGTGTGACGGTTTCAACAAAGGGTTAGCAGTTTCTACCCTAAAAGTGCACGTCTCGGCATTAAGTGTGCTATTAGACCAAAAGCTGGCAGATCATACTTTAGTAAAAAGGTTCTGTCAGGCCATCAAGAGGATCCTACCTAGAGTCCGTTCTTTGGTTCCTCAATGGGATCTTAACTTGGTGCTAAATGGGCTTATGGAGGCTCCATTCGAGCCGTTGGACAGAACAAGCCTTAAGTTTTTGACATGGAAAGTGGTGTTTCTGGTAGCAATCACTTCCGCCAGAAGGGTTAGTGAGCTCCAGGCGCTGTGCATTCAGGAGCAATATCTGAAGATATTCCCGGATAAAGTAGTCCTGAGGACTAAGAATTCTTTTTTGCCAAAAGTGGTGTCATTTTTTCATTTAAATCAGGAAATTATTTTACCTTGTTTTTTTCCCAATCCTTCAAATAAAAAAGAAGAGAATTTGCATTCATTAGATGTGGTCAGAGCCATTAAAATTTATTTGGATAGGTCTGCTTCATTCAGGCAAACAGAGAATTTGTTTGTGATTCCGCAAGGTGCGAAGAAGGGATTCGTTCCAGCGAAACAGACAATTTCACGATGGCTTAAAGAAGTAATTTCCTTTACCTACAAGAAAGTAGGACGTCCAGTCCCGGAGGGTATCAAGGCACACTCGACACGGGCAATGGCGGTTTCTTGGGCGAGAGAGGCGAACGTATCGGCCAGTGAGATATGTCAAGCTGCTACTTGGAAATCTCTGCATACGTTCTCCAAGCATTATGCCCTGGATGTGGCAGGAGCACGTTTCGGAAGTGAGGTCCTAAGACAAGCGCTAGCTTGAGGTATTGTATATCCCGCCCTACTGCTTTGGTACATCCCAATGTAATGGCTGCCATGAAGTATGAAGGAGAAAGCAAGGATTATACTCACGATAATACCTTTTCTTCGGAATACTTCATGGCAGCCCATATTTTTTTAGCCCTCCCTGTTTCTGTTTTTTCCCTAGGATCGGGTCGGAGACATTCAAAAGACTATGGTCTAAGGGGAGGTGCTCGGTTATATAGCAAGAGGAAGAGGAGGAGCTGGGTCCTAGGGGAAAAAACTACCTGTCTAATTGGGAGAGAGAAGGGGATAAACCCAATGTAATGGCTGCCATGAAGTATTCCGAAGAAAAGGTATTATCGTGAGTATAATCCTTGCTTTTTCCTAGTCCTGACCGATAGCCAGTTATTTTCCTCCTGACTGATTCTTGGAAAAATGTTACCAAAATACCTCCATTGCCATTGCTGAGGCACTGTCCTTAAAGAGAGGGATCAGAAGAGCTGGAGTGTGGGAAAGTATATTTTCATTATTACAGCAGCTTTCCTTAGACTGGTCTTGGACCAATTAGGCAACAGGAGGATGTACATAAGTTAGTTTTCCACATCCTGAAAGAATACCTTCCCTTCAGTTTATGGATGCAAAACGAAAAGCATCAGTGGTTTTGTTCTTTTGAGCTACCCTTCAGGTATTTTTTCTGCGATTCCCAAATGGATCACCAATGAGGAAAACTCCATGAAATTCCTCAGCCCCAGTTATGAGGGGGGGGGGGGTTGCTCCTCTCCTCTCCCCATCCTACAGTCCCCTCTTCAGTCTCTGAGCATGTGCAATCAGCTGCTAAATTTTTAGACATCCAGTAGACAGCCTTACTCTGGAGGGTACCCCACACCATCTGCAGGGCCAATGGATCCAGCAGGTACATAGTTATGAGAGAGCATCCCCCCAAAGTGCCTGGGGCGGGAGCAGCAGATCCCATTGCAGAACATCTGCCACCACAGCCCAGAGGAAGCTTGACATGGAAATGGGCAGAGTTACCAAGGACCTACCCTACTAAGCTGTGAGTGGCATGGCGAGGGGAGGGTGCCAGACTTCAGTATGTTTTTGGTGGGTGAACTGCCTCAGATGGCACAAACGAGATTCAACTGTATTAATGCTTAGAGAACAAAACCTATTTATGTGATTATGCCAAATTAAGTTGATATATTTTGCAACTTTGTTACAGAATCCATGGCCTAAAATCTGGTAAAACTCTGAAAGAGTTCAGGGGACATTCGTCATTCGTGAATGAGGCAACTTTCACACAGGATGGTCACTACATTATTAGTGCCTCATCTGATGGCACAGTTAAGGTATGGAAATCATTGTGGTACATGTGCCATTCTTCAGGCATATCCTTGCCCATTTCATTGCAGATTAATACTGTGGTTACTTACGGGGGCTAATTGTAGGCCTGGCAGGTGCTGGTCCTTAGTTTATGTGTGTTTGTTACAATTGATATTTAATCGATACTGTGTTTATGTTGATTGCTGCCTAAATATCTTGTGGTTGTAATGATAAATTCTGCCTTTATTCTTCATAACTACATTTAGTATGTTTTCTTTATTTGCTGCTGAGCTGTGTATAGCGCTTGTGCCTGACAATGGTAATGCTGTACAGATATCTCCCACCATAACCCATATACAAAGCCAGGGGGTTATTTGCCTTTGCAGCATCTGCTTGGCACTATGCTCTAAGCCCATAAGTCATTTACATTATTGGATTTCCCAAGGTGTATTCCATTTAGTGTGTAGTTAGTGGAGTTCTTACTACTGCTTTGGTGCATGAGATCAGTTATTTATGATAACGTGGCCACCATGTCACCGCCCAGTTTAGTTTCCTGACCCGCATTAACAACTGTCCATAGGGCCTAATTCAGAGTTCTATGATAAGGTGATGTTTGTGTGCATTTGCACTGAACGTGTATGAAGGTGCTTTTGTGAGTCTGCCTGCAGTGGGGTGGTCATTGCAGAGTGATAGGAAGTGATCATTTAGGAGAGTTAATGGATAGTGGTGGCAAAAACCCTGGTGTGTTATGGATGTTTGTTGGGGCAAGTATATGCTGGTAGCTGTGATCATGTGTACAGAGAAATATATGGTGCCTACATTGCTGCTGCTACTGCCAGACTGCAAAGCCATAGACCTAGCCAAGCAATAGATAGTACCCACCATTGTGTGTAGTCTGCGAATGGGCTTGTAATAGTGAATGAGTTGCGATAATTTTGACGGGCATCTTTCATTCCTGGGCAACAGCTTCACTTGCTAACATTAGCAATTCCGTAGCCTAGAACATTGCAATTACATAATTGTACAACTCTGGATACGGCCTGCAGTTCTGTGTCATCCCCAATTATGGGTGCCTTACTTCCTAGGTAGGCCAATAGTGATAAGGGCAATGCCCCTATTGACTTTATACAGTATCTCACCAATAATGTCAATCCCTTCTGAATATTTTACTTCTAGAACTACCCATTTTCTGGCTTCCACCCATGTACATAGGTTTTAAAGGCCTAGTACTGTCAGGCGTTTTTAAGGGATTTGGCAAACACACACAGTATGGTTTTATACATTACATCCATGATTCCCAGTTTGTGTGCCATGGTACCCACAGGTGCCTATGGACACTTGCCAGGACGGCCAATTCAATTAGCTATTTATGGTCAATGTCCTGGTAGCTGTCAGTCATAAAATATATGGACAAACCTAAGCAAAGCCTGTCCCTCACCATGTAATTGAATCTAAGGACTACATATAAATAACATTTTCTTTTTTACATTTCTCAAAAAAGGGGGGCCATCATTCAAAAAAGTTTGGGAACCACTGTATTACATTATTAGGATACGAACACCCAGCTAACCTCCTGTAAAAAATTACACTTCTTAAATTAAAACTAATTAAACTTATGTGTAAACAGTGTTTTAAAAATCTACACTGAAACTACAAAACATTGTAGTGGTGTGCATAGGCCATTGCCACGCAGCTTAGTAAAGCATTTACCATGACCACATGTAATAACACTTGTTTTATTTTATCCGTTTATAAAATAACAAGGTTTGGAATATGAAGACCACAGAGTGTGCCAATACATTCAAATCACTTGGCAGCTCCGCTGGCACGGACATCACAGTCAATAGTGTTGTTCTCCTGCCGAAGAATCCAGAGCACTTTGTTGTGTGTAACCGATCAAACACCGTTGTCATCATGAACATGCAAGGACAGGTAACCCCATTTCCCACACCGTGTCTTCTGTATTCAGGCCCTGATTCTGGTTCACTTGCAAAAGCAAATTCTCTCTCTAATGGACAAAACCATGTGCAGGTGGGGCAGATGTAACATGTACAAAGGTACCCAGAGACTTTGGTAGTCGGTGATGCAATAATTTTTTTTTTCTTGCTTAATTATCATTGGATGTCCTACTCTGCCCCACAATTGCCGATAGTATACTTCTAAATTTTACAGCACATAATCACTGGTATAGGGGGTAAAAACATTTCATGAAGAATCCATTTTTCCAAAAAGACATACAAATATTTGAATCTGTGCATTACATTAATACACCAAGTTCACTGGCGTACTTATTATTTTTTTTCTGCCAAAAATGTTGGCAGCTCCCCCCCCCCCCCCTCCCCCCCAAAAAAAAGTCAGTTAGCGCTCTGTTCTCCGACCCCCCCTCCCCCTTCACCTTACCCCTCCCCCTTCGCCTTACCCCTCCTGCGTCCGCTGCTGGTCTTGTCTGTCTGTGGTCCCGTTCCGGGCGGCTCTCCTGGACTCAGAGCCAGGAGAGCTGGGATGGGACCGCACTGATGCGGCAGCGTGAGGTCACGGCAGGTGGCAGCGGGTAATAATATCCCCACAGACCCCCGGCACCCACACTTTCTAAGCGCCTCCCCGACACTGCGTGGTCTGCGGGGCTATTGTTACGCCACTGACCAAGTTGATCATGAAAGCTCAGTTTTGTTATTAGATAATGGCAAACACGTGTATGCACAGGAATCCAGCGAGAGTACATTTTCCCAGCTGCCAGTTTTATTTTCTCGTTTAATTTACAGATATGGTATACTGTATACAGTACAGCTGAATGGAGTAATTTGATCTTTTTCTCGCCATCAGATTGTAAGAAGCTTCAGCTCTGGTAAGAGAGAAGGTGGAGACTTTGTGTGCTGTACCTTATCACCCAGGGGAGAGTGGATCTACTGCGTTGGAGAAGATTTTGTGCTTTACTGTTTCAGCACAGTTACTGGCAAGCTGGAGCGAACCTTAACTGTGAGTGATGACCAGTTTCTTTCATACCTTATGCCATGCTTTGTACTTGTCTCTATCCTAATTAAATATTACCTTCTCTGAATTTTTCTAATACTCATGTGTTAGTAGATATGTAGTGTTTTCTTGGCCATGTCATAAACTGTTTAAAATGTAGGTCTTGCTACTACACCTCTGTTAAGTTTTATGGGTTTCTTAGCTGCCTACTTTTCTGCATCCTGCAGCAGGGTAACATGTCTGCTTATCTGCTGGTCCCTAGAGTACAGGAAACAAGACTGTAGCACTGCAGGGATAAAGCCCCATACACACTACAATGATCCCCACCGACACTGATGTTGCCACACAAGGGGGCCAACAGCTGGGGGGGGGGGGGGGTTAACGATGACCTCCCCCATCTGAACATGCTTGGATGCGCGAGAGGGCACCATATTGTTCAGCAAGCCCTTTCTGAACAATATTGATGCCAGTGTCGTCTATTGTGTATGGGCATGAAGGCAGTATGATAGCTGGATGTGGCTGCCTATACTGCGGCCTTATCAGAGTAGTACTGCAGCCTGGCTACCAAAGCAGCACTGTCCTAGCTGGTGATTGCTTTGTGCAGTAATGCACAGTAGGGATTGTTTGAGTAACTACTACAGAGGAGGAGAACAGTTTGGGAGATTAAGCTACTTCCAAGGGACAATAGGCAAATAAGTTGTTTAAAACCTGATGTTGCCCTGTAGTTTTACATTGTCCTTTTTCATAAAGTAAATCATAGGTCTTCAAACTGTGGCCCTTCAGATGTTGTGAAACTACAAATCCCAGCATGCATTGCCACAGTTTTGCTATAAGGGAGTGTTAAAACTGTGGCAAGGCATGCTGGGATTTGTAGTTTCACAACATCTGGAGGGCCACAGTTTGAAGACCCATGCTTGAGTAAATTGTCATGTGACCAAGTTTATATCTTACATTAGCTGCAAGCATCTGTACTTGGAGATAATTAAAATCTAAACTGTTTCCATGTATTCCGTTCAGTTCCTAAGCTCTAGTAAAACTCATACTATGTCTATTCATCCAGGTACATGAAAAAGATGTTATTGGCATTGCCCATCACCCGCATCAGAATCTGATTGGCACCTACAGTGAAGATGGCCTTCTGAAGCTTTGGAAACCTTAGCAGAAAAATACATCTCCCCTCCCCTTTTTTTACAGCAGTGGGAACATGTGTTGATGAGTGTACTATGAATAAATTGTTTGTTTTGTTTGTCCATATATTAGTTATTTTATGTCTACTTTTACATGAAAACAATATTCCACTGCAGTTATTTTACAGTTATTTTAGTTAAATCTTAAATAAATGAATGCCACCCAAGACTGATCGAGACAGTTTGTTCCAGGCATGAGCTTTCCTTATAAACTGAACTTTCACAGGATCTATATTTTGAGTGACATAGTTCAAAGTCTGCAGAATTACACAAACCCCCCAAATATTTAAATCTATGGGGGAATTTACGAAGATGGGAGTTCTAGTTCAGATGGGAAATTGCTATGGACAACCAATCAGATACTATATATTATCTTCTAGAAGGTGCTAAATAAGTCGATTTTGATTGGTTGCCCATAGCAACATCCCATGTGAAAAAGAACTCCCATCTTAGTAAATAGTAAATTTCCCCCTAAGAGTCTATTGCAAAGGGCTTATAGTAGGTAATAGGCCTGAAATGGGGGAATAATTTATGAGCAATCTGGAAAAAAGACACCAGAATCATTTACAATATATAGTAGTGACACCAAGGAGCCAGTGGAAGCGTCTAGGAAGAGAGGCATGTTATCCGCATATACTGTAGTCCCACAACATCCTCAGGGAGAAATTTTATTGATGTGTATTCTACTTCACATGGGATGTTGCTATCGGCAACCAATCAGAATCAACTTATTTATTTAGCACCCTCTAGAACAGGGATGGGCAACCAACGGCCCTCCAGATGTTAATGAACTAAACATCCCAGCATGCCTTGCATCAGTTTCACCTTGGCCAAATGGCAAAACTAAGGCAAGGCATGCTGGGATGTGTAGTTCATCAACATCTGGAGGGCAGCTTGTTGCCCACCTCTACTCTAGAAGATAGTAGACAGGATCTGACTGGTTGCCCATAGCAACATCACATGTGAAGTAGAATACACATCTTAGTAAATTTCCCCCTCAGTGTCTCCAATTCTAATACAGCAAACATCAGGGACAGAGTGTACCCTGCAAGCCTATTGGATTCCTACAGCTAATGGAATAAGTCACAAATATGACCATTAACAGACACATGAATTACTGGGGAGGAATACAACAAGCAAAATAAATAATCCCATCTATGCAATTCTATCCCTTAGCTCAGTGGTTCCCAAACTGTGCGCCTAGGCTCCCTGGGGTGCCTCGGGACACATGCAGGGGTGCCCCAGGACCAATTCAATTTATTTATGGTTAATTATTTATGGGCAAAACCAGTGCTGGAGGCTGCCAATCATAAAATGTGTACAAACAGAATTAAATCCTGCCCATTAGAACATAACTGACCCATATAAACCCAATCTAATTCATTGTTTTTGGGCCTAGGGGTGCCGCGAAAAAATTCTGATAGGCTAGGGTGCCGTGATTCAAAAAAGTTTGGGAACCCCTGCCTTAGCTGCATCCATATCCACCACACGGCCTCTGATCTTACCAAATCACTTTGCATATGACTGGACAACCTGCGTATTTCACTGAGTGGAAAACATTATTTGTGACACAAGATATTCCTTACTGCTGGTCAGACTTTGCAACTTGCCAGACACCCTCCATTATTTGCTTGAAACCCTATACGCAGTCAGGTTACCTGATCCTTCTGAATAATATTATTTTTACATTCCCGAGGTTCCTCATCTCCTGAAGCACAATGTATTCGCACAGTAAACTGCTACTGGGTACTCTATGCATTTGGCAGTGTGCTAGATGCCACCATCTCTCTTCGTGCCCATCCTACTGCTGAAGGTCTGCTTTCTTGTTGACTTTAGATTCCTGTTTAGTGTGCTTTGTATAGGAAAATGGAGTCCTTTGTTCAACAAATCCTGTGAGCGGTTTTTTTGTCTCTACTACCAACAGGCTTTGTAAAAAGATTGATGAAATTCAGTCTGGTACCATGTCTTCCACCTGCACCCCTGGGCGGTGTACAGAAGTTGCTGAGGGTGGCCTGCCTATATCTATTACACCTGCAGCTCTTACTACCACTGTAGCGGTTCATAAACTGGAAGGGTATGGCTCATTGGATAAACAGACATTAGGCCTACAAGCATTAGGTTGACATGCATGAAGGTCAACATGGGTTAGATTGACAGGTACATTAGGAAGGTTGACAGTCAAAACGTCAACATGGGGTTTTATTTTTTTGGTCCCACATGTCGACACAGTTGACATGGGCACTAAAAAAAGTGCACCGCATGGCTCGCTTTGCACACAATTTTACTCTCCCACCATGCCCTAGTGAGTACCACCTGTCGGCACAAAAAAAAGGTGAAGAGCCCCGTGTCAACCTTCCCCATGTGGACCGAATGCTTGTGTTGATCTAATGTCCAGGCATGTTGACAGTCAGTCGTCGACTTAGTGACCATATGCCATCTGGACATGTACTTTTCCATGGTCCTGCCTAAATTTGAGTCTATCTGCTGTTCTGTACCTGAATGCTTTGCTGATGATGCAATCTGTCTAAAGATCCCTCTTCTACTACTGAGGGAACTGATAACATCCTGGTCTGTAATGTTGCAATGTTTTCCGTTTTCTCCTCGATTGACTGGGGATGAGATTACTGAGGTAACTTTGCATTCTTGAGGGAGCGAGAGCTGGCAAGATTAGTGTATCATGTGCTATTAGAATTTTGGATGCCTTCCCTGGGTTCTTTTTTGTGTTACTTTTCTTATTACCGTGCATTTATGTATATTGTTTTCTTTGCTATATTTGTTTTATTCTCTATTGTGTTGGTCATTCTGCTGCCACCATATTTGTGTTATAAAGTTCAGTCCTCTTATACGGCCTACACACATGCCGATATTAAGGCATTTTCTAAGCGATTTTGCTTAGTTTGGCAAAGTCGCTTAGCAAATGCCCTCACATCGGTGTATGTGTGAGGGCTATATCGGCAGCAGTGCGCGTCTTTATCGCTGGCCGAGATTGATGGACAGTGTCCATCAATCTCGGCATCGGCAGGGTTCTTCCACCGGAGAACACTGGCGCTGTCTGCTCGCTTAGCACACAGAGCTGACAGCTCGCTCTGTGTGGGGGCTGTCAGCTGTGTGCTATGTGATAGCGGCGCAGCACAGCCCGACCTAGCATAGCTAGGTAGCCCTGCACACATCGCTATGTGTGTAGGGCCCTTAATGCTGTGTTGAGTTAACTTGGCTTTTCCAAGAGATTGAGAGCTGGCCGGATTAAAGTTTTATGTTTTATTATACTTTAAGATGCCTTTTTCTGACTGCCTTCATCTTTTGTTATCCTTACTGCTGGGCATTTACATATTCTGTTTTCTTTATCATCCATCTATCTATAGAGAGCAAGAGAGTGTGTTAGATAGCACGTATCGATATATATCTGGATATTTAAACTCTGTAGATCTTGTTCAATATCACTTCCAAATATATTGTAAACGCGCATGTGTTAGATTTGTAGACAGTAAGGGTTAAATTTTGTAGGATGAGAGATTTGGTAAGAAAATCTCCAGGCAATCATTTACACTGCAAAACCAGTTTGATTTTGAAGTGTAAATGATTGCTGTTTAAAAAAACCCTGGAGATTTGTTACCAAATCTGTCATCCAATTACATTTCCCCCTTAATATGTGTGCTGTCTGCTATTATATGACCATATACATGCTAACAAATATGTATGAGCAGAGGGAGTCTCATTTGGTATTCACTATATCTGTGTGGGTATATTGCCTTCTTTGCAGTTAATTGAGCCACTCATGTATTGCTTTCTTTTTTTTTTTAATAAAGTTTTTATTTTATTTGTTTTTCATTTTGCACCCAGTGCCTGATAAAAACGGTAAACCTTGTACAGGTATAAATAAGATACATTTTCACAATCCATATACAACATTTTTCATCAAAAAACCAGTATCTCCCTACTTTAATTCTAAACAATTCCACTACTTATACTACCTTTCAACATTGTTTACCGACCCCCCCCTCCCGCCATCCCCCCCCCCCCCCCCAAGTGGATTAGTCCCGACCTATCGTTCTTCTCTCTATCTTTGTGTTTTCTACTCTGTCTCTTGTGCTCACTATTATTTGTTGTGCGGCATTCCTTCTCCTAAGTGCTCTTGGTTTTTTATCTATACGTGATTCATTTATTTGTGTGTAAGGGAGAGCAGTCTCATATACTTCTTTTCTTTTTTAATTATATCTACTCTCTATTTTATCTACAGGGTGTGTGTGCCTTTACTAATTTTCTGTGTGCTTCTCTCTCTAATTTATTTCCCTTTCATACAGGTCCCTCTTCTATCCCTACTTTACTGGGGATTTCATGGGGCCTTACACTTCGTGCCTCTCTTGCTATATACGTGACTCTTTTGTGCTTTTAAGTGCTACCTCCAATCTTATAGTACTTTGAGGTCACCCACCTATCCCATATTAGGTGAAATTTTCTTATATTGTTCCGTTTGGAGTACATATATCTTTCATGATTTATTATTTTGTTTACTAGGTTCACCCACTGTTTAAAACTCGGGCTCTCCTTTGCCATCCATCTTTGGGCTATTAACACTTTCACTACCGTCATTAGTTTTTCAACAAAAACCTGATCATCTTTACTTATTCTATATTGGGGTATTATATTCAGTAGGCCAATTTTCCCATTTATTTCAAAGTTCGTCACCCCCAGTTGTTGTACCACTTGTCCCACCTTCCCCCATAATTGTTGAACCCTGGGGCATAACCATATCATATGTATAAATGTACCGGTTGCACCCCTGCACTTCGGGCACACATCACTTTTATTTACATCGTACTGTTTTAATTTAACCGGGGTCACATATACCCTATACAGTATAAACAATTGTATTTGTTGATACCTTATAGATGCCGTTGCCCTGGATGGTGCTGACAGCGCTCTAGACCATTCTTCTTCCGATAGCTCCCCTATATCTAGCCCCCAGTCCTGTTTACTTTTTTCTACTTGACTATTCTCCAGTTGGTTTATTAATACCTTGTATATTGTTGATACCCTTACTTCTCTTTCTTTACCCAGTAATTGTTTAAGTGGGGAGTCCTGTATGTTAATTTCCTCCTTCCCATATGTCACATTTAGGCTATGTCTTAGCTGGAGGTATCGAAAGAAGAATTTGTTGTCTACCTGGTATTCTGCTGTGAGTTGTTCAAATGATTTAATAATTCCCCGTTCGTACATCTGCCCTATATTTGTTATACCAAATTTTCCCCAGCATGCCCTAATCTCGGTATTTCTTAAACCATCTTCCCTCCTATTTTTACATGCCCAAATTGGGATTTCCGGATCCACGCCCTTGTAGTCCATTAATTTATTGCCAAAGTCCCAGCACTTCTTAGCTTGTTTTATCAGGGGGGTTTTAAACCTACTACCTCCTGGTTCTAGTAGAATTTGTTTGGGGGTATACCCTTTCTTTTCTTGGTCCACCATACTTTTAATATTCTCCTCACAGTCCTCCTTTATCCATCCCCTTATTTGCCATAGCTGTGCGGCCATATAGTATAATTTGAAATGGGGAAGTCCCAATCCACCTTGTCTCTTACTCCTTATTAGGGTCCCCACTCCTATCCTAGCCCTCTTTCTACCCCATATAAATGAGGATGTAATACTATCCATGGTTTTAAACACCCGGTTGGGTATATATACGGGGGACTGTAGTAAGATATACAAAATCTTGGGGAGGACAACCATCTTAATCAGGTTTACTCTTCCTGTTATAGTTAATGGCAATTTTCCCCAGGATATTGTCTTACTTTGGTACCATTTTATCCACGGTTCCAGATTCAATTTCTCGAATTCCACTGGCTTATTTGAAACATAAATCCCCAAATATTTCATACTATCCCGCCATTTTACTGTTGTTGGCTCTTCTCTATCGCCTGGGCTCTCCCCCCTATGGGGTATAATGTTTGATTTGGACCAATTTATTTTTATGCCTGATGGTTTCCCGAATTGTTCTAACTTTCTCAGGACTATTGGGATTTCAATTTGGTAATTCGCCTGTCTTGTCCCTCTTTTTAAGTCAAATACTTCTGTAGTATACCCATTGGCCTGAACCCTTGCTCTAGGGGCTTGATATAGTAATTTTATGCAATCTATGAATTTGCTCCCTATGCCAAATTTTTTAAGGACCTGCCATAAGTATTCCCACTCCAAGCTATCATACGCTTTGGCTGCGTCCAGAGATAGAATAGCCGCTCTCTCCCCCTGCTGTTGTTCAGATTGAACGTTTACCTGGAACCGCCTGATGTTAAGTGCTGTACTACTGTTTTTCCGAAACCCAGTTTGGTCCCTATGGATAATACTCTGGGATACTTTTTCTAGCCTATTTGCGAGTATTCGGGCCAGGATTTTGGCATCCGTATTCATAAGCGATATTGGCCTATATGAGTCTGGCATGCTGGGGTCCTTACCCTCCTTCGGGATTACCACTATAATTGCCTCATTCATTGAGTCAGGAAGTCTCCCTTCCTGTATGCTCCTATTAAAGGTTTCTGTCAGACTAGGGGCAATCATGTCAATGAATTTTTTATACAATTCGAGTGGTAATCCATCACCTCCTGGTGCTTTTCCATTTGGGGACGCTTTTATAACTTGCTTTACTTCTTCCAGTTCTATACATGTTTCCAAACTATCTTTTTGTGCTTTCGTTAATGTTGGCTAGGGAGGCCAATCCCGGGGCATTTTTTCAATCCCGGGTTTCGGGATTGAAAAATGCTCAATCCCGGGATCCCGGGAATCCCGGGATTGGCCTCCCTAATAAAAAAAAAAATGACCCGCCCCCCAAATATCAATATAAATCCCCTCTTATTCGCCCCCCGCCAGCCCGCCCGCCACTCTTCCCCTGCCCTGCACTGTCACTTACAGAGGTATGGTGACAGGCAGCAGCAGGAGCGATGTCCGTCCATCCGTCTCCATCCATGCAGCGGCGGGGCGGGCAGGCGGCTGAGCCGAAGACACTGACAGGCATGGCGGTGGACGGGCTGCGCAGCGTGGCGTGATGTCAGGGGTCACGCTGCGCAGCCTGGGCGCCGTCATCATGACACTGACCAATCAGCCACCGGAGGGTACACAGCAGACAGCCGGGCAGCATCTGAGCCATTCTAAAGTGCTCAGCGCTGCCCGGCTTTGGAGAAAAAAGTACATTTAGCACTGGGATACTAATCCCGAAATCCCGGGATTGAAAGCTTCAATCCCGGGATTGAAATCCCGCCGATTTTAGGCCTAAATCCCGGGATCCCGCCGATCCCGATCCCGGGATTGGCCTCACTAATGTTGGCATATCAATATCCTTCAAATATTCATTTATTTCTGTATTTTCACTACCTAATGTGGATGCATATAGGTTTTTAAAGTATTGTAAAAATACCTGTGCAATCTCTGGCGTTGTCCCCATCATTTTTCCCTGTTCGTCTTTTATTTGTAGTATGTTATGTGATGCTCTATCCCCTCTGGCTAGGTTTGCAAGAAAACTGCCCGGTCTATCATATAATATGTACTTGTTGTGAGACATAAATTCTTCTTGTCTAATGGCCCTTTTCTGCAACTCATCCACCCATGCTTCATTACTTTTTAGCCACTCTTCTCTAGTTTGTTCAGTCCTATCTTGCCAATACTTCATTTCTAAGTTCTTATTTTCTCGTTCTAGCTCCACCTTTTTCTTTCTGGAATACATTTTTATTTGGGCGATTCTTTTAATTAACAACCCCCTGATGTTTGCTTTTCCCGCGTCCCACACCACATTCTGCGGGGCAGACCCCCTGTTTTTGCTGAAATACATCTCCCACTCGTTTTGTACATCTAGGCCATCCCCCATCTGTTCCAGCCATGATGGGTGGCACTTCCACATTCTACATCCCTTCTCTGCTTCCTCTTTGATGTTAACCATTATAGGGGCATGGTCTGAAATTCCTCTTGGGAGATACTCTACCCCTTCCACTTGCGATACTAGCTTTTCATCCATTAGTGCCATGTCTATTCGTGACAGAGAATGGTAGGAATGGGAGTAACACGAATAGGTTTGCATCCCCGGATGGGTTTCCCTCCACCAGTCCTTCCATCCTATGTCACGAACAAATTTATCAAATCCTCTGTTTCCCACTATTTTAGTACTCCCACCTCTGGACCATCTGTCTATCATGGGGTCAAGAACGTTGTTGAAGTCACCCATACACAGCACTGCCATTCCATTAGATCCGGCGACGAACTCAACCGCCTTTTGCAAGATCTCATACTGGAAGGGAGGGGGGATGTACACCGCCATCAGAACTACCTGGATGTTTTGTATTTGACATTGCAGAAAGATGTACTATCGTCTATTTCCTGTCGGTTACAAGTAAATGTTAAGTTCTTATGTATCAGGATTGACACCCCTCTGGATGAGTTTGTAAAACTAGTATGGAACATTTGCCCAACCCACGCCCGTTTCAGGGCATTCACTCTCTCCCCTACCAAATGGGTTTCCCCCAAACATACCACCTGTGCCCCATAGTGCTTTATTTGATTCATTACGGTGGCCCTTTTTATTTTTTCATTTAGACCACGTGTGTTCCAATATAATATTTTTACCATGTGATTATTTATTTAATTTTACTCTGAGCACTCACTTCCTCCTTTCTACACAGATTAAGTCCCCCTACCATTTTGGACGGTATCCACTTGTTCCCATCCCTCCCCCTCCCTGTATACCACCCCCATTGCAGCATACCTTGTTCCCCTAAAATTAAGTTACCCCCCTATTCCCTTCACCTTACTAACCCACTATTCTTTCCCCTCCTTTTCTAGGGGCGATAAGACAACAAAGCCAAAAAAAAGACTTTGTAAAGATCACCTCTCGCATGTGATCTCCCTGACATATTCATACATTTATATATTTTTTTTTTTTTTTTTTTTTTTTTTTACCACGTGCATTACATTTTGTATAAAGAAGAAAAAAAAAAAAAAAAAAAAGAAAGGGGGGGGGGGGGGTGGAGGACCACCACCCAACCCCGTCTCTCCGCACTCACCACCCAGTTCTTACTACAGATTGCTTAACCACTTCCTTACAATCCTTAATTACTTATGCTATACTTAGGTATGGAATTAGTGCCTGGGAGAGGGTGAGAGAGGAGAGAAAAAAAAAAAAAAATATATATATATTTTATAGTTCAGCGGTATTCTTCATTCTGAGGGCTGCGCCTTCATGTCCCTGGGTCTCTATATCCGTCTAACCATACAGATGCTTCTTCGGGGTTAGTGAAGAACCTTGTTTGTCCATTAGCAACAATTCTTAATTTAGCTGGGAACATCATCGAGTACTGTAGATTTTTCTCCCTTAACCTTCTTTTCACGTTGACATACTTCAGTCTCTCTTTTTGAACTTCCCTGGCATAATCTGGGAAGATCATTATATTTACACCATCGATCATCATTTGATTCTGGCTTCTGGAAGCTCGTATTATGGTGTCCCGGTCCCTAAAATTTAGAATTTTAGCTATCATAGTTCTTGGTGGGGTACCTGGGGCCTGGGGTCTGGCTGGTATTCTGTGGGCTCTCTCAACACTAAATTGTGTTGTCAGTGACTCCTTTCCGACCTGAGTCACTAACCATTTTTCCAACCATTTTTCGGGGTACTCGCCCTCTGTCTTTTCGGGTACACCTATTAGCCTGATGTTATTTCGGCGAAGGCGCCCTTCCATTTCTGCCAGCTGGTTTTTGACATTTGTGACAGCTTCGGTTAGATCTTTAACTTGTTTTGCCATTGGTACTTGCTTATCCTCTATTCGCGAGATTCTAGTCTCCGCTTCTGTAACCCGTTCTTGTATTTTCTCAACTGCATTTCGCATTAGCACAATCTCGTTTTGGGTCTGCTCGATTTTCTCCCCCAACCTGGCTTCACTGCCACTAATTGCTTCTAATAGTTTTTGGAGCGTGGCCTCTGGCACTGGTTCAGATGGGACAGATTTTATACTAATTGATTTGTTGGGTGATACTGAGTCCCGGGGCTCATTACTTGCAGACCTTGTCTGACCGGTTGTCCTTGAAAATTTTTCCAGCTTTGCAGCCGTAGCTGTTTGCCCTGTTTTCCCCATTCTGTTTGTGCCTTGCTTTTACCCAGCACCTTGTCACACCCACTGTCTCCCTCTAGGTTTTTGTGAGTAAAGAGTGGACGGGTCAGGAATACTCAGTATGTGATATTTAGTAACGAATACCCACTTCACCTTGCCCCAGACCCCCGTACCTTTTATCCACACTGTTTGTCCAACGGCTTCTGGTATCTTGTCTTTAGGGAACCACAAGTTTGCCAGTCTGCCTCCTCGGATTGGGGTCACGTTATGTTAGATTTTCCCAGGGTCTGTTGTTTTATGGACAGTCTCTTCCACCTGGCAGTACTTGGGATGCCCCCACAGTTCCTGCGAGGTTATCCGCTTTACAGGTACCCCTGCTGTTGCCGGATTGCTACGGGAGGACCGCAGCCAACTACAGCCTCTCACGCTGTAACACCCTCGTCAGTCTGTGTCCCCCAACTGTCGCAGGAAATAATTTGGGCCACTGCTTGGGTTCACAGTTTAGATACAGCCGGGACGCAGCCTCTCACTCTGCGTCTCCGGCTTCCACGCTGCGTCTCAGGGCAGTGCTTCCCCCGTCTGATAGGGTGGGGGTTGAAACGCCACCAGACACAGCCTCTCACGCTGTGGCTCTGGCTTCCCCCGTCCCCTCCGGCTGCTTCTGCTGTGACGTCGGGGTTCCTGCACACTCCGCTAGTCCGCGCCGCCCGGCCACTGTTCTCAGCCCTGCTCTGCTTCCTCCTGCTGCCGGAGTGGGGGTTGAAGCGTCTCGGGACACAGCCTCTCACGCTGTGCCTCTGGCTTCCCCCGTCCCCTTCGGCTGCTTCTCCTGTGACGCCGGGGTTCCTGCACACGTCACCAGTCCGCGCCGCCCGGCCACTGGTCTCAGCCCTGCTCTGCTACTCCTGTGTCATAGGGGGCACCCTTACGTATCGCAGGTCTGCGGCACCTCGTCCTTTCAGCTCCCGGACTCAGCCCCGTGCGATATCCACAGTCTTGTTTAAGGTATGGCTTGTTGCTTTACACCGCACCTCAGCGTGTCTTCTGGGGATATTGCAAATCTATCATACCGCCTCTCCTTTACACGCAGCGTTCTCTGGGCACCTACATGTCAGGGAGATCTCAGACTCCCGCCCTACGTGGAGACGTCCGTGATCCCGCCCCTACCACTCATGTATTGCTTTCACAATTGATTCTGGTTCCCATTCTGCCTGGATTGTAACTGCTTAATAATTAATCTGAGTAGGGATGGCCATTGACCATCGATGATTAAAAACCAGGGTACTTGTGTTATCTGGACTCCCATGTTAAATGCACCCCATTTTTTTCATACCCCTACTATCCAACTACGCATGGAGTTGATTTTATATAGTGCAGCGAGCTACCGTGCCCGAAGCGTGGTGAGCGCAGCGAGCCCCGCGGTCTCATAAGAAAAACAGGAGTCTAGATATTAAATAAGTACCAAAACCATTAATGGTTTATGGCAGATGTCGAATAGTTTTGACATCAATGGGGGAGAACCAGATGGTTTCCCGCCATCGATGTCAGGCTTAACTGACTAGTTTCGTTTTTATTTATTCATCTAGGGGCTGGGTCACAGAGCATAGCTCTGCCCCCAAACACCTGTGAAGCCCCACCCCTGTATTTTTTTTTTATTGGCCCAGAGGCGAGTCTTTCAAAGCAAATGAATGACCATCGATATGTAAAAACATTGATGGTCAGTTGCACTTTTGCCATCGATGGCAAAGGCAACGATGGCCATCCCTAAATCTGAGGTCCCTATACAATCATATTACTAAACATTGCTGTAACATTTATCTTGAATCACATACACATTGTGGACATGAACATAGCAAATATATGCAGCCTAGCAAGCAGGTCTGAATTAGGCCCTTGGTGTAACAAGGAAGATGGGTTAGTAGAGTCTATGGGGAAACCTGGTGTGATGAGGGCATATGATACTGGAGTTCACAGTGTATACTTGGTGTGACAAGGGAGCTGGGTTAGTGGTGTTGACAGGAGACTGCTTATAGGGTAAGCAGGTTAGTGAAGTGGATATAGGCATCTTGGTGTGACGAGGGAGCAGGGTTAGTGGTGTAGATGGGCTAAACATAGTGCAATGGGAAGCAGGAACTTGGAGTTGACAGTGGAGACTTTATGTAACAAGGTAGATGGGTTCGTAAAGTTGAAAGGGTAGACCTTGTGTGTCGAGGGAGCAGGGTTAGTGGTGTCAGGGTAATCAGGCAGGTGAGTTGTGCAACAGGAAGACCTGGGGTGGTTAGTGTTAACGAGAGACCTGATGTGACTAGGAGCCAGGTTAGTGATGTCATGACAAACTGGTATAATGATGGAGGTTGGTTTTGTTAAGTTGACCTGGTGTGACAAGGGAAACTAAATAGTGAAGTCAATAGGCGAGACTTGGAGTGACAAGGGAGGCATGTAGGTGGTGTGTGACAGGGAATCTGGGTTTGTGGTAATGACAGGGGAAACCTGGTGTGATTAATGGAAGCAGAGACTTGGTCAGATGAAGTGAGTTGGGTGTGTGGTGCAATAGTAGAGACTTGGTTTGACAAGAAAGATTTGTGGGAGGTGCAATAAATATCAGATTATTCCCTGGTAATATGTTTTTTCATTCATGCCAATGGTGGTCACTGGGACAGTGGGGTGTGGGTGGAGCTTCAGCTACAGGCACCAAGTAGAATAGAGTTCTTCAAGTGCAGCCCAGGCTCCTCCTCCTCCACGCCCCTACAGGCTTCAGTTGTTTCTTGGTGCCTCAAGGCACAGGTACCATGGGACAGGGCTCCGTGCCCTGTCTGAAATCTTCAATTTTTTTTTTTTATTTTTTTTTTACACGGAGACAGCGTTACGCTGCTCCCCTGTGGCTGGCAGCGGCGCGCTGACTTTCATAGCCAGACCCGCCGCTCTCCTCATGACACGGAGGACGCCGCGCTCCACCACAGGTAAGCGGGCCCTCCATGTGAGGGGACGCGCGCGCCATTTTATATGCGCACCGCTAGCGGTCGAGTCACCGGGCGGGGTGCAGCCCGGGTGACCCTGGCAGTGGCACCCAGTCTTTTCTGCGCGGCCACTAGACCACCAGGGAGCCGTACTGTGGAGCGCCATTTTTGTTAATGGCGCAGGGCACTGATGGTTCCAGGGGAGGCGGGGCCTTGATCCACAGCTCCCCGCCTCCACGCTCAGAGCGACATAACGCTGTTTTCCCGCCTGAGCTTAGCTTCCCCACGCCCCAGCAGCGTACTAAAGACGCCATTACGCGGGACTACACTGTGGGAGAAGTGCACCAGAATCCCTGCTCCTCTACACGCTACAGGAACAGGTTTTGTCGGCAGCCCTCTGTACCTCAGTATTTGGCTGAGTGTCAGAGAGTATAGTGTCTTTTCTACTGTCATCCATCTGTATACCTTTATAGTTTCAGAGGGTGTTACTGTCCACTGTATTATTGTAACCAGTGCACACAGGGCCTGTCTGTGTTAAAATGTCACAGAAAAACCCCAAAGCAAAGCCAGCTAGGGATTCACCTAAGCTGCATGCTTATACATGCACTAACTGTAAGGAGAATTATTCCTCCATACAGGAGCAAGCTGGTTTGTGTGAACGCTGTTCTGCACAGGACTCCCTGGGGGGCCCCTCAGTCCCAACAGAACCCAGTTGGGCTTCCACTCTCTCAGCAGCCATGAAGGAGTTAGCTACTCAGTTAGCTGCAAACAGAGAGTCGGCTGCGCAGCCATTGCCAGCTCAGCCTGCTGTTGCTGCATCAGAGCCGGCCTGGGTACAGGGTTTATCCACCTCTGTTCAGGATTTAGTCCAGGTGTCTGCTTCTCTGCAATCTGCATTGAGGGCTCCACCTAAACGCAAAGCACAAGCTCCTTTAGCTTCTAATCAATCAGATGCTGGGGATGACTTGGGTGACCAGGTGCTGGTCGACACAGACGAAGATGTTGACATAGATGATGTTGACATAGATGAACCTGATAAGGAGGAAAGAATGACCCAGTCCAGAGTAGACTCCTTAGTTAAAGCTGTTAGGATGTCTCTCAATATACAGGACACCCAGGCCACAGCACCTGACACACTTCTTTTTAAAAAGAAAAAGAAGGAGTTGGCTCTTTTTCCCTCAAATTCAGACTTAAATGAGGTCTTATCTGAAGCGTGGCAACACCCTAACAAAAAGTTTTTAGTGTCCAAACGCCTGATTTCCTTCTTCCCATTCGCTCCAGCGGACCGTAAGAAATGGGAGGAGCCTCCACAGGTTGATGCTCACGTAGCCCGCCTAGTTAAGGCTACTACCCTTCCCATTCCTACAGTGGCCTCTCTTAAGGACCCTACTGATAGGAAGATTGAACACTGCCTAAAATCAGTGTTCTCCAATGCTGGCGTGTCAGCAAGACCAGCTATGGCCTCAGCCTGGGTAGCAAAGGCAATTGCAACTTGGGCTGACTCTCTACAGGAGCAGATTTCCTCAGGCACACGTCGCTCTGAATTGTTATCAACGGTGGACCTCATTAGGGAAGGGGCCACATACCTGGAAGAGGCAGCGATAGATGCAGCTGCCCTCTCCTCAAAAATTTCAGCTTCTTCAATTGCTGGCCGGCGTGCACTGTGGCTGCGTACTTGGAATGCAGATTCTGATTCCAAAAAGGCATTGGAGGCCCTTCCATTCTCAGGGGAGGTTCTGTTCGGCTCCGAGCTGGACAAGATTGTAGCCACCATTGCAACGTCCAAAACAGCTTTTCTGCCTTCGGCACCGGCTAGGCCTAGATCTCAGTCCTTTCGGACCTTCCGTCCACAGGGGAGGCCCAGGGGTCAGCCCTCATCAAGGGCGCAGGCCCCCACAAGGCGTCCATCCGCTCCCAAGACCAAACAGTCCTGGGCGGGTCGCCGTCAGGCCCCAAAATAGGCCGACAAGCCCTCAGCATGATTATCAGGCGGCCCACCAACCACATCAGGTGGGCGGTCGCCTGTTGTCATTTGCCGGGGTTTGGCAGGCCACTACCACCGACAGGTGGGTAAACACCATAGTGGCCCAGGGTTACTCCCTCTCCTTTCAGGGGCGTCCGCCATCTCGGTTTTTCACAACAAGCATGCCCCGGGAGAAGGACAGAGCGGCTGCTCTGACCAGCTCCATTCACACCCTGCTGGCAGCAGGGGTCATAGTACCTGTCCCACTTTCTCAGCGAGGAGCAGGTTTCTACTCAAGCCTGTTCCTGGTGACAAAGCCGGACGGGTCATACCGGCCCATCCTCAACCTGAAGGGCCTGAACAAACATCTCTGTATCCCCAAGTTCAGGATGGAGTCCCTCAGGTCTATCCTGCAATCTCTGGAACCGGGGGACTTCATGGCATCCCTGGACATCCAGGATGCCTACCTCCATGTGCCAATTCGATCGGACAGCCAGTGCTACCTCAGGTTTGCAGTCAAAAGCAACCACTACCAGTTCATAGCCCTCCCCTTCGGGCTGTCGACCGCGCCACGAATCTTTACAAAGATCATGGCCACCATGGCGGCGGCCCTAAGGGCCCAGGGCGTTCGTCTACTACCATATCTAGACGACCTCTTGATACTGGCTCAATCCGCACAGACACTCCAGAGGCATCTGGAGCTAACTGTTTCCCTCCTGCAGACCCACGGATGGCTCATAAATTGGAAAAAATCCTCAACAACCCCATCACAGCGGATGGTGCATCTAGGAGCCTTGATAGACACAAAAACTCTCAGGGTTTACCTGCCGGAGGACAAGTGGATACTCCTCAGAGACCTCCTGAAACTGTTCCTGAAGCAACAAAGGGTCTCTGTGCACCTGTGCATGAAGGTCCTAGGCAAGATGGTCTCTTGTTACGACATGGCGGAATTTGCGCAGTTCCATTCCAGGCCCCTGCAGAGGGAAATGCTGCGTCACTGGAACCGTTCCCAACCAAGCCTGAAATCGCAGACCTTTGTTCTGTCCAGGCAGACACGTCTGTCGCTCACATGGTGGCTCAGTCCTCTAAACCTTCAAAAAGGGCGCCAGTTTGTCATCCCTCAATGGGTGATGTTAACAACGGACGCCAGCCTCCGAGGGTGGGGAGCTGTTCTGGCAGAACATTCCTTCCAAGGCCGTTGGTCGAGGGAGGAGGCGCTGCTCCCAATAAACATACTGGAGCTAAGAGCCATCCTGCTAGCCCTCAAGTCAGCAGGCCCCCTGATTCACTCCAAACCGGTGAAGATTCAATCAGACAATGCCACTGCGGTGGCATACGTCAACCACCAGGGGGGGACTAGGAGCCTAGCAGCCATGAGGGAGGTAACATCAATTCTGCAGTGGGCAGAACATCACCTGTTAGCTTTGTCAGCGGTACACATACCAGGGGTTCAGAACTGGGAGGCCGATTTTCTGAGCCGCCAGGAGGTACAGTCAGGCGAATGGGGGCTCCACGAGGATGTGTTCCAGGAACTAGTCAACAGATGGGGACTCCCGCAAATAGACCTAATGGCCTCAAGCGTCAACAAAAAGTTACCCCGTTACGGGGCTCGCTCCAGGGACCCACAGGCATATCTGGTGGATGCCCTGTCGGCTCCATGGCCATTCTCCCTGGTCTACATTTTTCCTCCAGTGGCACTGCTACCAAGAGTCCTCAGACGCCTCAAACAAGAAGGGACCACAGCAATCCTCCTGGCCCCAGACTGGCCCCGCAGGGCCTGGTACTCAGACCTTCGGGAGATGTCTCTGCAGCCACCTTGGAGACTACCAGCTCGTCCGGACTTGCTAGTACAAGGACCATGCCTTCATCCGAATCTGGGCAGACTAGCTTTGACGGCGTGGCTCTTGAAACGGAAGTTTTAAGAGAGAAGGGATTTTCATTACCGGTCATAAAAACCATGATAGCAGCAAGGAAACCTGCTTCTTCCCGGATCTACTATCGAATCTGGAAGGCCTTTTTCACCTGGTGTGCGAAGAAGAACCTCCCGCCTAGGGAGTTTCGACTTTCCAGGATCCTGGCCTTCTTGCAGGCGGGCCTGGATTTGGGCCTAAGGTTGTCCTCCTTAAAGGTCCAAGTTTCCGCACTCTCTATTTTGTTTCAGCGGAAGTTAGCAAAGAAGATGGCTATACAGACCTTTTTGCAGGGCGTCCTTCACATACAGCCTCCCTTTGTACCCCCAATCCAACCTTGGGACCTCACAGTGGTGCTCTCAGCACTGCAAAGACCACCGTTTGAGCCTCTTGAATCCTCAGAGCTCAGGTGGCTAACATGGAAAACAGTGTTTCTACTGGCTATTTCTTCAGCCAGAAGAGTCTCGGACCTGTCAGCCTTGTCGAGTGCATCCCCGTATCTGGTGTTCCACCCGGACAGGGCAGTCTTAAGAACAAAAAAGGAGTTCCTACCCAAAGTTATTTCCAGTTTTCACATAAACCAGGATATTGTTGTTCCTGCCTTTCCCCAGTTGGAGGACTCTCCAGAGTTACGCTCTTTGGATGTTACAAGAGCTTTAAAAGTTTACGTTAACAGGACTCAATCCTTACGCAAGACAGAGGCCCTGTTCGTGCTCTATGATGCAAACAAGAGAGGCTGGCCTGCAACGAAGCAGACATTGGCTCGATGGTTGCGGCTAACTATAAAACAGGCTTATGTATCTTCCAATAAGCCAGTTCCATCCTCTATCAGAGCCCACTCCACGCGTTCGGTAGCGGCCTCTTGGGCGGCTCATCAGGGAGCCTCTGCAGAACAGTTGTGTCGCGCGGCCACTTGGTCCTCTCCACACACCTTTCTAAAATTTTACCATTTTGACACGTTCGCCAGGGCAGATTCTGCTTTTGGACAACGAGTCATCAGTGCAGCTCAGGTGCGTTCCCTCCCGTAAAAGGGACAGCTTTGGGACGTCCCACTGTCCCAGTGACCACCATTGGCATGAATGAAAAAAGGGGATTTTGGTCCTACCTGTAAAATCCTTTTTTCTGAATCCATGGTGGACACTGGGCGCCCGCCCTCGCACACTGATCTACAGTAATGGGGGTCGGCTTACACCTTCCTGAAACTTATTCTTCCTTCGAGTTGCTGGTTTCTTGCCTGTTTCTCTTCCTTTTCCTGTACCTTGCGGGTAAGCTGTTGAACAAACTGAAGCCTGTAGGGGCGTGGAGGAGGAGGAGCCTGGGCTGCACTTGAAGAACTCTATTCTACTTGGTGCCTGTAGCTGAAGCTCCACCCACACCCCACTGTCCCAGTGTCCACCATGGATTCAGAAAAAAGGATTTTACAGGTAGGACCAAAATCCCCTTTTCCTCTACTCCACCATGGCAGCCATTACTATGGGTTCCTCCCTTCTGGGTAGTCCTTCGGAAAAGAAAAAAAGACACCAGCCCCTATAAGAAGGCTCCACCTCCCTGCTCCGGTGTCTTGCATTCTCCAGCTTTAAAACATAAACAGAAATAATTATTCCACAACACAATACACAACAATTCGTAAGGGATGGGAATATATGCTGCCATGGTGGAGTAGAGGAAAACATATTACCAGGTAATAATCTGATATTTCCTCTACCTTCCCCCATGGCAGCCATTACTATGGGTCATACCCCAGCAGTTATTATTTTTGGGAGGGCATACTCACAACCAGCACTGAATTGTTGCCTCCTCGAAATCATAATAATCATAAATCATAGTTTCAGAACAACTTCTTCAAACTTTCATAGAGCTGCGCTAAGAACTTTCCTCCCGAACTTAGCGTCTGCTGAAGACATTACATCCAGTCTGTAATGTTTTGTAAATGTATGTATCGACGACCATCCTGCCGCCTTACATAATTCTTCCACTGAAGCGGATCCTTTCTCCGCCCAGGAAGCGGCCATTGCTCTTGTAGAGTGTGCCTTCAAGCTCACAGGTGGCTCTCTCTGCCTCACTTGATACGCTTTGAGGATACAGTCCTTAATCCACCGCACCAATGTCGCCTTTGAGGCCATTTGACCCTTTCTAGCACCAGTTGTTAGAACAAACAGATTCTTGACTGTTCGAACTTCTTTTGTTCTCTGAACATAAACTTTTAGCGCTCTCACAATATCCAAGTTATGCAAACGCTTCTCCTTTTCGTTTGTAGGATTCATACAAAAAGAGGGCAAAACAATCTCTTGATTTATGTGAAACTCTGTCACAACTTTTGGTAGGAATTGTGGATTAGTTCTTAGAACTACCCTATTCTCAAAAAAATTTAGAAAAGGCTCTTCTGCCCACAACGCTTGCAATTCTGAAATTCTTCTTGCAGACGTAATTGCCACCAAAAATAAAACTTTTCAGGAAAGAAATAATAATGAAATTTCGTGTAAGGGCTCAAACGGAGGTTCCATAAGCACCCCAAGCACCAAATTCAAGTCCCAAGGTGCCATGGGAGATCTAAATTTAGGTTTCAGTCTTCTTACTGCCTGAATAAACCTTCGGACATACCTGTCCCCTGCCAAGTCCCAGTCCAACATTGCCGACAGGGCTGAGACTTGTACCTTCAAAGTACTTAAGGACAGTCCCATCTGCAGTCCTACTTGCAGAAAACTTAGTACTGATGTAACTTCCCTCGGCGACTGCATCTTCTCCTTACACCTTGATACGTATTTTTTCCACACTTTGTAATACGCTGCAGAAGTGGACCCCTTCCTAGCCTTGAGCAGGGTTTGGATCACTTCCCCTTCAAAACCCTTTTCAGTCAATGACCTGGTTTCAACCGCCAGGCCGTCAACTTCCAGGTCAAAGGTTGCGGCTGACATATTTGCCCCTGAACTAGAAGATCGGGTCTTGACGGAAGCGTCCACGGTTCTTCCACCGCCATCTGGCGTACTGAAGCAAACCACGCCCTCCGTGGCCAATAAGGTAGTACCGCTATTACCTCTGCTTTCTCCCTCTGAATTTTCCTCAACAATCTCGGAATTACCGGAATCGGTGGGAAAACATAGGCACGCCTCATCCACCAGGTGGCCGTCAGCGCGTCCCATTGCTCTGCTTGCGGATCCTTGAATCGAGAAAAGTACACTGGTACCTTGTTGTTCTCTGCTGAGGCCATGAGGTCCACTTGAGGTAGACCCCATCTCCTCACTAACATGGTGAAAACTTCGTCGTTGAGCGACCATTCTCCTGGTAAACAGGTCTTCCTGCTTAATTCGTCTGCCCTGTAGTTCTCTTTCCCTGCCAGAAAGACCGATGTTATGTTTAGAACAGAAGTCTCTGCCCAGGCCAACAACCTGTCTGCCACTTCCATCAGACTGCGACTTCTTGTTCCGCCTTGGCGATTTATATAGGCCACTACAGCCCGATTGTCTGATCTGATAATGAGCTCTTTGCCCTGAATCTGACTCTGGAACTGACGACACGCTCTGACCACTGCCTCCATTTCTCTCACATTGGAGTGTGCTTTTCCCCAGGATGGGGACCATCTTCCTTGTGCAATCCCTGGACCACAAGTTGCTCCCCAGCCTATTTGACTGGCATCCGTAGTCACGACTACTTGCTCCACGGGGGCGAACGACCTTCCCTGTCTTAGCCGATCGTCGTCTGACCACCAGGCCAAATCTAATTTTGCCGCCTTTGTCAACACTATTCTTTGCATCAGATTTTTGCTGTCCTTGTTCCATTGTATGAGAAAGCAGGCCTGTATTTCCCTCATATGAAATCTGGACCATTGCACTGTCTCTAATGCGGCCGCCATGAGACCCAGCACCTTCATACAGTCCTGTGACCTCACCGTTGATCTTATCCTCATCATATTGGCTTGTTGTATCAACTTCAACCTCCTGTCGGCGGTTAATGCCACCTTCATTTGGGCGGAGTCTATTATCACTCCCAAGTATTGTATTTTCTGAGTTGGCTCTAAATGACTTTTCTTTCGATTTATAAGCCACCCATGTTGCTCCAAACATTGAATCACTCTTTCTGTGTGACGTAGCACAACGTCCCTGGAGCTTGCCACTATAAGTATGTCGTCTAGGTAAGGCCATAGCTTTATGCCTTCCTGCCTCAGTCTTGCCACTAGTACTATCAGTACCTTTGAGAATGTGCGTGGGGAAGTTGCCAACCCGAATGGGAGGGCCGTGAATTGATAGCTCACACCTAGAATCTTGAAACGTAGAAATTTTCGATGTCCCTCGAATATTGGCACATGAAGGTACGCATCTTTGAGATCTATTGAAGTCATAAAATCTCCTGAACCTATCTCTGGAAGTATGGACTTGATTGATTCCATCTTGAATGGCCTGATGCGCACCTTTTTGTTGAGACGTCTGAGATCCAGAATTGTACGAAAACCTCCGGATGCTTTTTTTATAACAAAAAAACGAGAGTACCACCCTAGAGGCTCTTGTCCTCTTGGTACTACAGTGACCACACCTTGGGCCATCATCTCTTCCAAACTCAAAAACAAAGCTTCCCTTTCCTCCTTGTCCCTGGGAATAGGGGATTCTACTACCAGATTTCCTGGCCACATTTTGAACTCTATCTTGTATCCTGACTGGATGATTTCCAAGACCCACCTGTCTGTGGTGGACCTTTGCCAGACCTGATGAAACTTTAACAGTCTGGCACCTACCCTTTGAGGGTCGGCGTCATTGCTGTTCCTTCTTGGAAGGGAATCTATTTTCTCTGCCCCTTTGGGCCCGAAAATTTGCCCTGGATATCCAGGATCCCCTTCTATAGGCCCTGCCAGGCCTATAACTCCTGGCTTCCCTATAATCCTGTGGCTGGTATCTGTTGAACCTACTAGGCACATTCTTCTTGGCAGTTTTGTCCTGGGGCAACCAAACCGATTTGCCCCCAGATATCTTTGTCACCAGATCATCCAGCTGCTTTCCGAACAGGTAATCACCCTGGAACGGAAGAGACATTAACTTGTTCTTTGACTGAACGTCTGCAGCCCATGGCTTCAGCCACAAGGCCCTTCTGATAGCTGCTGTAGTGGCCCCTGCCCTTGCAGCCAGGCGCACTGAGTCCAAAGAGGCCTCACACAAGAACTGTACTGCCAGTTGTATGTCCTGAATCATTTTGATTAACTCAGACCTCTTTATGCCATCCAATATATCAGCCTCAAGCTGCTGACACCAGCCTCTGAGAACTCTGGAGGTCACCGCCATTGCTGCAGCAGGCTTTAATGCCGCCCCTGCTACCAAGTGTTGCCTTTTAAGGCCCAACTCGATCCTCCTTTCCATGGGATCCTTAAAAATGTTTGCGTCCTCTAGTGGAAGCGTAGTCTTCCTGGATATCCTAGAGACCGCTGCATCCACCCTAGGGGCCTCATCCCAGGATGAAACTTGCTCCCTCTCAAATGGATACATTTTTGCAATCCTACTTGGTATAGCAATCCTTTTATCTGGGTGTTTCCACTCATCAGCAATCACCCCTTTTAAAGTCTGTGATAATGGAAAAACTTTACTCTTTTTCCTTTTATCTTTAAACAGCAATTCTTGCAAATTAAGATCTTCTGCTGGATCCTCTATGTTCAAAGACTTGTGAATCAGTCCCAATAAGTTATTAATCATGTCTGTACTGAAGTCAGACTCAGACTTATCCTGTAATTGATCCTCATCATCAATGTCAGGATCTTGATCCAGCACATGCACACTGCCAGCTGCTTCCACTGATTCATCTGAAATCACTTAATACAGCATGTTTCCTTTTAGATCTCATTTTGGAAAAATCCTCCTTAGTCATAAAGGTATCTGACAGTGATTTTCTCAGCATATCTACCAGACTGTTCATCTGAACCATAGGTATTTGCAGCGGGGTCTTACAAGCCTCACACAGGCTGCCCACATGCCTCTCAGGCAAAGATTTGTCACAAGAACTGCATTTAGCTTTGTGTGATCTCTTCTGCTTAGCTTCCTTTTCTCTGCTGGTCTCAGACCTACCAACAAAGAATATCACCTAAGTAACAAACACAGTTGTGCCACAACAAAAAAATAAAAAACTAATGACCACCACCATTAAAAAATTATTCCTCTCTTAGGGCTTACCCTGACTTCCTAACAGCCTGCCGGTTTTCCTCCTCCATAATCTCAAGGTGGTGCGCTGAATAGAAGCATATACAACTTTAGCTTATGCAAAAAAACACTGCTCATTCAGTAAGAGAGTACTGCATCCACAATCACCTCTTCAATCCAGCAGGGAAAGAGTTACCGCCTCAGTACTGCTCCAATACACCTGCTTCCCAGCAGACAATCCTTTCCACAGAATTCTGACAAAAGCAAAATACAAGGCGCTTACTTCTCTCTCTCTCCCCGCAAGCATTGGTGATGCAGTGGACAACAAAAAATATCAGACTCTCTCACCCGTCCAACTGCGCTCCGTGCAGCAGTCGCAGCAGCGTCCACGCGACCCGGCGTCTTCCGGCTTCTTCCTCCAGCCGGCTACTTGTTATGCACGCGTCATCTCCCGCGTCGCGCACCACCTGACACCCGCCTGTTCTCTACGGAGATTAACACAGGCCAGGAGTTACACTGCAAACGCTATCCCGCGCCGCTTGATAGTGCACTCCTGAGGATGCCGCCGACTCAGCTTACCCCTTTCTGGGTTTGCATGCGGCACAAACTCTGGGACCGGACCCCACCAGCTGCAGCAAAGTCCTCACACCTGAGCAGCAGTATCCAGGCAGCACTTCACAGGGTAAGCCCTTCCAACTACCCGGAAAAGAAAAAAAGACACCGGAGCAGGGAGGTGGAGCCTTCTTATAGGGGCTGGTGTCTTTTTTTCTTTTCCGAAGGACTACCCAGAAGGGAGGAACCCATAGTAATGGCTGCCATGGGGGAAGGTAGAGGAAAGAGACTTAATATGTTGAGGTAGGCTGGTTAGTGAAGGCGATAGATACCAGTTGTGAAGTGGGTTTGTGGCTTTTACAGTGAAGACCTGGTGATGAGAAGTGTAACAACTTATGGAATCGAAGGAGCATTGTTGTGACAAGGCAGCCAGGTTTCCAAAGTTGACAAGGGGACCTGTGTGATGAGGCAAACAGGATAGAGGAGTTGATAAATTCCTAGTGTATCATGGAAAGCAGGATAGTGGAGCTGACAGAACACCTTGTGTGAGGAGAGGCAGGGGTGAAGAGATGGCGAAACTAGGTATGACTAGGAAGCCAGGTTAGTGGAGTTAACGGAGTAGATGTGTAACAAGGAATCAGAATTGAGGAGCAGACTGGAAGGCTTGGTGTGATGAAGCAGTCAGATGGGTGGTGCAATGGGGAGATCTGATGTTATCAGGAGGCATGTGAGTGAAGTGGATGGAGAAACCTGGTGTGACAAGGAAGGCAGATTAGTGATGTCAATGGGGGAGACTTGTGATAAAGTGACATGAGTTTGTGGATTCTATGGAGAAGAAGTGTGGCATGTGCGATGGGGAAGACTTGGCGTGGCAAAGACGCGGTTTAGTGAAGTCAGCATAGGAGACCTGTTATAATGGGGAAGCGGGTTAGTGAAGTTGACAGGAAAGACCTGGTGTGACAAAGGCGCTGGGACAGTGGAGTCAACCAAGACCTGGTATATCAAGAGAAGCAAAATAGTGGAGTTGACAGGGAGAACTGCTGTGACAAGGAAAGCCGAACAGTGGAGTCTACGGTGGGTTTTTGTAGTGGACAGAGAAGACCTGATGTAATGAGGACTGTTGTCAAAATGTATAAAAAGATTTTTGACTGCGGCACAAGCAGCTACAAAGTATATGAAAAAAAGATCACCAAACCTCTTACAACTAATAGAAAGAAAAGGGGGGGGGGTGGTCAGATATTCTCAATTACGCTCCTACTTTAACATGTAAGAAAAATTTTTTACAAAGTATAAAATCGTTTGTCGCACACTGCTCACAACCTAGGTGTGGCTCATACAAGTGCACACATGCTTTCTACTCCTTTTTCAATATGTATTCTTGTATTATTCAAAATTCTCCTTTATTTTCAGCAGTCAAATGTGAAGGAAAAAGAAACCAAATTGTATCATATTTCGTAGAGACAAGGAATTTACACAAAAGTTCTATATTATTTTGTTTAAAAAATACCATACCATACTCACACTTTCTATAAAAAGATATCTCATTTCCCTTTAGAGTTAGGTATAATAGTGTACCCAAATAACACGAGTTTGGATTCAACTAAAAAAAAAATTATTCGGAATACTAACATTACGCTCTTGTGGGAAGAGGTTATCGTTAAATGTTAGTCACAGTCTAAAACAATTGCTGCTGCTCGTATGTAAGATTTTGAAGTGAAATATCTTTCCTAAAATGTGTGGATGTACATGTTTGTTCATAAGTTACTCTTATGAACCCTCCCCTCCTTAAACTTTTGATGCTGCACTGTAATCCACAAAAAATTCCTAGTGTGCACGCCAGCATACATTGCCAATAGTTGATTCTATTCTATTGCAGGTTCGCTCAAGCGATCTGAACAGTGCAAAATGCAGGGTTGCACTGGGACTGAAGTTTCAAAGTCTTCGTGCAACCATGCATTTTGCGATGTGAAAACGTTCACACATATATTCTGCAATTTAACTCCTCTCAACTTGTAAAAACACCATTATAAAAAAAAAATTTTTTAAACTGCAAGCATGTTGAAATGCTCAAAATTACATTTACGCATTCAAACTTCATTTAACATGTAGAATTTTATTAATACAGTGCAACATGTTGACATACATGAAGCATGTACATAGTCTTCAGCTCACTAACTGCAAATGTCAGTGGACCCAAAACAAGTAAATGTTGTATATATAAAAAAACGACTAGAGGTAAATTAAGGCCATGTAAAAGGGTTCAATGCTCAAATACAAATCAATAATTTACTGGAACCAGATGTATAAATACAGCAAGGAATTTTAATGGGCAAACAAGCACACCTCCAAGGACACTGAAAGCCTATGCAGAGGCATGCGTGTAAGAAATTAGCATGCCGTTAACATGTACTAACATTTATACACAAACGAAATTTGTGAACGCGCTGGAATTCAAGAAACAAAGCTCAAGATCAGCTAAATAATTTGTCAAGTTTCAATTGATAAATATATTGGGGTGGTGGGATGGGTATTAAAACAGGTAGATGTTGCACTGGGTTAAGAGTCTGTTAGCCTTCACAAAACATAGGTTCATCGAGTTTCAGTACTGTAGAAGCCTAATACTGTATATTGCTCTACAGTTTGATTTTTTTCACATCTTCAGGACACAAGAGAATGGTTGCACAGCGTGGCTCTCAAGACCCCTAAAGACTGCACTAAATTTTCATCCCCTTCTTCCAGCACCAAGTTGTTGGAGCAATAAAACTAAACCTTCACTTATTTGGCCTAAGAGGTCTGGCACTGAACGCCACCTCTTGGGTGGGTGTGGTCATCATCATCATCATGATAGGCTTCCCCATTGTAATGTGAACGCCTCTGCTGGGATGGATCAAATTCCATAAGCTCAACTTGCTCCATCTCTTCAGACTCTTCAATGACTTTTCTTGATGGCAGGAGCTTTTCTAACAAAGGAAGTTTATCTGGTGAAATGAAACCACTAGAAGGAAAGTTGACCTGCAGGAAGAAAAATAATAAAATAAAAAACATCTCATGGACTTCATCTCTAGATCTACGGTTAAGGTCATGATACAAACATGCAAAAGGTGTTTTTGTACTTCACTTTAGAAGGTTCCCATATACCAATTCAATTTTGTCACTTTTCACCAGGCCAAGAAATGGGGTGAAAGTGCCCAAATCAGATGTGCGATATCCAATCCTATGTGCATCGGAGTCGGAGGTCAGACCTGCTTCATGTCTGACCTCCAACCCACCTCTTGGCAGCAGGGAATGAGGTCGCATGCGATACATCCTGCCCTCCAGGAAGGTCCTGGCCAGCTCAAGTAGACTCAGCTGGCCATACACTGCTGCAATTTCTCACAGTAGTCTATGGCCACCTTAAGTCATTTCTACTTATGGCATGAACATTAAATTCTGCACTGGAAATGCTGGCTCCTGCACCTCCCTCAATCTCAATTGCTGCCAGCTAATCTGTCCTTTGTTAGTATAAAACACATTGGGTTGAGATGGGTGAGGGGTTGGGTAGATTTAAGGGTGGTCCTCACCCTTAGAGATGATAAAGCAATGTGAATAACGCACTTTACAAGGTGGAGTTGGTCTTGTGCGTATGCTGAAGTTTGAAAGAATGAGAAGATGCTGAATAAAAATGTAGGGGTGTTTATTTAAACATTAATACTGTATTCTCAATGTCAGCTCGGATCCCGTTACTTAACTGGATCCATCTCAACAAGAGTGTCAGCTCAGAGACTTCCGGCTACGTTCTCCCCAATGCAGCAGGTAGGGCAGGTCTTATGGTGCCTTGACCTGGTAACATGTGTCTATCAAACGCATTTTGGCTCTTATGCCTTTTTCCTTTAAACCCTCCCACCCTGCACCATAATCAGCACCCATACCACCCAGTACAGATGTGCAATACCAACGATTTATTGAAAGTGTGTGGCTCAGTGGGATGACGCCACAGCACACATTTAAGGGTATACGCTCAAAAAGTGGACGGCTCAAAAGGTCGACATGGGGTTTTTCACTGGTTTTTGAGCCAACAGGCAATATTTCATGCCCTACCATCCACTAGGGCGATGTGGGAGAATAAAAGTGCCCAAAGCATGGCGAGCCATGAGAGGGGACAGAATAAAACTGTTCTAACCCTCCTGTTTGAGACAGAGATCCAGTGAAGTAACTGGATCTGAATGGACATTGACAATACAGTAATAATGTGCGAAATTAAACATGTCCAGCCACCAGAACAAAAATAAAGTATGTTTCTCACAAACCCTGGGAGACACTGGATTAATGTACAAAAAAATATTTCTACCCCCTCAGGTCAAAAAAGGTGGGCTTGGAAGTATCAAACTTTATATTTTTAGAGGATGCACTGAAGACTAACTGGCCACTGAGCAACTACCCTGCAGAGGCTTAATCCCCTCATGAAGCCCCAGTCTTCTGGGTTAGTAACTGCTGATTAACAAAGTCCATATAGAAAAGGTGACAGCTGCAGAACAGATTCTAAGGGACTGTCAAAAAGAGCAGTAGTTCTTACCATTGTGGTAAAGTCTTGTCATGTCACCCACTAGCCAACCATACGTGTTCAACAGTAATGGGTGTAGATAATGCCTGCTAAGATGGTTTGTCCCTAGTGGTTTAAACCTTTCTAAGAATTAAACATTGTACTCTGCATTTGCTGATCAGTATAAATGCAAATTATATTGTCAATTTCAACTTACTTGGAATTCAACAATAAGGCGTCCCTTCTCATATGGCCGGCGATAGATGGGCATACCTTCATTTAAAACACATTTAATATCTCCGTGTTTAACAATTTGACCTACAAGTAAAAATGTACACATTTAGGCATAATCATGAAATGACAGCATTTCTAATACACTACATAGACCGCTATGGAGAACAGAATACCAACAGAAGTCATTTAAAGATATTCTAACTAGACTAGTTTCCGATCCTGCTAAATTAACACAAATTAGCAGGATCGGAAACTCCATTCGGTGTTTAAACTGTACTACTTCATCCCAACGGCTTTGGTCAGGGAATTACACATTTTCTGCATGGACTGGTTGGAGGATTCCTTTCAGTAGGAAAGGTTGCACCCAATGGCATTTAAACACTGGCAACAGCACCTGATCTCACCCCTTTGCATGCTGGTTTCAGCCAAAATTCACTGAAAATTGCTCAGTACCCTATGGGGCAGCAAACACTTTTCTGCAAATTTTGCTGTTGTAAAGTGCACCTGTGAATTCATTGTGACCAATAGGATCGACCCTAATGTTTGATGCCTGGGAAAACTGTTCATTTTTTCCAAGTCAAACACTACATCTGCCAATGCTTTCTTTTGTAACTGCTAATTGGGTTCAAAACTACAGACTGAGCGTCTCAGCCAGCGCCGGGGCTTGCCAGAATGTCCCTGCTGGTGCGCACCGGCAGAGAGGGGCTCCATCTGACTGGGACGTGTGAGTGTCACACACGCGTACCAGTTTATGGGCTGAGTTAGGGGGGTGCGGGGACCTTTAGACAGCGACGGGGAGCTCCATCGGAAGGATACGCACAAGCGTCCCCTTCTGGCGGCTGGCGATCCGACTGCCAGACACCCGCTAAACTAGAGCGGATCCATCTGTACACTGGTAGGTTAATTGGCTTCCAAAAAAAGAAAAAATAATTAACCCTAGAATGAATGCGCATGTACATGTGGTAGGGAATATAGATTATAATCTCCACTGGGGCAGGGGCTGATGTGACTGTTCAAATATTCTCTGTAAAGTGCTGCGGAATGTGTGCGCTATATAAGAAACATATGAAAAAAGGATAATTAGCACTTTTATTTATTAATAGGATGAGGCTTATACCAGGTCCTTATTTTATATTTAACAATTTACCACCCCTTTTTGTTTCTACTGTGTAATGCTTGTACTCTCAGAACACGTTATTACAGTGCAACACCTTACATGGTACAGTTTCCATGTTTCGGTTTGCTTTCAAAACATTTAAATACAGTGGTACTCAGATCTGAGGACAACAGGTAATGTTTTACAGGTACACTAGCAGGTGTTCAGATTTATTCATTGCTCAGAGAAGAGTTCTGCAGGTGGGTCTAATTTTCCCTTGTGATTCTATGAGGAGACCTGAAAAACCATGAGCTGTTTGGAGGTCTGAGGGCAGAGTGATAATTTATCATAATTTGCAATAAAAGAATTGTGAAAATATTGCCAAGTGAATAAAATTAGAATATGATCTACTTACCAGGGTGAGATGTAATAATTATAGTCCTGGAGTCCAAAGTCACTATAGGTTTCTGAAACCCACACAAAGCCTCCACGAGCTCTATTTCCATATGCATCAGAAGGTCCTCACCCCTCCTTTAACACAAAAATATACATATATGTAAGTGCTTTGCTTCCCATTAGAGTCCTAGTAAATATTAACAGAACAATTAAGCTGGTCCTATACCTTGTAAATACAGCATGGTCCTTTTGGTCCAACACAATGATAATGTCCCCTGGTTCAAGCCCTGGTTCCTGGTCTCCTTCACCGGTGAAAGTGATTTTCTGACCATCCTTCATTCCTATTGCAAAGTATTAAAATTGTTAATACAAGGCTATTGGAGAAAATGTTACAGAACGACAGCACTCTGAAAGCCATTTATAGAATGCCACAGCCGAGAAAGGAAAAACTCCACTGAAGGATTAGACCGAAGAACTCAGGTCAGACATGACACCGTTCCACATTGAATTTGAATTAATCTTGCTTTGGCCTATTATTGCCATTTCATCAATGGGGCAAAGACGACATGGATGGAAAGCCCATATTTGCATATATTGTTTGCTCTCCTACCATGGTTTTATTAAGGTGCCACCTCAAGTCGTATCCCTGTAGATTTAGGACAAACCCTCTGCACAACAGTAATTCTTGTATATGGAGCATTTCATCTAAAAAGCCTATAAAACCAGATAACACCAGCGGCTGCAAGGTGTTTTAAATAAATATAATGATTAAAACAAACCTTTGTCAATATGAACTTCAAGAATCTTCTTCTCTCTGATGATCTTTCTGCCAGTGCAACTCTTACACCGGTCCTTTGGATTAATCCTCTCCCCTTGTCCTTGGCACTCTGGACAAACAGACTGAATCTGCTGGACCATTCCTGGTCCTATTTGATGAATTCTAATCTGCATACCAGAACCTCTGCAGTTTGGGCAGCATTCCACAGCTCCCTTTCTACCGCCACGGCCTGAAATTGAAGAAAATAAAAATTCCATAATGCACAACTAAGGAATTCAGCTACACAACTTATTTCTGGGTATAGATTGTGTCACTGCAGGCATTGTATTCTTTGGGACCTCCTTTAGCAGCACATTCAAACTTTCCTGTATCTATTAAGGTTTGTTCTTTAAATATCTAGTTTGTTTGAATTGGTTCTTCTATAAACTGGTTGACTTGACATATCACATATGCAACATTTTAAACAGAAATCGTTACATTGGGATTCAAAATGAGGGTAATGAGGGGAATTATCTGAAGAGAAGTTATAGATAACTTTCAAATCTGGTGGTTTTGAAAGAGCATTGTACCCCATCTCCTAACCTTGACTATTAACAGCCGATGCGTGCTACAATGCCAGAACAGTTTGTATGTCTACAACAGAGAAATGATGCAGTGTCAGATTGCTTTAAACAGTAATGATGGGTACACATGGTTCAATCCGAGCAGCCATCACTGTACAGATTCCATATTGACTGCAGCCGGGACTCAGGTGGGTGCCGGAAGCGAACAGGAGGGTGGGATGCTGCATAAAGCAGCATGTAAAGGCCAGATTGAAGCAGAAATAGACTTGCCAGGTAAGTATTTTTGCTTTCGATCCTGGTGTCACATCAGGATCCAACCTGCATCGAAGGCAGTCAACACCCTTCGATTTCCAATATTTTCCCATCTGATTTCTCTTCTACAGGTTGAGTATCCCTTATCCGAAATGCTCGGGAACACGACATCTTGGATAAGGGATTTTTCTGTTTTTTGGAATTTTTTTACATACTTACCTGGTCCCCCGGCATCCTTCAGGATCATCTTTAGCAGGCCCAGGGGTGCATTGCAAGAGTTTGCAGGCACGCCAGTGAAGTCAGCGGCGCACTTGTGCAATGCACCTGTGGGACCAGAGATGCTGCTGAAGAGGATCCTGAAGCACGCTGGTTTTTGGAATATTTCGGTTTTTGTATATATGGATACGGGATGCTCAACCTGTATAAGAAATCAAATAGGAATAGTGGGAATCTCACAAGTTCTACCCACCATAAGTGAAAGTAAAATCTAGGTGCACTCAAATAGGCTGTGAACGTGAGTCTTATGCTGCACAATATCTCAGCCAGCTTTCAACCAAAACAATCCAATGAAACACTGCCCAGTGGCCAATCATCTTGCAGGAACAACCAAACATTCAGAATTCACAGAACTAACTCTGGCAACATCAAGTCAACCCCTCTCTCCCAGTAGTTCTGGCAAGTTGGAAATTCTGCTTACAGGCTCCCATACCACATCCAGAAAAACCAGGTACCAGAGCAGTGATGACCGGAAAACATGGAGTTTTATTCCCCCCTTCTGCTTGCAGGGAGGTTATGTGGGAATTTAAGAGACTAGAAATAGCTATACAACCAGCAATTCAAATACTTCCAGATTAATTGAATATGCCACTTTGTAATCTTTAAATATTTGTACACTTTACTCTTGGCATATTCTAGGCTTGACAACTACTTCAGGGACAAGTCATAAGGGAGACTTATTTTATCTGTCAATGCAGTGAATAATGGTAAGTCAACATCCTCTAGGCAGATGAACATCACATTTTCTGAGGATCCACAAGTATTTTACCATCCAAAGCAAGAACCAAACCTGACAGCAGTTTAAGTATTCTGCTTATGCTATTCCCCACAGGGTTAGGATTACACCACACACTTAAGATTGTTTATCCCTTAAAAACACTGGTTGACATCTGGATAGTGACTGTACTCCTGATTTTCAAACCTTGTCTAGCAACAGCAGTAACTTTCTAGCTGCATACAATTCACTACGGTCCATTAATTAGGTCGGTATAGCAAGACTCCGGTCGCTGGCTCATCTCCTCAACTACATACCTTCACATTTGTCACAGATTGTATTTTTCTGTAATGCCAATTTTCTTGTTGCTCCATTATAAAGGTCTTCCAGCGATACAGACAGCTGATGTACTACATTTTTACCTACAAGCAATAGTAGAAGTGTAAGCACAACAATTTAGTAAATTAAATAGAATTGTAGTCTATGTTGCTGAGCTTTACCTCTTCGTTCCCGCTGCATCCTTCCTCCTCCACCAAAGAACATATCAAATATGTCCATTGGTGATCCAAAACCGCTACATCCTGTACCTCCCTCTTTTATGGCCTGTTCACCCCCCTTGTCGTATAAGTCGCGCTTCTTGGCATCAGAGAGTACTTCATAAGCCTGGGAAATCTGTTTGAACTGTAATAAAAATATACATCTTTGAGAAATGTATAATTCTTCACAGAAAAGTCTACAAATAGAGGAAGTATTTAAACTGTGTGTATATATTTATATACATATATATTGCACCGTTTACACTTACAGTAGCAGTTTTATATTAGATTACAATATTTCACAGTAAGCAGCAGTTTACACAAAGGATTGACAGTCTAAAAGGTGCCCCACACTAAAACAATTTTTTTGGGCCGACCTTACCACAAATAGTTAACAAAGTATTGCGATCCAATGCGCTCTCCCAAGGATCTTTAGCTGCATCTACTGATCATCCCTGCAGCCTGGAAAATCAGAAGATGCAGCTAAAGATCTGTGGGACTCAGCTTCTTGGGCGCTCTGGTATTTGGACACATTCAGATGGTTGGGGAATATGGGCATGTTTGGGCACACAGGCACTTTAATAGTTGAGTATTTGGGAGCTGGAACACTGTCTCATTTGGGTATTTGGGAGTAGGGGCATTACGGCAGGCCCAGGTATTAAAAAGATCTGGCACGTCCAGTATTTGGGGCACTGATATTTTGGTGTAGGGTGCATGCGTATATGAGCGGTTGGCAATTTGGCAGTTCAAGCTCTCAGGCGGTCGAGTGCTCAGGCTACCAGAAGGTGTTCAAACTTTTTCTAAAATCTTTGTCAAAAACTTACTTTTTGCATGACATATTTTGTCCAGGACTTTATTGGGCATTCAAGGGAAATCTTAAGATTAATCTTAAATTGGCCATACATCAGGACGACCAGCATCAGTTCAGTCATCCAACGGTTCCCAGCAGCGACAATAGATCTTGTGTATGTAATACACAAGATCTATCCTAAGGTCTGCAACTCCCAAAATACTGGTCTTTAGCAGCATCTTCAGATCTTAGGGGGGGTACACACCAGAACGATTAGGGCTCAATTCCGACCGATTGGATGCAGATTGTATGTAGATTGGGCATGTTTAGGTCCAATTCCGATCTTAATCCGATGTGCGTCCCCGCTGTCGTTTGGTCGTCTTACAGATCCTACCTGCTGCAGGTAGGATCAGTAAAAGATCCATTCAACTGGATACAGACTCAGATCGGATTAGAATCAGATTGGATGCAGATCGTTAGCAGATTGTGTGCTCCAACAGATCGTGCGACCATCACACAATCTGCTAACGATCTACTAAC
Organism: Crinia signifera; assembly: GCF_055691185.1. Lineage (NCBI taxonomy): Eukaryota > Metazoa > Chordata > Amphibia > Anura > Myobatrachidae > Crinia > Crinia signifera. Next base: position 155,265,619 of record NC_139217.1, read on the forward strand.
AATCAGGATCGTTCTGGTGTATACCAGGCCTTACATGCAGCATAAAAGATCTGGGGATCCACCTCAGGACTAGAAGGCCCGCGCATCATACTGAAACCCCGCACGATTTGCACTCAAAACACAATTCATCACACGACCCGTCGAAATAGTGCGTTCGGGCCTGAAATCGTTCTGATGTATGGCCAGCTTTTAAGATCACAGCTCGTTCTAGTGTGGGCACTTTATTACAACACATGTACAGTTCTCATACAGGTGGTTTATGGGATAGACAAAGATGACCCCAAGACAATTCGGTACTCTTTACCTAGAAGGGCGCCCGTCGCGGGCATCGCGGGTACATTTAGGTCTGGCCGCGACCGACGCGATGCCCGCGATTTCCCATTGAAACCCATGTTAAACATGGAAATCGTGTCGGTCGCGTCGCGGCCGGCCATAAATGTACCCGCGATGCCCGCGACGCGATGCTCCCGATTTACCATAGGAATCAATGTTAAAAGGCGCGATGGACCCGATTTTACTGTTAAATGGCTCAATGGACCCGATTTGGCCATAGAAATCAATGTTAAATGGGCCACAGAGCCCATTAACCCTTAAATGTCCCCCCCAATTTTTAACGCCACCCCACGATCCACGCGAACCCGAAGCGTGGCGAGCGCAGCGAGCCCGCGAGGGGCGGCGGTACGCATCCTCCGACCTTTTCATGCCCTACTATCCACTAGGGCGTGGAGTGAGAATATAATAGTGTGGCGAGCGCAGCGAGCCACCAAGCCCGAAGCGTGGCGAGCGCAGCGAGCCCCGCGAGGGGACGCGGATACCTTCACAGTTATACGCGTCCCCTCGCGGGCTTCACAGGTGTCCGTGGCGACGCCGACACCTGTGAAGCCCGCGAGGGGACGCGTCTACCTGTGAAGGTATCCGCGTCCCCTCGCGGGGCTCGCTGCGCTCGCCACGCTTCGGGCTCGGTGGCTCGCTGCGCTCGCCACACTATTCTATTCTCACTCCACGCCCTAGTGGATAGTGGGGGTATGAAAAGGTCGGAGGACGCGTACCGCCGCCCCTCGCGGGCTCGCTGCGCTCGCCACGCTTCGGGTTTGCGTGGATCGTGGGGTGGCGTTAAAAATTGGGGGGGACATTTAAGGGTTAATTGTGCTTATTTGGGCTCTGTGGCCCATTTAACATTGATTCCTAGGGCCAAATCGGGTCCATTGAGGCATTTAACAGTAAAATCGCGGTCAATCAGCCTTTTTAACATTGTTCCCTATGGGAAAATCGCGGGCATCGCGGCCATCCCGATTTACCCGCGATGACCGCGATTTTTACCCCCGACGCCCGCGATTTCAATCGCTGGCGCCCTTCTAGGTAAAGAGTACCGACAATTCATTATTCAAACAATGTGCCAACTTTTCCCACATGTAAGCAACATACAAACAGGCAGAAAAACCATACAACAAAAACGTACCTTTTCTCCTTCATTAGGATTCTTATCTGGGTGGTACTTCAAAGCAAGCTTTCTGTAGGCTTTTTTCAGTTCTTCCTGGGTGGCATTTGGTTTCACTCCCAAAGTGTCATAGTATCCAGTTTCTACCACCATTTTTCAAAATGTGATCAAATTTTACTGTGAAAAAAAAAAACAAAAACAAACGTATTCACCAGATTGTAAACCAATGAAACCTAAAATAAACTGATAGCAGCCACTTATGAGCATGTCCTAATGATTATATTTTTTTAGAAAGTTAAACATCAGAAGTAGCGTGGATGATATTGAACGATATCAGTGACTCAAAATAACTCCTAGGATTCCTCCTTCTGTACCAGTTATACTCTGCTAGAACTGTAGCTGCAAGTGCAGAGGGAAAAAAGGAACCTGTCCTCGGTTGGAACACTCAATATTGAGCTCGAAACAGCCTCTGGGAGCAATGTCAGCACTAGCACTGTCAAGTCTGGAGCGTCACAGATTGGGTTACCATGGCCAGGAAGTAAAGTCTCAGATCACTATGTGCAGTGCCAAAGTGCAAGCACAGTGCTGGTGCAATGGTAATACAATGAACAATTTTTGGTCTGACGGTGGCAGGTCTAGATTTAGCAGCACTTCCTGCCACCTGTATTTAGAGAAGAAAGAATGTACTAGGCTGTTTTACATGGTTTGTTGTGACCTCACTTGAGGGAAGGGAAGCCTTCATGCTACAGCATACAGTGACATTCTAGAGCAGCAGTTTGGAAAGTACTGTCACGTTTCAGCATGACCATGTACAAAGGGAGCTCTAGCAAAACATGGTGTGCAGTGTTTGGCATGGAAAAGCTTGACTGGAGTCCCCTTGTGATCGCTTTAAAGTAAGATTTGAAAAAAAAAAAATGGGGATTTAATTTCATGCCCCCATAATTAAAACTCATGTTTGTCAAGGGTTAAAGCCAAATGACCTTCTGTTTTTCCTACCTGTGAAACAATCGGTCAATGACCTATTTTCATAGAAGGGCCATTTGTAATGTATGAAATCCTACCAGGGGCCAGACCAACATTATCCTCTTTAAAAGTATCTCCCCTCTGGCTGCCAATCAATAACTGCATCCGGAGCCCGACTGCAGCGCTGCTGGACGCCTATCGCGTACCTGCCCGAGTCACTCACCACCTCACATGTAAGACACCCAGTCCCTTCCTGATCTCTGATACAGACCATTGGGGAGGGTGTGCAGGCCTCACAAACTGGCTACGGGGGACGTTTACGGCCCGCAGGCTTTCCACCCCTTACCTATGTGAACAATTACATACTCCTGTATTTCCTCCAAGTACAATATCTGTCTGGGAACTTGACAAGTTAGCATTACCACTGAAAGAATTATATGGTTGAATATTGCCCATCTCCACTTCTTTTCCATTACATTTATCGTTCAAGCTACTCATTAGCTGCCCAGTATGACATTAATTCATTCTAGTCTAATGATGTCTAGTATTCTAAGTTCTGCAGAATCATAGTGATCTGGCAATGAGGTGTCAAGGTTTTGGGAGTTAAAAAGGCATGACTGGGAAAAATGTAATGGTGGCCCTAGAGTTAAGGTGGCCATACCTCTACAGATTGATTGTCAGATTGGGCTGGTTGGAACAAAAGCCTGCTAATATCTGAATGACAGTTTGGCAGTTTTCCAGCATTTCAAATCAAATGGTCAACTGTCATTTGCTCTCATCAATTACCAGGATTTTGTTCCAACCAGCCCAATCTGACTATCAATCTGTAGATGTACGGCCAGCTTTACATTACTAATTAAACTCTCGCAAGCAGTACACTGACAATCCACCAACACTTCAAAACATTTTTTAACATTTTAAAAACTCCTCATACGACAGAGTGCACAACACCCAGCTCTCAAGTCATCAGATAGACACTATGGGCCATTGGTAGGCAACTCCAGTCCTCGAGAGCTACCAACAGTTCACATTTGAGGCCTAAACATCTAGCCACTATGGGCCATTGGTAGGCAACTCCAGTCCTCGAGAGCTACCAACAGTTCACATTTGAGGCCTAAACATCTAGCCTGAATCAGGGAAATCCACCATCTTTGTGACATCAAGGAACAGGTTTGATTTCCATGACTCACCAATCAGGAAGCAATGGATTTTTACTAATCAAATTTCCCCTGTCCCACAACTGGTCCTCTGATAATTGATACGCGCTAAAAGGATTCAATTATACTTACGATAATTCCGTTTCTTCTGAGCTTCTCCATGGCAGCCATTACTCTGGGTATTCCCTCTCTATCTCCAGGTTTAGACAGGTATATTTTGAAAACTCCTCCCACCTTGGGTATATGTCTGCCTCCTCCCCTTCCTCTCCAGTCTTTTGAGTGTCTCTAGTATGTATATATCTAAACAGGGAGGGAAATTTATAGGCTGCCATGGAGAAGCTCAGAAGAAACGGAATTATCGTAAGTATAATTGAATCCTTTCTTCCTCGCTCTCCATGGCAGCCATTACTCTGGGATGTACCAAAGCATAAAATATGGGGGGGTTAGTAATAAACAGACATAGTCAAGATGATGCTTAAGTATATATGTATTGAATTATAGCATTACAGCATGCTCTAGCACCACCTTCCCAAACTGGGCAGGAGATACGTTAACATTATAATGTTTAACAAAAGTATGTAGAGAATTCCACGTGGCTGCTGCACAGATATCCTTTGCTGAGAGTCTCGCCTTGTTGGCCCAAGATGTAGATATGGCCCTGGTAGAGTGTGCCCTCAGCTCCTTGGGAACCTCCAAACCTCCGTCCTTATAGGTGAACGCTATGGTCTCTGTTATCCATCGCGCTATAGTCACTCTGGAGGCTGCTCCGCCCTTTCTTGCGCCTGAGTGTAGGACGAATAGCTGTTTGGTTTTCCTATTTTCTTCTGATCTCTTCAGATATAAGGTAATAAGCTCTAGGCATATCGAGCGTGTGCAGTCTTTTCTCCTCCTCAGTCCTTGGTTCTGGACAAAAGGCTGGTAGAATGATTTCTTGATTGAGGGTAGTGCTGGACACCACTTTAGGAAGGAATTTAGAATTCGTTCTGAGTACGACCCTATCGTGCAGGATATTTAGGTACGGTTGCTCCGCCCAGAGGGCTTGTAGCTCACCCACCCTACGTGCGGACGTGATTGCTGTAAGGAAGACCACTTTCCACGTAACGAACTTCATGTGTACTTCCTCCAGTGGTTCGAAGGGTGCCTTCATGAGGGCATTAAGGACAAAGTTCAAGTCCCACGGAGCTACTGGCTCTCTGATTCTAGGACGCTCTCTCTTGATCGCCTGATAGAATTTCTTTATGAGTGGGTCATCAGACAATCTGCTGTCCAGCATGACCGACAAAGCTGAGATCTGCACCCTCAGAGTTGACGCCGCCAAGCCCTTGGAGAATCCTTCGTATAGGAATTGAAGTACGCAGGGGATCCCAGTCCTTATACTTTCCGGGTATGACTTTGACCATTCCGTGAACTTACTCCACACCCTATAGTAAATTCTGGATGAGACCTCTTTCCTTGCCTTGAGCAGGAACTGTGCCACCTGGTGGGACAATCCCTTCCGCACTAGGATCAACCGTTCAGCATCCATGCCGACAGACTCAGGGTCCTGATGTCTGGGTGTACCACTGGTCCCTGCTGGAGAAGATTCGGTATGAGGGGTAGACTCCAAGGCCGTTTGGCTGCCATCCTTAGCACTGTGGGGAACCAGCTTCTCCTTGGCCAGAATGGGAGTATGATGATAACTGCCGCCCTCTCTTCCCTGATCTTCCTTAGAATTCTTGCAATCATGGGGAAAGGGGGGGGAACACGTACCCGAGCTTGAACCTCCATTCTTGCGCAAATACGTCTACTCCTTCTGTCCCCGTCACCTCTTCTCTTGACATGAACCTCTTCACCTTTCTGTTGTGCCTTGCTGCCATGAGGTCGATTTGTGGGTAACCGAACCTCCTTGTGACTTCCAGGAACACTCCCTGGTTTAGCTCCCATTCGCCTGGCACCACCTGTTTTCTGCTTAAGAAATCCGCAAGGCCGTTCTCCTTCCCTGGGACATGGAGCGCGGATATGGAGCATAAGTTTCTTTCTGCCCACGGCATAATGTTGGATACTTCTTCCCAGAGCTTTACACTCCTGGTCCCTCCTTGTCGGTTCACATATGCTACCACCGTCATGTTGTCCGACCTGATCTTGACATGAGTGTTTCTGATGTGCTCCTGGAAGAATCTCAGCGCCCTCACTACAGCTCTCATCTCCCTCTGGTTTGAGGACATTGCTCTTTCTTCTTGGGACCACAAGCCTTGGCACCTTGCGTCTTGACAGTGGGCCCCCCATCCTGTCGCACTTACGTCCGTGGTTATGACCTGGTACATGGGCTGACTTAATGATGTATTTCTCAGTTTTAGTTGAGGATCCAGCCACCAGTCCAGTGACCGCCTGCTTTCCTGGCTTAGTACTACTTCGTACTCTAGCTCCACTTCTCTTCTCGTGAGGGGTCTTATTTCTCTCTGCAGGATCCTCATATGCCATCTCGTATCACCCCTATGGTGGATGACATCATCCCTAGCAATCGGAGGACCTGCCTTAACGTTGTCTTCTTCTGTGACTGAACTTGTAAAGCCAGATCTAGGATTCTTCCGCATCTTTCTTCTGACAAGTATACCGCGTGCTCTACTGTATCTATATTGACCCCTAGGAATTGAATCCTTTGAAGAGGTTCCAGTTGACTTTTCCCTTTGTTTATCAGCCACCCGTGACTCCGAAGTGTAGTGATTGTAGTCTGGACTGCTTGTCTCACTTCCTCTTCTGTCTTGCCGCAAATAAGTAAATCGTCCAGGTAGGACCAAATTGCAACCCCCTGCATTCTTATGAATGCTATCAGACTTGTTAGTATCTTCGTAAATACTCTTGGGGAGGCTGATAAACCGAATGGGAGACACCTGAACTGGAGGTGTTGTTTTAAGACCATCAGTCTGAGGAACTTTCGGTCCTTTACAGCTATCGGGACGTGGAAGTACGCATCCTTCAGATCTATCGAACACATGAAATCTGCGCGGTTTATTCCTAGGAGAATTACTTGTAAGGTATCCATATGGAACTTTTTTGCTTGCATGTTTAGGTTCAGATCCCTTAGGTCTAGTATCGCACGGTACTTCCCTGATGACTTCTTTACTAGAAAAAGCTTGGAGTAGAAGCCTCTCCCTCTTTCTCCCACTGGAACTCTTTCTATAGCTCTTGATTCCAGCATTTCTTGTATTATCAGTTTTAAGGCTTCTGATTCCTCTGTCGTCGTAGGCGCTCTTGATTTTACAAATCTTCTTCCTAACGGAATTTTTAGAAACTCCAGGCTGTAACCCTGGGTAAGGATTGACAGAACCCATCTGTCCTGTGTTGATCTCCTCCATCTGTCCACGAATCTGGTCAGCCTCCCTCCTACCGCGACCGATTCTCCTAGGCAGTAATTGTCAGAATCTACGATAGCCCCTTCTCGCTGATTGGCGAAAGGACTGCCTTGTACTGCCGGAGTTAAACCTTCCATATTGCCTCCCCGGTCTGTAGCTCTTAGCTTCCCGGAAGTGCTGTTTTGGAGATTGGCCTCGAAACTTCTGTCTCCTGTCCTGTGGTAGTTTGGCGGATTTGCCGCCTGACATCCTTTGAATAATGGAGTCTAATTTACTCCCGAACAGTAGGTTACCCTCATATGGCAGTGCTATAAGCCGGTTCTTCGAGTTAGCGTCTGCGGCCCAGCTTCGCAGCCATATGGCCCTCCTGGCTGCTATCCCTGCTGCCATGGATTTGGCTGAGTACTCCACCACATCAAGAGATGCTTCGCAAAGGAAGTCTATAGCCTTCATCATGATATTAAGGTTCTTTATCAGATACTGCCTTGATATCTTCTCATCTATGTCTGTCGCCATGTTAGTGCCCCATACTCTGAGCGCTCTTGATGTCGAAGCCATGGCGACCCCTGCTTTTAGGGAGACCGTAGAAGTGTTGTGCAACTTCTTTAGGCCCATCTCCACCTTCTTATCCATGCTGTCTCTCAGATTAGCCCCGTCTTCTAACAGTATCGTGGTTTTAGAGACCACCTCGGATACCGCTGCATCCACCTTGGGTAACTTGCAGTACTTCTCTAGGAGCTCATCCTTGAAGGGAAACATTCTTTCCACTCTCTTGTAATTACTGAACTTCTTGTCAATGTTTTGCCATTGTTCTAGCATCAGGTCTTTAAGAACCTTGTGCACAGGAAAACTTCTGCTTTTAGAGGCTCTATCCTCAAATAATGAGTCAGGTGCCTCTTCTTCCTTCTCCTTATAATCCATAGCCTTGTAAATGTATTTTAATAGGCTGTCTACCAGATCTAAATTGAATGACCTCTCTTTTTCAGGTATTTCACCTGACTCTGGTTCTGACGTGTCTGTGTCATCCACATTCAGTATGGGCTGATCTGAATCCGCATCACCCTCCAGGCTAGCTTGGGCCCTGGACCTCTTAGTTCCCTGAATCTCCTTAAGGTCTTCCTTAGTGACCAGTGAGCTCTTCATCCACAACAATATCTGAGTTAGATCCACCGCCTGTGGGGCTGTAGTTTGCCTGCACGCCTTGCACAGATTAACGCCTTTCTCCGGGGTAAACTCTGTATCGCATGACATGCAATTGCTCATGATATTTTTAGTCTTTGCCTTCTTTTTTGCAGGGGCTTTAGACACACTATGGAATTTTAAGTAGAGAAGAAAGCCTATCACTAACTGCTCTATCGATATGCTATTGCAGCGCACCTCAATGAGGTCTTACCTCTCCATGGCAGTATCAGGTATAGTGGGAGAAGGATCAGCTTCCGGGTCCATACTGTAGGTATCGCTGCTCTGGTGAGTACAGCGTTCAAGCCCCAGTGGCTTTTAAACCCGGCGCTCGCCATCTGCGGCTGCGCATTGCGTCCTTCCGGACGCCGTTCAATCACTTCCGCCCTTTGCTGAGTGAAGCCAGCCCTTCTTCCGGCCGCTCGCTGTTGCCCCTTCAGTGGAGGGACCCCGCGTCATTTCCGTCTTGCGTGCACGCGACCAGCTCTGCCCGGCAGCCGGCTTCCTGGAGACGCTCGCGTCTCAGACCTAAAGGAAGACGCCGGCGCCCGCCATGCCGCCGGTCACCCTGCAGGTAACCGCAGGACGCTCATCTCGGTCCGGCCACGCAGGGACGTCTGCCCCGTGTCTCAGACCTACGGGGGGATGACGGAGTCCACGCATCGCCGCCCTGTGCCTCCGGTCATCTTACAGGTAACTCAGAGCAGGACGCTGCCTGGTGAGCCCCTTCTTCTCCCTGGGTAGAAAGCACCCATTTCAGCCCGGCCACGCAGGGACGTCCGGCTGCATATACTGAGGTACGCTTGAGCTAAAAAATAACAAACCTTATCCTACCTAGTCTAACTTAGAGACAGGAAAAAAGACTGGAGAGGAAGGGGAGGAGGCAGACATATACCCAAGGTGGGAGGAGTTTTCAAAATATACCTGTCTAAACCTGGAGATAGAGAGGGAATACCCAGAGTAATGGCTGCCATGGAGAGCGAGGAAGAAAAGCTAATCAGATCAGCAGAACGGTAATAGGCCCACATTAGGCAGATTAAGAGAACCCTGTATCTTCTTTGGTTAAGGGGCCAATGACATGTAGGACATCTCTGGCAGGTGATGGGTTATGTACAGGTATATCAGTAAGCTGGGTAGCGTGTTCCATAGTGCTGTGTCCCACGAGACTGATAGCCAGTGCTACCACAATAAGTGAGCTGTGTCTGCACTCACATAGCAGAGGGGGATAAGTAAGGGGCACGGTCAGCTTACTACGCACAGCCCCATATCTGGCCGACTGATCTACAATGTCTAAATCCACAATCAAGTTGTCAACCACCAATGGTCAAACAATGTCTAGTTAGAGCCTAAAAATGGCCAGCAGCATCTAGATCGACATTTAACAGAAGATCAATGCAAGCAAAAAGGCAAACACTTTTTTTAAATTAAACTTGTTCATACTTTACCGTGTTATAGGACAGAGGGAGAATAAAACAGTGTGCCAAGCGCAGCAAGGCCCCATGCCCAAAGCATGGCAATGCACAGTGAGCCATGCACAGTGAGCCATGCAAGGGGGTGCACTTATATGGTGTCCAGGTCAACCAATGGCAACAGACACCAAACAAAAACTAGTGTCAACCTTTTCACTGTGAACCACATTCCTGTCAATCTTTTGCTTGAATCAATCTTCTGTTACTGTCAATCAAAATGCTGCCAATCATTTTTAGGCATCTAACGAGACACGGTCAACTATAGGTGATCCACCCTGTGATTGTCGATACAGACATCACCGATCTCTTCCCATCCCTAAAATTGAAAAGCTGTCACCCATAACAGTACATCCAAATACACAAATGTAAGAATAAGATAGTGTAAAAAACCCCACCCGAGTGTAGGGGCCTGAGACTCTGGGGAGGTGATGTAATGTCGGTTACCACATGGCCACCCATGGGAGACCAGGAACGCCAGAAAGGTAGTAGGGGTAGCCTCGGCCTACACCACATTATACTACACACCACAAAGCGCGACAGCAGGAAGGCCAGAAACAAAAAGCTGGCGGGTGGCCCCTGGCTGCCGGGGACAAGAACCCGAGCACGGCGATATACAAGGACGTCATCGTTACAGCTGTCACCTGCTAATGGCGGCCGCACTCACCCGCGCTGCGATGTACCCGGCGCTCTCCCGCTGCAGTGCTGCCTCTCCCTCCACAGAACAGCTTCTGGAAAGATCGAATATGCGAGCCGCATCCGGGACCTTATGTAAAGTGAGGGGCGGGGTGACGCGTGACGTCACGGCTCCGGAACCGGCACTTGGGCTTGCTGAGTGCTACCTAACGCGGCTGTAACCATGACACCTGGAACTCGACGTGGTGGAACGCAGCTTTCGGCATGTCGTGGAACGCAACGGTACTCCGCCCCTGTGTCTGCGCAGTACACGCTGGCCGGCGCCGTTCGGTACTAGTGTTTGGACAGCCCGGCGGCAGCAGCTGTGCGACTGCGTGGTGAGAGAGCAAGTCGCGGGTAAGAGCTCGCGTAGAACAGGCATGGAGACAGCGCGAACATACAACTTTGGCATGTATACACTAGTCCGACTTGTCCTAAAGATACACAATATCCCGGGAGAGCTCACTAACGAGTTGGCACATGATGTGCCATTTTAATAGTGCCACTGCCCACACACGGTAATTAGATGTGTGCTAGGTGCGATTTGAGCAATAAAATGTGTTCTATACGATTTGAACACCAGTCCTATGCAATTCGAACTTTATACACTGCTATTTGATTTGGATGAGCCTACAATACCACATTTAAAAATGTAAAGTACATATCTCATGTGATTTCCTACACAGGGTGCGATTTGAACTAGCCACAATAAGATGTAGTCGGGGTTGCCACCTCATGCATCATCGATTTCACCCCCCCCAAACAACAACATGTGAGTGGGCGGAGCCTATTTAAGAGGGCAGAGCTATGATCAAAACTGTGATCAACCAGAAAAACTCCATGGAATGGAGTGAGAGTACCATCTCCCTCACTAAAAATCTGGTAAAACCACATTACACCTTGGCACACACACACACTAGAAACAGGAAGAGTGCGCGCCGGAGGTGTGTGTAAAAAATGTACACCGTAATGCCTACTACACATTATGCCACTCCCCATAATGCTTACTTCACATTATGCCACACACCAAAATAACTACTACACATTATGCTAAATGCCATAATGCCCAGTACACATTATACCACACACCTTAATCCTTATTACATATTATACCAAACGCCGTATTGCTCATTACATTTTATACCACAAACCGTAATGTCTATAATATATTATGCCACATAAGTACCTCTTACATACATGCTTCTTGCTAGATGTTATTATTATTAGTATTTACAGTTTCTTATATAGCGCAGCAGATTCCGTTGCGCTTTACAATAGTAGACAGTGATAAAACAAACTGGGCAATAACAGGCAGACTTGGAGGTTAGAGGGCCATGCTGAAAGCTTACAATCTATATGGATATAGGAGGGAAACACAAGGACAGGCACCAGTAATAGCATAGCTTGTAGGTCCAGAAGGGAAGCTATATAATACATAAGTGCCTCAGAGTTTTATGCGTGTAGAACTTAAATATGATAGGCTTGCCTGAAGAGGTGAGTATTCAGGGAACACTTGAAAGTTTGGAGGCTAGTGGAGAGTCTTATTGTGTGTGGAAGGGCATTCCATAGGATGGGAGCAGCCTGATGAAAGTCCTGTAATAGTGAATGGGAGCTAGTGATCCGTGCAGAAGAGAGACGCAGAGCAGAGTGGTCAAGATGGGAGATGTTTTGTGATAAGTAATGAGATATATGCTGGTGCAGTATGGTTAATAGCTTTATATGCAAGTAGAAGTGTTTTATATTAAGATACAGGCAACCAATAAAGAGGTTTCATGCTTGTTGTCATGGGGGATTACATGCTCATTGCCCAGGGGGATTCCATACTTGTTGCCCTTGAGGTATTACATACTAGTTGCCCAGGGGAAGTTTAAATGCTCATTGCCAAAGGGATTATATGCCTGCTGCCATGGGGGATTACATGCTTTCTCCCATCTTTAAATACTGCAACTTGCAGCATCTGTAGAGGGAAGAAAGGGGTGCTTGGAGCATCTGCAGAGGGGAGGTACTCATTTTACCTATAGAAATGCTGTGCTATAGTGTCACATCCTCACCACATAACCGTGCTGCTCCTGAGTCCTGGCTTCTGCCTAGCAGCTGGCTCACACTTAGCATGGACCGCTACTTCCATCCCACCTCTATGCTCTAGTTCAGAGCTTCTACCTATTGCTTCCAACCTAACTGCTCTTGGCCATACCATTCTGTCCCGGAGGCAAATTGCGACCTGCCGGAGCTTGTCGGCGGGGCAGCGCTGCAGTCGTAGAGGCTGTCCAGGCTTTTCCAGTCACCCGGATTCCGGGATACTGGAAAAGCCTTCTGGAGGGTGTAGGGATGTAGTACAAAAATATTTGCCTGCACATATTATTTTGCCTTGCAATATACTAGACTACACATGCACGGGCATTGCAAGGCAAAATAAACACAGTGTAATTTGAAATAGATGCAATGCGATTTGAACTAAAAAGTTAAAATCGCATGTAAGAATTGAATTGCACCGTGTGTGGGCACCATCATATGCTATAAATCGCACCCAAAAAAACAGAATTTTTTTTTTTAACCTGGAAAAAAAACCCCGGAATTTATGAAGGCATGCTCCTTTTCAATGGCCTCCCTTTTGTGAAATCAAAATGATGACCTTCTCCTTGTGGGCTGGCGAGGCTGCAGTCAATCATTGTTATTGGTCATTAATATTCTTCTCTGTTTACATTCAGAGATGTGGATTAGAGTTGGCTTGGCTCAGTTAACTGAAGTTTTAATTTTATTTTTATTTGTTTAGTTACAATGCTTGAATGCTGGCTAGTGAGTAAAGAAAATGCACATCATAGAATCAAACTACCTCATGCAGAGGCTGTGGTAATTGGACGAGGGCCAGAGACCAAAATAGTGGACAAAAAATGCTCCCGACAACAAGGTAATGTACTAACATAGATTCCTAATGAATTCACCCTTATCATTTCTGGAAACATAATTTGAAAAAGGATGTTTGAAATAGTGTATAGCGCAAAACAAAGCATGCAGCAGTTTGTAAACCAGTGCCGTTTGTCGTGGTACACAAAGTGACAAATAAGAAGATAGATAATTACCACACAGCGCTACCTTGGTTGTTCCCATACACTTATACACCAGTGAGGTGGTAGATTAGTAATACATAACTTTAAATAATGTGAAGTTTCCAATATCAGGAGTGCTTTTATCTGTAACGACAAAAGAAAGGAAACTCTTGTCCCCCAATAGTGGGACTCACAGTGAGGGTACACAACAAAAAATTCATCATAGTGTAGTATTCTGCTACCAAGATGTTCCACGGTTTCCTCCAGAAGTGAATGGTCCAACACCGGCAATCAGGATAGGCCAGCACAGGGGTCCAAGAGAAATGCACACCAGACACTTAATGCACTTATGATGCATTAAGTGTCTGGTGTGCATTTCTCTTGGACCCCTGTACTGGCCTATCCTGATCGTCTATCTCCAGTGCCTTGTGAATGATCAAACTACCGGTGTTGGACCGTTCTCTTCTGGAGGAAACCGTGGAACATCTTGGTAGCAGCATTTGCCTGGGGATTCTGTTTTATGCTTTTAAATAGTCTACCCTTGTGAGTTTTATATACACATTAAAATACCAATCTGTTTTGAATACTACATTATGATGGTTTTTTGTTGTGTACCCTCACTGTGAGTCCCACTATTGGGGGACAAGGGTATCCTTTCTTTTGTCGTTACATTTCTGGAAACATAGACCCAAATGCCTAAACTTCCTCAAATTGTGCAAAGGACATTTTGCATAATAATTTGGTTCATGTTGCAGCTGTCCAAATACTTATAGCTTCTATCCTTTTTGGAAAAGGTGCATACACACTGTGCACTGTGTTTTTTTTCCCACACATTCTCTTTTTAAACAATTTTATTTTGATTTATTTTATATTTAATTTACATAACTTAATGTATAAATTGTCCTGCTAAATTAGTTTATCTGTCAAGGCATGGAGCCTTGACAGATAAACTAATCCCACAGTCTATGCCTTTGATGGCTAACCTTGACACTCTAGCTGTTATTGAACTACACATACCAGAATGCTCTGCTTCAGTTTTTCTACTTGGCCATGCTAAATCTGATGCATAGCATGCTGGGATGTGTAGTTCAACAACAGCTGGAGTGTCAAGGTTAGCCATCAAGGGTCAATGCTATACTGTTCACCTTAATAACGAGTGCTGTAACTGAGTTGGACTGTTCTTTAGAAAGCTTACCTAACCGTGTCTATTTTTGCAGTGCATCTGACTTCTGATTGCAACAAAGGTTACGTGAGAGTCAGACAGGTATGTTTCCTTACAGCATTGTAATATTGTGCTGTAATTTACTATTTACATATATATTATAGTTAGATGCATTAGAAATTATTGGAAATGTTTCTAATTTGAAGCTAATTAAATAGGCTTTTTAAACATAAAGGTTAACAAATTGCACCATACACATACCTCCTAACTGTCCTGCGGATGTTCCGCCTCCCGCCCGGGGCCAGCAGTGTCCCGCGGTGGGGAGGGTAGTTGGGAGTCCCCACTGAGCAGCAGTGAATTGATGCTATGCGCACAGCGTCTATTCACCGCAGGCAGGGGGGCAGCGGCGGCAAAACAGGGGCGTGGCCTAGCACGAGTGACGCGCTGAGCCACCACTGAAATAAGGGAGGTTGCACTCTATATGCTACACTCTGCACTTTACAACACTCTACATTGCTGCTATCCTGAAGAAATGGCCTAATTGGCCATAAAACGTTTATAAGAGCTACTGGGGTAAATTCTACTTCACATGTGATGTTGCTATGCGCAACCAATCAGATCCTGTCTACAATCTTCTAGCGGGTGCTAAATAAATTAGAAGTAGATTCTGATTGGTTGCCCCCCACGGTGTAATGTATGATTCTCTTATACAAATCTAAGCACCTTGTTTACGGAATCCGAGGAGTTCCACCTGTTTTGTTCTAATTATTGGAATTGTATTGTTTGTTTGTTTGTTTGTTTGTATGTTTGTGTGTATGTATGTATGTATTCCATGCTTAAG
Organism: Crinia signifera; assembly: GCF_055691185.1. Lineage (NCBI taxonomy): Eukaryota > Metazoa > Chordata > Amphibia > Anura > Myobatrachidae > Crinia > Crinia signifera. The sequence continues at coordinate 155,280,879 of NC_139217.1, forward strand.
TATAGATTTACAATCCCACCACCATAATCAGAATTCTAACTTCTTGTCTAGGTAGGAACTAATCCAACCAGTATTGACTCTTTGGACATTGGTAAAGATCAAGAAGTGAAATTGAAGCCTGGCCATGTTTTATATGTGGTGAATAAGTTATTCCCTTACACAGTACAGTTTGTAAATATACCAGAACACCCAGACTCACAACAACTCACGCAGAAGGAAAGTGCCAACAAGAGGCCACACGAGAACTCTGTAAATGCTAGTATGGAAACCTCTGCAAAGTGCACAAAATCTGAATCTATTGATGTACGGAACAATAGAAAGAGCATGGATAACGCCAAAGCTGAAAAGAAACCACATGGTCCTGAGGTATGTTATTCTATGTACCGAAGTGTCCACATACATTTAGCCTCCTTGCATGTTAAACAGCCCTTTTATTCTTGGTAGTACCAAGGTCCTTTGTTCGACTTTTCCAGTAAATGCATATTATTGGCATAACAATGTGAATAGGATGCACAAGCAGTTAATGCTGATTAAAATGTTGTTTGGCATGTGTGTATTCTGCATACAAAATGCTATGTTACAGTGCTTTCCCATAGCATATGTAGAAACAATGGGGGTTATTCTGATTCACTCGGAAAGACACAATCACTCTCTAATGGACAAAACAATATGCACTGCAGGTGGGGCTGACAAATCATGTGCAGAGAGAGTTAGATTTGGGTGTGGTTTGTACTTCAAACTGATATCTATATTGCAGTGTAAAAATAAAGCAACCAGTATTTACCCTGCACAGAAACAATTAAACACCCAAATCTAACTCTCTCTGCACATGATACATCAGCCCCACTTGCAGTGCATATGGTTTTGTCCATTAGAGAGTGATTGTGCCTTTCTGAGTGAATCAGAATAACCCCCAATGTGATGAGTTTATGGCAAAAAAGACATCCAACACATAATGAAGTTGTACAAGACCTGTCCGCTCACTCACACTAGGCATCTCCCGCTGCGTGGTGCATTAAGGAAAGATGTATGACACATCTGTATCTGGGCGGAAAAAAATAGCAACCTGTACCATTTATTTAGAATGGCAGGTAAACAAAGACAATAGAGAAAATCATATGGAAAGGCAGCAAAACATTCTTCTAGTTCAGGGGTTCTCAAACTCAGTCCTCAGGGCCCCACACAGTTCACGTTTTGCATGTCACCTGGCAGGTGCACTGGTGCATTCATTACTCATTGACACATTTTAAAAAAAATTCAAAGGTGGAGCTAATTATTTTACTTGTGATTCTGGTCCTTATTCTGGTTCACTCTTAGAGGCAAATTCCTTCTCAATTGGATAAAACCATGTGCACTGCAGGTGGGGCAGATGTAACATGTGTACAGAGATTTAGATTTGGGTGAGTTATTTTGTTTCTGTGCAGGGAAAATACTGACTGCTTTATTTGTACACTGCAATATAGATCTCACTTTGAAGAAAAACCCCACCCAAATCTAATTATATCTACACGTGCTACATCTGCCCCACCTGCAGTGCACATGGTTCTGTCCATTTGAGAAGGAATTTGCCTCTGAGACTGAACCAGAATAAACCCCTCTGAGGAGACCTGCACAACATGCACCATGTGGGGTCTTGAGGACAGAGTTTGAGAACCTGTGTTCTAGTTCTTACAAACACATTCTGTAGCAGAGCTCAAGAAGAGCAAGAAGGAAAAAGAAAGATTATTTCCCCAATGAGATGTTTGTAGCATAATGAAGCTTAAACCAGGGAACATAATGGCATCTCCATCTGATTTGATATGTAGAATCTTTATATAAAGAGAAATACTAGTTACTCCAGTATGCTAGACTAGATCTTAGTGAATAGGCATGTGATCCATGAAAAAGGAAACTGAACATTTTGGTGTACATTTAGTGAAATGGGAGTTCACATGCCATGCTGCTATGGGCAACCAATCAGAATATACGTCTTATTTATTTAACACCTTCTAGAACAGGCATGTCCAAACTGCGGCCTTCCAGCTGTTGTGAAATTACACATCCCAGCATGCCTTGTCATAGTTTTAGCATTCCCTAATGGCAAAACTATGGCAAGGCATGCTGGGATGTGTAGTTCCACAACAGCTGGAAGGGGCCGCAGGTTGGACATGCCTGTTGTAGAAGATAATAGTATCTGATTGGTTTCCCATAGCAACATCCCATCTGAAATAGAACTCCCATCTTAGTAAATTTCACCCCTTTGTTCTCCATCTGCGGTTCATTTCATTTAAATATGCTGTGATTTCTATGTACACTGACTAAAATAATGTCTCTTTAGACCAATTTTGACATGGGATATCATTTGAATTTATAGATGACATTCTTAACCTGGACAATCATATCATTAGTGTTAAACATTATTGGAACCAACTGGTAGAAATCATAGGTAGCAAAAGAGTAGGATAAACATGTTTAATTGTACTTCACTAGTATCAAACACATGGTCAAAAGGCTGGCACTGCTCCATAGACGGGTATGGATCATTAGGTCGACAAGCATTATGGTCGACAGGGTCATAAGGTCGAAAGGGGTAAGGTCGACATTAAAACAGTCAACATGTTTTTCTTATTTATTTTTTTAACCGGAATGTCAACACAGTCAACATAAACACTAAAATGTAGCACCATGTCCCCTCGCATGGCTCGATGCGCTCGGCACACTATTTTAATCTCCCACCACGCCTTAGTGGATGGTAGGGTATGGACTACCGGTACTCTTTACTTAGTACGGCGCCCATCGCGGGCATTGAATGCACTAAAAAATCGGGTGCGACGCGACCGACGCGATGCCCGCGATTTCCCATAGGGAACAATGTTAAATGTCTCAATTGACCCGATTTTCCTGTTCAATGCCTCAATTGACCCATAGGAAACAATGTTAAATGGCCCACAGAGGCCAAATAGGCCCCCTGAAGTGTGAAATGGCCCCCACAATTGTTAACGCCACCCCACGATCAACGTGAACCCGAAGCGTGGCGAGCGGCAGCGGTACGCGTCCTACGACCTTTTCATACCCCCACTATCCACGTCGGCGTGGAGTTGAGAATAGAATAGTGTGGCGAGCCACCGAGCCCGAAGCGTGGCGAGCGCACGCAGATACCTGTGAAGCCCGCGAAGGGACGCGTTTACCTGTGAAGGTATCCGCGTCCCCTCGCGGGGCTCGCCACGCTTCGGGCTCGGTGGCTCGCTGCGCTCGCCACACTATTCTATTCTCAACTCCACGCCAACGTGGATAGTGGGGGTATGAAAAGGTCGTAGGACGCGTACCGACGCCCCTCGCGGGCTCGCTGCGCTCGCCACGCTTCGGGTTCACGTTGATCGTGGGGTGGTGTTAACAATTGTGGGGGCCATTTCACACTTCAGGGTGGCTATTTGGCCTCTGTGGGCCATTTAACATTGTTTCCTATGGAAAAATCGGGTCAATTGAGGCATTGAACAGAAAAATCGGGTCAATTGAGACATTTAACATTGTTCCCTATGGGAAATCGCGGGCATCGCGTCGGTCGCGTCGCACCCGATTTTTAGTGCATTCAATGGCCGCGATGCCCGCGATTTTTTTACCTGCGATGCCCACGATCAAAATCGCGGGCGCCGTGCTAGGTAAAGAGTACCGAAATACCTCCTGTATGCACATGTTGGCTCAAAAGCCAGTAAAAAATCTCCCGTCGACCTAATGACCCTGTCGACCTAATGCTTGTAGACCATCATGCTGGTGACCCAAAGACCGTACCCCCATCCAACAGGGCAGATCGTGTTGGTATTATTAAGGATTGACTTACAATGCTTTGTAATTGGTGTTTTTTTTTTTTTTAAACCTGCTTTTCCTATCCGTAAAGTGATGTCTGCTGTTTGTTCCTGTGATAGTGCAAGTAACATGGAGTCAGCAGCTGTTTCAGTATTTGCTTGGCAATAGCTGCTTCCCTGTACAGCTTTATAGCACTCCCACACCACAAGCCTGCTACAGTCATTTGGCAACATTTGACATATATATATATATCTATATCTATATTATATACCTAATAAATGGCATAGTTGATACACATTTTTCATTTTTCTCTCCCACAATACTAAAGCAGCACATTACTAACCATTTCCATATATTTTGAATGTGGCTAATACACTAATTTGTTACTATCTTTTTTATTTTGTATTAAAAAAAATATGTATTTTCTGGATTGTGAATCCTGACATCCTATGTCATGCAGTTTAATCTGATGCTTATCTTCAATGACCGCTATACTCCTGGTGGTGACTGCTGACAATATCTTTTGTATAACCCCAGATACTCACTGCATCATTTTGGCCAAGAGTTCCAGGGAGTTTAAGGCAAATCATGACCTATATTCTTTTCCCATTGTTTTTCTATTATGTCATGTTGATGTGGGGTTCTAATTGGTTTTCTTGTTTCTTAGTTACACGAAACACTTAACACAAAGAGTACATTGCTTTATTATTATTATTATTATTATTATTATTATTATGCACTGTGTTATGGGAATGTCTGTCTAATATGTAATAATTTGTATAAATGTTATTGCTTAGGTTAAAAGCCAAGGACACTGGAGCCAAGGGCTAAAAGTTTCCATGCAGGATCCAGATTTGCAGGTGCAGTGGTGATATGTAGTACAATATTATTAATATGTTAATGTACTGTTATGACACATATAATGAACTCTAAGGTACATGCTAATACGCTGTGTAAGTACGGTCTTCGATATTATTGCATTTAATACACGAGAAGCAGTTAAAAAAAAATTCAGTACTACATTTTTGTGAAATTACTTATCTCCGTGACTTTTGTTTAAAGTGATAACGGAAAAGCTGCCATAAAGCACGTTACGAATGAACTGTGGTTATCTTTGTTGGCTTGTAATGTTGTGAGGCAGAGGTGATGATTATTCTTGTTAGGCCAGGCCCTGTGTGGTTTGTAGCCAGTGTAGTATAAGACTGCAGTAAAGTGAAGTACACACTACGCTGACACAGACAGCTACTGATTCAGGTAATTACGAATCGGCTGCTTTATATGATGGTCCGCCCATCACAGCTGGGTAGACCTTTGAATTTGCCCTCCCAGTTGTTATTGCTGTCCTTACATCAAGTGCATGGTTGATTGGCTGACTGCCCATAGCTATAGCCAAATGCTCATCTGCTATGTTAGAGAGCAGCCTCAATGGGCGGTATTCATGTGAATACCGGCGACGTGCAGCGAATCCTGTTTAGGATTCGCTGCACATTCGCCACTGCTCGCTGTGTTCCGGAGCCTCGCCGGCTCCGGTATTCAACGAGTCAGGGGCTCGCTGCCTCTGACCGGCGAATTTGAGCTCCTGCGGCGGACGCCGCAGGGAGCCTGAGGACGGTGGCAGGCAGGGAGATGGAAGTCTCCCTGCCTGCCCCAGAACGTTTGTGGGGGGGAGGTGGGCTCCCCGGGTGCCAGGCAGCACAGGCTGCCCCCCGGGGGTGCCAGTAGGGGACCGGGTATATTCACTACACCCGATCATGAATATGTAATGATCGGGTGAAGTGAATATATGAATATCTAATGATCGGCTCGGCTCCAGCCCCCTGTATATATATATATATATTTTTTTTTTTTAAATTAAATATATATTCATGTGCTTACAGCACATGAATAAAAATAGCATGCCCCTCCTCAGAATAAAATTCCAGATTTTTTTACACCAATTGTAAAACACAAAACACCTTCCACTTCACCATAAAAAGATAGCGATTGCTACTCGGTGAATCATGGCGAAAAAAACCTTGAAATGTATTCGCCATCTGGACATTGAATAGGGTGATTCACCGTTTTAGTCAGAAATTCGCCTTACAGCACAAAATCGCCATAAAAACCTGGCGAATCAGCCTCATTGAATACCGCCCAATATGTCTGTGAACAACATCATTCACAGACCTTTGTCTTGGCATGCTATCGGGAAAAAAAAAACAGAGGTTTTATGTTAATTTTCCCTGTTTCCTGGTTGGTTTTTATTATTTTTTCTATCCAGTGATCAAATTGGATCACCTAATAAAAGACCCGTTTTGCAACAAAAACACTGGTTCAGTGCAACCTGTGGATGTTCACCCAATGCAGTCCTGTTTTTGCTGAAAACAGATCTGCTTTTCGGGGATTTTTCTTTGCCCATCTGAGGTAGGAGAAACAAATCCCCAGCAACCTGTGGCAAGCGTCTGTTTTGCAGGGTTAATTATATAGCCCTGAGCAAGCCTATTAAGTTAAAGGATATCCCCCCATATATAATGCAGAGGGTGATTTTTCATTATGTGTAAATTTCATTAAATAATGTAAAAAAACAACAACCTAAAATAAGTCACAGATATGTTCAAATAAAAATAAGTTAATTTGCATTTAAAAGTTGTGGCATTGCTCTGGGATTGCACCGCATGCAATGCAATGGTACTTGTGCAGTTTCGCGGCACTCCTGCCGCGCATCGCACGCAAATCTCATGATATGCAATGCGATTTAGCACACCCCCTACTATCCACGTGACCTTGAAGCATGGCGAGCGCACGTGGTACGCATCCTCCTGACCTGTTCATACCCCCACTATCCACGTCGGCATGAAGTTGATTTTATAAAGTGTGGCAAGCACAGCGAGGCCAGTGGGCGCGTAAACCGAGCCCGTGGCGAGTGGACACGGATTATTTGTGTATTCCGCGTCCCCTCGCTGCGCTCGCCACACTTTATTATTTATTTATTTTATTTATTTACTGTTTCTTATAGAGCGCAGCAGATTCCGTTGCGCTTTACAATAGTAGACAAATACACAAGTACTTTTAAAAAGACTGATTTTATATGGATTAATGTCTGCACCTTATAAATTAATTTTACAAAATTCAAGCCCAGTACAGCATTGAATAAATCAGCTGCAGCCAGTACTGGGAGACATAAAATGCAACAATGTATGAAAGCCGTATCAGATCCGTGCACTGTGATGTGCTTATTCTATAACAGGGGTAGGCAAGTAATTTTTAATGGAGTCCGGAAGTTTGTAATTATTTTGATCGAGGTCCACAAAATCACACAATCTGATATCTGGAATGTAATTAGTAGAGACAGGATTATATGCATTTGCATATCTGCATATGCATTTGCATATTTTTCCCATTCTCACTGGTTATTGCATATTTTACCTAAAAATCTAGTGATGGTGCATATTTTAGGCTACGTCCTCTTCCCACCCGCGAGTCACAGCACTGCTTTGCCCTGCTGCTGGCCAGGTAGTGGTAGAGTGTGCAGGCTGGGGCAATATGTGTGCAGAGTGGGGAACCTTGGATGTACTGACACTGCTCTAGGCTGCCAATCCATGTTGATAAAAGTCAGTCAGGACAGATGCCATTACGAAGCTCCTGAACTTTTGTCTGCCCCTGCCCTGGGACTTTACACCAAGAGACAGACTTCTGCAGCAGAGGAGGTGGGCAGAAGGGTAGTGACATCACGCGGCGCGGAGAAAATGCTGTGTCACAGTGAGTATGCGGTGCAGGGAGGAAGCCTTCCACTGCACCGCCCTCACACGCTATGCTGACATTTGATCCATCTGCGCTGGAGATGAGGGTCCATGCAGTTGATGCAAGAAGAGCTTTGGACGCTGCAGTATGCTGTAGCAGCCAGCATACAGACATCTGCAGATGCTGTGGCCTATTTTTTAGGTTTATTTGCTAACTAATTGTTTTCTGATTTTTAAATAAATAAGTTAAAAATTACTTTTTATTATTATTTAATGTAGCATATTTTAACACTTTTAATGCATATTTTAAGTATTTTTCATGCATATTTGCATGCATATTTCAAGCTTTTTTTGTTGCATATAATCCTGTCTCTAGTAATTAGTTATTATTTTGGTGCAGAAACGTATACTTACTACTTACATAGTACTATACAACTGCTTAGTAACATAATACATTCCTTAAAAATAATTTTAACACTTAAAACTTTAGTAGACATTATGTGTCTTTATGTTACTCTTGAAAGTGAATCTGGTTGGTTTGCAAAAGCAAACTCCTTTGATGTACAAAACCATGTGCACTGCAGGTGGGGCAGATGTAACATGTGCAGAGAGTGTTACATTTCGGTGAGGTGTGTCCAAACTGATACCTATACTGTAGGGTAAGAGTAAAGCAGCCACTATTTACTCTGCACAGGAACAAATTACCTCACCCAAATGTAACTCTCTCTGCCCATGTTACATCAGCCCCACCTGCAGTGCACATGGTTTTGCCCGTTAAAGAAGGAGATTGCTCTTGCAAACCAACCAGAATCACCCACTTAATGAGAGAAATTGCACTTGCGATCCTGAGTCAGTTTTTTTAAGTTTGGAACTCTTGGCGAACAACTAATACGCAGCGTGTCTTCAAGGTGGGCATCTGTTAACCTTGATCGATGTCTGTCTGTTCTTCAGAAATTTGAACTTGGAGAAAGAGGTCTCACATATGTATGTGGAACCAAACATGGTAGCTATGTTGATAGCCAGTTTCTTACAATTTACGTACTTGTCAACATGCTTAGCCCAAAATTCTTCAGTGGATGCAGTTTTGTACATTTTCAAGGAAACATCTTCTTGCATGTCGATTATCTCCATTTGAAGGCTAGGTTTTGAAAGTCCGAACAACTTCTCGGCTACATCAGTCCATTCTCCGGCTGGAGAAACTTCATAGGGACTTTTTAGAAAATGCTAAATTTTCCCTATCTTTGCAAAGTCTTTCAATCTTGCTGCAAATTCCTTTCTAAGATCTGAGACAAAACTGAAAAATACTGTAGTGTCCATTTCAGAATTATTTACCCTTAATTCACGAGTAGTTGGGAAATGAATATATTCTTGCTTTTCAATGTCTTTTTCAAATATATCAAGCTTACGACAGAAAGCAGAAACACTTTGTATCAGATCGCATATTAACTTTCCGTTCCCTTACAACTCGTTATTAAGCTAATTTAGATATTTGAAAATGTCTTTCAGAAAAGACAAAGCTTGCATATTGCACTTGTTGGCTAGGAACTCCATGTACTTCCCTGCTTCTTCAGTATTTAAATTTGCCAGGAATGCCGTCACTTCGTCTTTTATGTGCCAAAAACGTTCAATGACTTGGCCTTTACTCAGCCAGCAAACATTGTTGTTTTGTAATAAATCGGAATAGGCCGAATCACATTCAGACAAGAACTCTTTGAACTGTCTGTGCTGAAGAGCAGAGCGAGACCTCATAAAATTGATCAACTTAATCAAGGTATCCATTATGTTCTTCAGTGTAGCACTGAGTTTGCCACAAAGGGATGTCTGATGAATTATGCACCGATAAGATAATATCCCGGCATTCTTATCCCTGATTCTCTTTATCAAACCCTTTTCTTTGCCTATCATGGGCGAGGCGCCATCAGTTGAAATGGACACAATTTTATCATAGCTAATGTTTGATTTAGTAATGAAATCATCAAAACATTTGAACAAATCTCTGCGAGTCTTGCCTGTAAATGGCAATATTGCTAGCAACTCATTTCCAAACAGTCTACTTTGAACATCATAAATTCGCACAAAAATGGACATTTGTTAATTGTCAACAATGTCGCAAGATTCGTCAAGTGCAATGGTGTAACAAGGTGCCTTATGTAGAAGTTCAAACACGCTGCTTTTGTTGTATTGCTTCTTGATGACAAAGGAATGGCTTGAATAGCCACAAGAATGTCCTCCTTCTCTTCAAAAAGTGCGGTGACCATTTCCAACATACATTCTTTTACAATCTCTGAGTCTGAAAATGGCTTCTGGTGCTTACTAAGCGTCCAGCATATGCGCAAGGGTGCCGGACGGCTCCCCGACAGTCTGGATTCTGACATCAGTATCCCGACTGCTCCCTCGTGGGGGTCCACGACCCCCATAGAGGGAGAATAAAATAGGACCGTGCCCGCAGCGTGGCGAGTGCAGCGAGGGGCTTCATTGCGCTCCCCACGCTGTGCAGTCGGGATTCCAACGTCTGACTAATGACTGTCGGAATCCCGACCGCCGGGTTTTCATACCACACCAATGCGCAACGCTGCTTCTGCAGATTTTTGTTGTTCGCTCATGCATCGAACTAGTATAGCCGTACTATTTTTGAAAGACTGCAGTTTGTCTTTACGGCTGCACTACCAGGAGCAAACTTTTTTATGAAAATCCTGATTATTTGTTTCGTAGTGTCGTTTTTAAATTTCCACTTTTAAAAATAGCGACCTTCTTGTTGCATATCAGACAAACTGGTACAGCTCCAGTTCTTTCAGGCAGCGTAAAACAGTATAGCTCGGTCCACTCTGACAGAAAGTTCCTATTTTCACTATCAACTTTACGCTTTCTATACAACATGTTTATCCGCAGAACAATGTTTGAGTAACTTAGTAGTTCGTACTCACGCAAGCTCCACAAAAACTGCAGCGTCACAAGGTGCCCTTTCTCCCGTTCCAGGCTCCGTTACAGGATTCACCTGAGATTAAGCAAATACACCAATG